>NC_092520.1:34438900-34742600 GCF_037038585.1 Patagioenas fasciata
TGTTGCCCCAAGATGTTTTAGTATAGCCTGTTTCTTTTTCATGACCTTATTTCCCTCCTCACATGAAACTTTTAACAAAGTCAATCATCCCAGTGTTATTGCTTGTGGCCCACGTGCCAGAGGTTTGGTTGAGGTTTTGGAGTTCTTCATTGGTTTTGTTTTTCAAGCATAGCGGCACTTCTGCTTTTAATCCAAGTCCTTTTTCAGCAGGATCTGATGATGCTTCTGCAGTTTCGTACGACTGTTAAAGGACTCTATATGAATTTTATAGGTTATGATTGGGACCAATGTAATGCAAAGATACGGAAATAATCTTGCCATATTTCTTACCATACTTCAAGACAGGTAGAAAGAAAAGATAAATGCAGTATTTGCTGTAGAACTCTCAACTGCGTTTGCATTAGTGTATTCCTGCATATCAAGATTTCCCTGCATCCTGTGATGTGTTGCAGGTGTTCACAAATTGGTCCCATTCAAACCTGTTATTCTTTCTCTGTTTCTTTTTCGTCTGTTTCTTTTTCTCTTTTTTCCCTTTTTCTTTTTCTCTTTCCCTTTTTCTCCTTCTTCCTCTCTTTCTCTGTCTCCCCTCTCCTTTTCCGTTTCTTTTTCCTTTTATTTTTTCTGCTTCATTTGACTTGTGTTTCTACTTAAACTTAATTTCTCCCTTGTGTTCACCTTCATTAAAACGTCATGAGAGATCTCCATGTGAAGCTTTTCCTTCACATTTTTCAAAGTAGTTTTTGCCTTGTTTGTTTTACCAAGGAGTTACCCAGCATGCTCTTGAGCCATTGCTTTTCCATTTAAGGTGCTTTATGAAACTTAAAGGGGCTGTTGTGATGCTCGCTCTTCTTGAATTACTTGACTGTATGCTTTTTTTTCTTTTTAGGGGACATTTTTAGTTGCCATGCTGTTGACAATCCCAAACCACAGTCTGAATTGGCTATGCTTAGACAATATGGTCCTGATGTTCCTGAACCGATTCTTCAGAAACTGGTGGCTGCTTTTGGAGAACTCAGGAGCTTAGCTGACCAAGGAATTATTAACTATCCCTATTCAACTAGAGAAGTTGTGAACGTTGTAAAACATTTACAGGTACAACACATCAGATTTCATTGAAAACTTGAGTTCACCACTACTAATTTTTTAATGTGTGAAGCTTTTAGAAAAAGGTGCCGCCATTGTTCGTGCATTTTTATTTCATTCTTATGGAAAGTTTTGCATTTTGAAGTGATCATCATATTCAGGGAGTCTGAGGGTAAGGATTGCAGATGTACACAGGCAGATATTTTTTCTGTGTGTTTATTTATAGATCTAAAAATACCTTGAGTGTCTGTTTTTCTGTTATGCGAGAAAATACCACATTCACACTGTCAATGCAGTATGCAATGTTCATACTAGCCTACATTACAAAATTGTATATTCAGCATACAATGCTTCCAGGACAATGCAACTGTTCACTTTACATTGCTATAAAATGTTTAGCTTTAATCATTTACCAGGGCAAAACAAGTCCTGCTGCAAAACTGTAATACATCACAGGGGGAATTTTTCAGAGGAAAATGTTAGATGGAGAACAACTTAACAAGCAGGTACTTAGGATCCATGATTGCTTCCTACACACATTTTAACTGTCAAGTCATGAATTCTGATTTAATGATGATTTTTTTTTAAGACAACAGTAGAGTCTGACTTCTGTCTTTATAAATTGAGGATACTTTTTTTTCCGAAGTATTTGAAATTTAAAGTATCTTAATACTCTTTGCATGGCAGTGCTTTTATTTTGTTCTGTTTATAATAATGAAATTAGTAATTTGTGCAATTTATAGGCTATTTCTTGAATTACTGAATCCTAGATTGAGAAAAAAGATTAGTGTAAATATTACTTGTAATCATTACAATTACAATATAATTTCTCAGATTCTTTGACCTACTATTCCCGTGTTTAACACTGCCTAGTGTAACAGGGTTGCGTGATGGTTTTGTGTTTGTGCTCATGAACACGCTCACATACATTCATCCAGACATTTAGATCCTGCACCTTAGAATTACTTCTTTTAAAAATCTTCGTCTAGATTTCTGGGGTGAATAGATTTTTGTGTTCTGTGGTCTCTAGGGTGCAATGAGGTCCTGAGGCAAAGTAAATTTGTGCTATTATGATAATAATATAAAGAAAACATAATTATATATTTATAACTTTGTACTAAGGGTTAACAGAATCCAGACCTAAAAGCTGAGGAATCCATCCAAACAAACATGTAAGCAGAGTAGCTTATTAGGATCCATTACCAGTTAATAGGTATTTGCTTACCAAACTGATAAAACATAGACCATGTTGATTATATCACTGATGTCTTTAAACACAGAGTTACATTTGAAATGCAAGTGGAAGAATTACAGACCTGAGGAACGGCCACTATGCTGCTTAAAAGCTGGTGGTTTAAGGGATCTTGTTGACTGAGTTCCTCCTCGTCTTCATACTCTCTGGCTGTTCCGACCTTCCTGTGGAGGTTCTTTCCTTCATCATCTGCCTCCAAGTAGTCTGAAGTTGCCCTGTTTTCTGTCACGCACTGGTGCAGAAACATGCGGGCTCTTTTTTTTGAGTGTAAACAGCATCTAATTGAAGATTGGAAGAGTTACGATGCTCATGGTCTTAAGGGCACTTACTCTGCTTGTGTCTCCTTCCCTTAACCAGATGAGTGTGGTCGCTGCTACCTGGGTGTTGGGCACAGATCAGCGGAGAGGTTTCCTGTCTGCTGGTTTTCACCTCTTTCAAAGTCAAGTCCAGATAAATCTCCAACATGCAGCTTTGATTTCTTCTGTAGCATTTGTTTTCAAGATCCCGGCCTCTTTGAAAGGATACAACATTTTGTTTACAGTAACTTGTTTTTCAGTCTGCATAATAAAAAGGCTGGCAGTAGCCAAATGTAAACAATGAGTATAAACATAATGATTATTCCAAAGTAAGAAGCTTTTTAGGTCTTCAGGTAGAGAAGAAAGAGGAAGGAGGGAAATGAGTCAGTAAAATTGCTGGTCCTTAGGAAGGAAGGAGGGAAGTTAGTCATGTTGTTAAACAATTTCCCTTACAGCAGTTCCACAGCCCCACTCTCTTTGTACTATTGTGTTGATTTCTTTCACATAATTTTGGAATTTTTTTTCTGCTGCAAAAATGGGTTAGGTGTTTTGGACGAAAAAATTGCAGTTGATTACTGTCATCTGAGAGAGCATCTGAGCATCAAGACTAGTCAGTTAAAAGAATATTGTGGTTACTGTGGCATCAACATATTATTAAGCTAATCTGTGCAATCTGATTAATTGTGGTCTTCAACATATAGGGCTGCATTTACAGTGTAGTTACACAGGCATCTTCCCATAAACATTATGCAAATAGGGAACCCGTAGCAATTTCGTTGTAGCTTAGACACTGTGTTCACAGTTAGGTTACCTCTATACTAAATCTTCCTTAAGGAAAGTTTCTTTTGGTGAAGCATGGGATACCAAACTAGTTTGAAGACCTGAAACTGAAGGCACAGGGAAAGTTGTCTACTGCAGGTGCCAAACTTGGATGCCGCAACAATTTCTTCCCACTGATTGTAGAAGGAATTTGAGTCTTGAAACTCTAGATTGCAGGTAGCCTGAAGCTTTCTTTTTTGTCTTGCTTCCCTGCAGTTTTCAGACTGTCAAATGCCAGAAGTAGTGGTGCTGTGAGTGGCTTATAGGCAAGCTGAGAAGCTCTGCTCTTGCTCTGTTGGGTTACCGTATGATGCCTGTAACTTCCTTTGTATGCTGTGACTGCTCCTCTGAACAGTCTGCTCCTCAGTCTAACATACTCGTTTTCATGAGACCTTTTGTATGTTGTTTTGCAGAGCCCAGATTCACCCAGTGTCCCTGAGAGATGTTAATCGGGCAAGCCCTGTTAGTCCAGATAAAATGGAAATAGCTTTTCTACTAACTCTATTGACTTTGGGAAACCTGAGATTTTTCTGACAGGCCTTCTTTCTTGTTTGTGTCTGAGACTGCTTTCTGATAGTAGGCACTAGTGTAACAATGGGGACAGACTTTTTAGAAGGGTGTGTTGCCACAGCACAAGGGGTAATGGTTTTAAATTTAAAGAGGGGAGATTCAGACTAGACATGAGGAAGAAATTTTTTACAATGAGGGTGGTGAAACACTGGCACAGATTGCCCAGAGAGACAGTAGATGGCCCATCCCTGGGGACCTCAAAGGCCAGGCTGGATGGGGCTCTGAGCAACCTGATCTAGGTGAAGATGTCCCTGCTCTTTGCAGGGAAGTTGGATTAGATGACCTTTGAAGGTCCCTTCCGACCCAAACTATTCTATGATACTATGAATTTTGAGGCTTTAAATGTCTGAGGTATCTTCTGGCCCTGACATCTACTAATTATCAGGCTTTTAGGCCTGCTCAGTAAGCTTTTGTGCTAAGAGAATACTTTTTTCTGTTCAGCTTAATCTTGAAAGGAAACTAGGCTTATCAAATCACAGTTTGTATCCCTTTCTCACCTTGCTGCCAAACACACATCAATAATAAACTTTTACCCTTTTGACCAGCCATGCTGAATCTCAGTTACTAGCTTTCAAAGATAATTAGATTTCTGCCGATTTAATCAAAACCAGTAGCTATGTGACAGAGAGGTACTGTTTAAAATGAGTCTCCCTGTGTATGAAAAGGCAGGGGAGAATTCAGCTGTTTCTCGTGGCAGTGGACGGTGAACACTAAAGACACAAGCACTGATTAATCAGTGATGAGCCGCAGACATGGTGCTTCTTGCCCTGCTGACAGGACAGCTGAGGAGACTCAGAGCTGGCAGCATTCAGTGGAAAGGCATTGGGGATACGGGGGGAAGCCAAGGGTGTGGAGGGATGAGCAGGGAGGGAGAGACCTGTTAGTGCCCTGGGGGCAGGATGAGCCTTTGGGATGGTGCTGGCAGGACGGGAAATGTGTGGGCATCTGAGGTCACTGGGCTATGTAGGGAAGTGAGGAATAGTGAGAACACAAGTTAAAAGTCTAAAACATGAGCCAACAGTGTGTCGTGGCCAGCTGAGATAGCCACCCGTGTCCTGGGTGCACCAAGCACAGCATTGCCAGCCGGGCAGCGAGGGGATTGTCCTGTTCTGCTCTGCTCTGCACTGGTGCGGCCTCGCCTGGAGCACTGTGTGCAGTTCTGGGTGCCATGGGAAAAAAAGGATATAAAGCTACTGGAGAGTGTCCAGAACAGGGCTACAAAGTTGGTGAAGGGTTTGGAGGGGAAACCGTGTGAGGAGCAGCCAAAGTCACTTGGTTTGTTCAGCCTGGAGAAGAGGAGACTGAGGGGAGACCTCATGGCAGCTACAGCTTCCTGAAGGGGAAGAGGAGGGGCAGGCAAAAGGGGCAAACTCTTTTTCTTTAGTGACCAACGACAGAACCCAAGGGAATGGCAGGAAGATGTGCCACGGGAGGTTTAGGTTGGATATCAGGAAAAGGTTCTTCCTCCAGAGGGTGGTGGAGCACTGGAACAGGCTCCCCGGGGAGGTGTCACGGCCCCAAGCCTGACAGTGTTCAAGAAGAGACTGAACAACACCCTCAGACACATGGTGTGAACTGTGGGGTTGTCCTGTGCAGGGACAGGAGTTGAACTCAATGATCCTTGTGCGTCCCTTCCAACTCAGGACATTCTATGATTCTATGAACAAAAATCTGGACTCTGCTTTTAAGCAGACTGTAGCAATACATGTACTCATGAAAAGATAGATTCAGAAATACATGCCTTTTTCAACAAACCAAATTCTGTCACATCTCCACATCAAATAAAGCATAAAATATGTAAATAAAAATACAAATTTGTTAAAAGCAAAACAAGTGTTGTTTACTGTTCTAAGGAATAACAAAGAACCTAAGCTGTGAAAATACTCTGAGGTGTACATGGAGTTGTTACTTGTAAGGGGAAGAATCAGTGAATGAGAAACAGACAGACTGATAAGAGATCAATATTTTCTCCAGTAATCTGGTTTAAAAAAATCAATAGAAACTAAATTTTTTTTTTTTTTTTTAATGTTCAACTCAACATTTTTGTTGTTGTGGGATTTTTGTTGTTGTTCGTTCTGGGTTTGGTTTGGTTTTTTGCTTCAAGTGAACCGCCGTTGCTGTTCTGCACTAAGCAGTTGTTCAGGTAGATATTAAAAAGTGGTCAGATTTGTTCTGATTGAAACGATAGCTGCGATTTTTTTAATAACTGAAGTAGACAGCTTTTTGACAAGTGGCTTGTGTTCACAACAGGTTTTATTGACAGCAGCCATCAGTTGTACCTTAGGAAATAAATTTTCTATAATGTCGTACTGATACAGGGAACATGGAACTATTGAGGCAATTCATTGAAGAGAAGGGTGTAGGTGTCAAAAGTCACCCATTGATTCAGAAAAATGTGGACATTCTTGCAAACTAATACTGAAAACCAGATAATATTCGAAGCACTTGACCAAGGTTTCTGCAGTATCTAGCACAGGACAGGTAAAAGAGCAGGTCATGAGTGAACAAGATTGCTTGCTGCTAGTTTGTTGGTTGTGCTTTGCAGTGAGAAGGGAAAAACACAGAAAATGCATTATTTATCATCATAAATGTTCTGAAATAACTACTTGGGTAAGGTTTTCATTATGTAATGCACGCACAATTCCGGACATGTTTTGCTCTTGTTATCAAAAAGAAGACATACTACAAAACAGACTGAGATGAGGCCCTGCACACTGAGCACTGAGTAGCTTTACATGTTTTTAAACTTAACTGTGATATACCTTTTTATAGGTCTGTGGTCTTTTTTTTCATTATGATGTTTACTTTGACTCAATTTTGCATTTACATCACATGTGAAATGTTCATAGTCTTTCAACAGAATAGCTTTTGGGAGAAACCTTGTTTTTAGTAACCTGTTTCATTTGGTAGAGAATGGACATTGTAACCAGGGTGCCACAAACTTTAGGACAACTTTATATTATCCCATACTAACTGGTATTTTGCTAAGCTGTAGTAACACGAAACTTCTAGTAGGTTCCTCATGGGCAGGTTTGAAATGCAGGACATAATTTAGTGTGCTTTTCATACCAACACTAGTACTGAAATATGTACACCACATATTACAAAAAGGTTTGTACAAGCCTATTTCTAGCAGTGGGGATTCCATTCTAGGACAGTAACCAGCAAATTTTAGCATTAGTTGTGTCATGTATATTTTAGTTCAGAGATTAGATATTTATTGAATTGGGAAAATACTAAACTCCTGACTAAGGCTGGTATTTGATTAAGAGTACATTACAAAACATTTATGAAAATGTTGTGTTTACTTCTGGTTAAGTTTTTATTTAGGGACTCAAATATATTTATTTTTAATGCTTTAATACATTTCTCTGAGACTTCCATTAAGTCTGGGTTTGAAGTTATTTGTACCAGTCTCGCTCACTAATGGGGGAAACACAGCTGAAGTTAAGATTTCAACTCCCTAAAATACTACTTTACATGTTCATCACCGTCAGTGTGTCATTCTGAGTTGGGGGCATCTATGTCCTGCTCTCAAAGATCTAATATTCAAACAAAAAGCATATGAAGAAATAGTGAGTAGTTCAGAATAAAAGTATGCTTGTTCCTGTTTCTTGTCAAAAAAAACCCAAAAAAAAAAGATAAAATAAAGCTGTTAGATGGTAAAATTCTAGAATATATAGATTTTTATTGAAGACTGTGAAAAGACTCAGTAACTTAGATGTGTTAACATATTCAACTAAAAAAGCTGTTTTTATCAATGACAAAAGTTTTGCACAATACATATTCTGTTCAAATTATCTAAATGTACCTTTGAAATATAAGCTTATTGGAATGTGCAATTATGGCCACATACATTAAGGTCCATGTTTACTGGAATCTGCCTTAATTTAAATGGGGACAGGTGCATGTTTGCTATTGGAGTTTCGGGGCAAATCTAAAATCTGTTTTTTCTTTATGGACACAGCACATTTCAGGTAGTTTTTTTTCACTAAGAAAACAAATGTTTGTACCTCCTAAGTTAATTTCTATTTCTTCTAAAATCCATCCTGGCCTAAAGTAATTTTTAGTAATAAGCAGTGTATCTTCTGCTTTTCTATATTCAATGTCAAGTATCAGAATTCTTAAATGAATTGTATAGTTGAATTTAAGAATACGTGTGTTTGTGTCAGGTCTTCAAGGTTAGCAGAAAGCAGTTCCAAATTTTGAAAGTACATTGTTATATGTTCCAATGATTACACTATATCTTGTTACGTGGATCATGAAAATAATTATTTAAAACATTAATGATGTTGTGTATTTAAATAATCTCAAGGTTGCGTGTCAAAAGGATAGGATCAGACTCCTTTTGGTGGTGCCCAATGACAGGATGAGGGGCAGTGGGCACAGACTGAAACACGGAAGTTTCCATCTGAATATGAGGAGAAATTTCTTTAGTTTGAGGGAACCAGAGCACTGGAACAGGCTGCCCAGAGAGGTTGTGGCGTCTCCTCTGGAGATGTTCAAAATTCGTCTGGACACCTTCCTGTGTGATCTGCTCTTGTGAACCTGCTTTAGCAGATGGGTTGGACTGGATGATCTCCAGAGGTCCCTTCCAACCTCAACCATTCCCTGATTCTGTAATTATCTCCTGCTTGTTTGTTTAATTCAGGTTTTGTGTCAGTAACTTCATTCTGACTTGAAGCAATGTACCTCCTTTATTCTGGAAACTAAAAAAAGATTACTTGAGCACTTGTCTAAGTTGAACAAAGTTACTGTTATAATTATTCATTTCAGAAGTATTTAATTATATGCTGTAACTTAACAGGTATTCAGTAAAATAAATCTGCGGGTCTTTGTTTCTTCACAGAAATTTCCAGCGGAAGGACTGGCAAATGTCGTCCGAAATGTATTTGACTTTGACTCCTACAACAATGAAATGCGTGAAATTTTAATCAGTACTTTGCACAAACATGGGATACCTATTGGAGCAAAACCGACCAATGTACAGCTGGCCAAGGAGTAAGAATAACTTAAGATATATTTTAAGAAGATGGGTCTCTCCTGATCACTTTATTGTAGTGTGGTACCTTGCTGCTAACTGATCTAAAAACAGCCTGGAATACTTGAAGTCAGTCCTCCTCTGGTTCAAATTTATATTCCTCCAAATAAGTTACAACAGTATAAATTACTTTATGATAGAGTACTTGCTTATTACTAATATTTAATTTTTAATGTCCATGTACATATTGATAGTTTGTATGCTAAACAAATATGTATTAATAAAGGGAAATACTTGTTTCTTCTCCTGTGTTTTTAATTGACTGGCAACATGTTTCTGTCCTGTTATTTATCACCTAGATCGGGCATAGTGGGATTTTTACTTTGATACTCACAAAAGGCTCTGCAAAAACACTCCTGCAGAATAGGGCAGTGCATGTAATCGCCGAGAGCCATTTTTGTATGTGTCTGTATATCACTGTTATTCTTTAATTGTGTGAATAGTTGACATATTACACCATATACTTTTTCAGAGTTTAGAATCAAAATAGCTTTTTTTAAGACTAAACTGAATTATGAAACAGATTGAACTCATTCTTCTGCTATTCACAGACAGCAGCCTTTTGAAAGCAATTAGAAAAACTTACTTTGGCTTCAATTCTAATGCTTAGTTTATTTATGGAGAAACAAATATTTCCCTTTCATGAAGAACGCTTTATGGATATATGGAAATTGAGTTTTTATATTTGCTAAAGAGGGACTGATTCTTATGACATGATGTCTTGATATTAAGTGTCCATGTGTAGTTTTCTCCTGCTGGAGCACTGCAGTTATCATATCTAACATCCTACGTATAACTATTAAAAGAATACTGGCAGTGTAATGACTGTGGTGAACCTTTTAATTTTGATGGTGGAAGAATTACAATGCCTAGGGAACCAATACTTGAGCAACTGCAGTTTCTGTCAAATTTACAATATAGGCTTGAAACTCTTGCTGTAGTTTCCTTGCTAAACATCACTTGGTAATTTCTGTTTTAAAGAATTATAACGTTTCTCATAGTTTTTTGAGAAATTTGCGCTTTATATAATTTTTAGAAGTATTAAATGTGGATTTACATAGGTAGATTGGAGAAGACTCTTTAGTAATGAGATCATCAGAGGCTTAGGAAATGTAAAAGAAAGGCTGCTGTAATTGTGGACTGTTCAGTCCAGAAGTGAGAAGATAGAAGGAAGATCTGATCATTTTGAATTAGAGATAACCGCCTGATCACTTTGAAGCCATCACTGTGGTTTTATAGGACAGGTTACACTAAGGATAACAGACTTACAAGGCCCCCACAAGATGCTCATCAGAAACTAATCTTGACTGGCAGCTATGGGTATATACTCTGTACACTGAAGGCCAAGAGGAGGAGAAATTACAGGAGCAGTTCACACACACCTGATAAAAGCAACTTTTTCTTAGATTTCACCATTCAAGTTTGGGACTGGGCTGACCATCTGGCTCTGATGATCCAGAAATCTTGGTCTCAGTATCTCACTTGCATCCACCATGGCTGGCATTTCAGGTTATCCTGCTGCTTCATTCCAAGACAGCCTTGCTGTTGGTCATGAGATTTAACCCAGTGGAGTTTGTAAGCCACAGGTGATCACCTTGAATTATAGCCACATCTTCCAGGAATGGTTTCTGCATAGTTGATTCTGCCTTGGGGGAAAAGAACATCTAGATAATCTCTCCAAATCTGTTCCAACCCGTATTACAAGCTCCCATGATGGACACACTGAGTTAATTGTGTATGGTGTTTGTTCCACTGCAGAAAAGGTACTTCCTAAAGCTGCTACATGTTCAGAATCAGAGTACTGACCTTCTCTATGTTGTTTTCCAGAGAGTAGGAAAATGGCTCTAATCTAGTCCATCCCACCTTCTTCAGAAAAGATGCAAGTTAATCCAAAACCTATAATCTGATTTTTATTATGCTTCATGCCTGAAGACCTTCAGAGATGGAGTTCTATAACCTCCCAAAGCAAATCAACCTTGTTTCTAAATATCCTTGCCATTAGAAAGTTATCCCCAGACTTAACACAGCCGATCCTCTCAATCTTCCCCCTTTTTTAAGGCCTTTCATTGTTTTTATTTTTCTTTTCTGCTCCCCTTCTTCACTTGATTCATGTCAATCTTTAATCATTGGGCATGAAACTGGGCAAGTTAGCTTCTTCTAGAGCCGAATGGAGTAGTATGAGGGTATAGATCAGAGGTTTATTTCATGCAGCAGTCCCTTTTGAAAATGCAAGTATGTTTGCATTTCTTGCAATGTTAGACTCATGTCTGGTTTTCTAAACATGACCCTCCAGATCCTTTCTGCAGGACTGAGGGGCAACGGGCACAGACTGAAACACAGGAGCCTCCATCTAAACATGAGGTGAAACATCTTTACTTTGAGGGTGCCAGAGCATTGGAACAGGCTGTCCAGAGAGGCTGTGGAGTCTCCTTCTCTGGAGACATTCAAAACCCACCTGATCACATTCCTGGTGAACCTGCTTTAGCAGGTGGGTTGGACTGGATGATCTCCAGAGGTCCCTTCCAACCCCCAACCATTCCGTGATTCTGACTCTGCACATCACGTACTCCACTTTAGGTAATCAACTTTCCTCATGACAACACTTTTCTTACTGTGTTGTGTTTTTTCAGATTAGTTGTCAAGATCGCTTTCAATTTTAAGCTCATTTTCCTACCTGCCTATAGTCTCTTACAAGCTGCGAATCTGAACGTTTACTAGATGTGATTTCTGCAGTGTCTTAGTGACACCAGCATATCCCCACAGAGGTTCACTTCTGTGCTTCAGTCCCAATTTGCAAGGCTTTGTAGACTTACTAGCTATCATAATAAATTGCTCAGTGTTTCTGTTAAGTAACATGAAAACTAGGATAATAGTCCAAACCTATTCTGCCTGACCATGTTAGTCATACCTGCAGCAAAATCATTGGTATTGGTAAGAATACAAATCCTATGCAATTAAGAATGTTTGTGATACAGAAGGATTTCCAGGAGGTTCTAGGACAGGAAAATCATTATACTAAAGTGCAGACTCCTTGATAGGGGTACTCTCTGGCATGTCTTGGATCAAACAATTTGTGAATCTTTGTTTAATTTTAATAAGTTTTGGAGAAGTCTGTCTCACCTATTACTTAATCAAAAAGAAAACTTAAATCAGAATTATATAAATCTCTGCTGAAACATAACTGCTATAAAAATAGGAACAAAAATATGAGACACATGAGCAACACACTACAATATGTGGTCTCAACATAAGAACTTTGGGGGTTGTATCCAGTTGAAATTACAGGGGAATTTTAACAGATGGTACTAACGCCCATTATGGGGTTTTTTTGCTTAGGCTGTGTAATTAATATACCTTATCCTGGAAGGAAAGATTAAGTGATGTCTAATGACCACTTGGAAAATAATTCTTGCAGTAGTTGGTTTTTTTCAAGATAGAAATTAATTTGTGGATGCTGACTCATTTATTTCCAAAATTACTATCATGTATTAGACCTGTGAAACAACACTTTACTTGGGCTTGTTATTTTTTGAGGTTTTGTTTTTTTTTTTTTTTTCAGATAGGATGACAATTCTTCAAGGCACTGACATGTTCAGTACTGTCAGGTTATAACATCATGATATTGTCTGTATCTCCTAGCATCACCTGTTCAATAGCGTGTAATTTTTATCAGTATTGTGTGTAAAGCAGATGGCTTGTCTATGATGCTTTGCCAAGACAGTGGGTAAAATGGATTACTCATTGTATTAATTCATTATCTTTCTTTATGTGCAATTACACTTTGTTTTTCCTGTTGACATCTGTTATGTCAGATTTGTCTGAACTCCAGTTAATCTACCATTTTAGTGCACAGTTCAGACCATTTGCAATTCCTAAGTAAAACAGCATTCAGCTCTAATTCTGGCATTCATCCTTGATGAAATTGCCTTTCTACATTTTGCCTCCTGTCACTATCCACTTCCAGGTACCTGCTATAACTTGAATATTCATTTTACATGAACTGATCTTTTAATATATACTGTAAATATGTACATTTTAACAGCTTTGATTTTTACTTGAGATGTGGGGTTTTTTGCCCATAGATAGTCTGTAGTTAATAATTGGATCTGTGTCATACCACACGTCTCTTGTGCATCCTGCGCATTGCAAGGGGAGCAGAGGGAGGGCTCTGTACTTACCTGTCAAGGAATGGGAGGCCTCACATAAGACCGTATATGTCTACTGCTTTTATTTTTAATCAAAAAGTATTTGAATAAAATACAGAGATCTGGTTGGCAAGAGAAGTTTCTGGTTCCAAACTGTGTCTTACTGAAGTACCAACAAGTTAGGTGAGAAGTCTCCTCAGCTGGCTGGAGCACAAGCTCTGATTTAAGTCCTTGAATAACACATTCTGTGCTGGTGCTGAGATGGCTGACAAGATCGTGTATCAAGCAGCTTTGCTGCTTGTCGCAGTTCATGTTCACAGCTGTATTCCTACAATAGCCAGCTGTTGAGAATGTGCCTTCAGTGGAACTTCAGTTGTATAAGATTCATAGCCATTTTTCACTGTCTTCTCTGAAAGCTAAATTAATAATTTTATAAAGCAGGTTCTACACAGACTTTTTGAACATGGTTGTTTGGTGGTGGTTTTTTGGTTTTGTTTCTGTTTTTAATTAGCATAAAATTAATTTAATTTCTAAAATCAAAAAGATGCAAATGAAAAGAAATTGTGTTCTGTAGGTGTCAGTTTCAAAAGTTCTCCAGCAGCAGCAGCCACTAGAGAATTTTCTTTTGACAGGTTGTCTCCCCTTAGACTGCCATGCATGAAGAAAATCAGGCTAAATAGTACTTTTTTTTTTGTAAAATTGCCCCATCAACTGTAGGTCCTGTGCAATCACCTTTTCTGACCGAAATACCTACTTTTATAACCATTTCAAGGCCAGCACTGATCTTGTAGAAAATCAGGATGTGAAATTAAGAGCAAATAAACATTAAAAGAAAAAAATTTAGATTTTCCTTAAGCAACAGGCTGTGGCAGCTACATAATCAAAGAACTGATCAGGAACAATTCCTTAGAACTGACTTTTAAGTCTTGGCTTTCTTACAAGATTACTGCAGCCTGTTGTGTAGTGTTTCTGTTCTGGAAACCCTTTCCAGCTTTTGAAGAAAGCAAAAATGGTGCATCACACTGTGCACTCCATCTGGAGAGAGCAGTGGCATTTCAGAACCGTTCTTACCCAGCCACTGCACTTTTTACACCCATCAGATCTCTTTGCTTCACAGATTTTTACTGCTGGTAGCATTTCTGTAATATTCTGTCTGCCACCTATGTAAACAGTATTTGGTTAATTAGTTTGAAATACAGCGCTGTGGCAGGAGAGCCTTGTGAAGCTTTTTACTGGAACTGCCACTTCAAGTTATTTTCAAAATTTTTTTGTTACTTAGAAGTCCTGGGAAAATCAAATAATTTCCCTCCTTCATTGCATACCACATATATTCACTATAGGGGAAAACTGTTAAGATATATACACATTTTCAGTGTGGACATGTTGTTCCAGTCCATCTGCACCCTCACTTTCTCCTGAAAATCTTCCAGGAGACACATTTCTTCAATACTCTTAGTCTTTCTTAGACCAAATTTGTATGAGAGAGCAATGAGATGGTATAAAACAGAATTGTCAGGCCCTGGAAGTATAAAATCCCTATTACTCTTGACAAATAACTCCACGTTAGGAATTCTGCTTTGTTTTATTCTTAAATTCTGCTCTACCTTTCCCTCTTCTTTGCTGTTCATGATGACTTGGTCTGCTGCCGCAGAGAAACCGAAAAATTCAGAAACGGGGAAGAGAACAAAACCTCAAGAATCTAGGAAGAAGGAGAAACCAGTTTTCCTGAGGGACGGGAGGAACTATTAGCAAAGCAAATTGCCAGAAAGCTGAACCAGGGTGGAAATGTTTTGTTTCTTTGGGAATGCAATCTGTAATTCTGTTGCTATATAAAGCAGGGTATTTGGTTAGAGCTGGTTGTTAACATATGTTTTGTTTTAAAATTTAGTGAGTATTCATGATTATTAGCGAACCCGTTGATTTCTAGGATGTTGTCCATGGGAGTAATGTGTAAGGAATTAAAACCGGAGTCCAAATCCTTGTGGAAGTTGATGTTCCATTGAGCTAATGGGAACGATTGTTGTTGATTATAGGCATATCAGAGATTATGCTACTTGGAGTCACATAACGCAAAAAAAAAAGTCTTCCATTTCTTTTTGCACACAAGACAGATTTGCCTCAGGACGTAGCCAACATTTTGCCAATAAATCATTTTGAAACCCAAAATGGAAGCTTGAAGTAAAATTCCAGTTCATGGATAAATTGACGTTTAGTCTAGTGACCTGACTGTTTGCCCATTTTCTGGCTGCATGAATAAATTAATCTAAGAGTTGTGTATATGTTGAAACAGTACATGCCGAATGTCTTTTCCTAATGATGTTGCATGTTGTAATCTACAATATATTGTATTTGCTTTTTTGTGGTTTGATTGGTTGGTTAGTTTTTGAGTGTGGCTTAATTTCTCTTCTTAACTTGAGAAGAATCTGCCTAGACTAGCTAGATGCAAAGAAAGGAAAAATGCAAACTGAAGTGAGGCAGAATTCAAAATAAATCACTTTTCGAACACTGGTATCTATTGATATTCTTAACAGGCAATGAAGAGTCTACTGGTTCTTTGAATAAAAGAGGCACTTAATGACATCCACTTTCTTCATTCTATGCACCAATGGCATATTGTGGGCAGGTGGATATTTATATGTGAGCAGCAATGATATATAGCATCCAAACCATTTTCTGCTTGCAAAAAGTGTCTTTGGCCACATGACTGCCTTGAGAGGTGGTCCCAATGCAGAATGGCAATGGAGGCTGAGTGACTCCCTGCCTGTGAGTCCTGGCTTCTGCTGGTTGCTTGAGCTTTGGTGTCAATATACCAGTCAGAAATGTCAATGCAGCTTTCCTGCATGAGCTGCAAAGATTACAGGATGTTAGTGTTCATTCCCTGACTTTTCCTTTGAGTTCTCAGTGGAAAAAATAAAATTAAAATTCCCTAAGATTCATATATAGCCCCACGGAAGGTTTTTTTGATTTGGGATCCCTTCTTATTCTGAAAAAAATAGCAAGAAGAAATTAAACAAACCTCAGATATCTAGAGGGGCCAGGTTGGTTGGTGGGGAGAGGGGGAAATAATTCTAACAGTAGGAACAAGCATCATCAGTCAGGACAGAAGAGACCAAGCACAGACTTTTAACAAACAGTCTAAGAGAACTTCCTTAAAATAGACTTTGGAAATATTTATAGAAACTGGGAGAAGGAATGTCTTCTGTTCTCTTGCCAAGTCCTGTAGCTGTACAATAATGTGCAGCAACGTGTAACACGGAATGTTGTTCTGATAGGAGATCTCTTTAGCAGCAAATGATCCCAAATAAAGGGAACTAAAAGTGGTGAGTGTGTTAGCTTGAAGGTATTCTTGCCAGTTAACGAAGTCAGACTGCTTTCAGTGCTTGTAAATTGCTTCCGAGGAAAGAAACAAAAATCATGTTGTCCTTATTTTGCTGTCAAGCTACTTTGTCATATGCAAGCGTTTTCTTTTCTATATAAATGAGCTTTACTTTGTCCCGTATATTTCTTCCCTAAATAAAATGTACAGAAGTGAAGAGATCAGACCAAGGCAAGCAGCTGTGGCTTTCAAAGGCAATGGGTTATTCTCAAGTTTGTATCCCTTTGCCTTGGTTCATGTGAGCAGTGGCAAAGTATAATAATTAGTAAATAATTGAACTGTAATGGGCTGGTTAACTTGCCACAGTGTTTATTGTGCTTATTCTGCTGCTTTTTTAGATGAGTGTGTCAGTGACTGGAGTTACTTGAAGTGATACTATTTACACCCTGCCTGATCTGAATAAAGCAAAGCAATGGACAGTTTGGATATACTATTACATGCCTCAAATAATTCAGACCATAGAAGTTTTACTTCAGATGCCATATTACATGAATTACTTCTTTTTTTATTATGCTGTTTAGCTTGTGATTGTATTAGTATTCCAGAAGTCTACAATTTTTGTGCTTTAAAACATGAAAGAAATGAAATATTTTAGCGAAGAAGTATTTTCTACAAGAGAATCTTCAGGCATGTCTTTTTGGAAAAATGCAGTTGTTTAAATTATTCATTTGCTGGTTAATAAATGTAAAATTGTGTTTGTTTCTGAATTGTTTGACAGACTTCCATTGCCAGATCACAAATTTATGGGCTACTGGAAAGTCGATCAACCAGGGAATGCACAACAGAAACTGCTGTGTCCAACAGAAACTAAAAAAATAGATGTAAAGGTTTGTCCTTTAATTTAGTTTAAATTCCTATAATACTGGTTTCTTGTATTGGGATGCAAAGAATCTAAAATGTTATTAATTTCTTCAGGAGAAAGAACATATACAAAGCTTGCTTCTTGTTACCTGTTCTCAGGTGTTTTGTACTGACTAGAAAAATGAATATTTTTGTATACCTACCCCTCACAACATAAAGTGAGCTTTCAAATCAGTAAGTTTGGCCAGAAGTTCTTGGAAACAGGGTTTTATGAGGATATGGAAAGTATCATATTTGAAGGAACTTTGTAGCTGTTTTGAATGCCTGCAGGTGGCTGGTTTCAGAACCCAGATCTCAATTTTTGGATAAGGTCAGAGAGCGAAAAGAAAGCTAGTTTCTGTTTCTGTTTTACCTGCAGCTGTTTTCTTATGGGTCTTTGGGACTGTGAAGTTTGAATCTGAACCTTTGGTGCAATTTGACCTGCAGCCAAAGCTTCTAAGTTCTTTTTAGCTTCGGGTTCTTGCTTAATTTCAGTGATTATTACTACAGTGAATAAGGAAAGACCTGAACTACTAATGTGATGTAGGGGTGAGATTTAAACTTTATGTAATAAGAAATTGCCATTCAACTTCTTTGAAACAAAAGTATTCTGATTTTTTCCTTACATGGATTGTGTTTTATCAGTACGTGATACCTCCTTCGTGCCACTGAGCAATAATGGTTCCAAACCAATAAAAGACTAAAGAGGAAGGGCACAATGGTTTTTATAAATAAAATGGCAGGATGGACGTGCAAAGAACTTGCAGGAAAGCATTTCCTTTTCCCTTTTGTGTATTTAGTAATTGATCTGTATTTCTATTATTAATAGCGTTAAGTCTTGAAGACTTGTAGATTTTCATAAAGAATGGTGAATGGAATATTTTAGCAAACCCTCATTGGTATCATTTGTTTTAGGGCCCTGTGTACTTAAACATTCAAGGATTTCCACTGGAACGACACGAAGCCAGGTCCCTCAGTTTCACAGAAGAACTTGCTTTTTGGATGCTGCCATTGGGTGAAGTTAACTTCGTTTGTGATGTCACAGTAACAAAAGGTACCAACTTCTATAATTATCCCAAATATTATAAACATGTGAAATATCCTGGAGAAGAGGAAGGACTGGGCTGTGGCAGGATGTAAAAGGGCAATATAAGGGATTCTAATTGTAATAGTAACACTTCAGTGCATTTACAGTAGTACTTCTTTCTAGGTGTGTTTGCAAGGGAATACAAGAATAATAGTAGGAATTGGAATATGAGAATAGAGTATAGGAATAACAATTAATCTTTTTCCACTCTTTTTTTTTTGAACAGTAGGTGAAATACAAAAATATTCAGCCACTGAAGTTGGAGCATAATTTCACTGAGTCATAGTGGTCTTTGTAAGGGTATGCATCTTTCTCAAACTAAGAGAAGGATATGTAGTTAAAGTAGAACACAGCCACAATTTGCAAGTCTGTTTAGTTTGTATGTTCAACACTGTGTAACTTCACAAAAACAATTCTTTGACTTTTCCTCTCTCAATTCAGTTTTAATACAAATCTTTTATCTTGCAGAGTGCTGTGCTTTTTTTCCCTGTGCTTATACTGGTAAAAATTATTTCTCGCTGGATCAAGGCTGCCTTAGTTACCTATACTATTTATGTCCCAAAGTGAATTGCATCAGTGGGAATGTTCATTAAATAGGTCCAAACTTTATTGTGTATTATAAACTGATCGCTAATGATCAATACTGGAATGCTGTTTTTTCTGTTTGTAGCCTTAGTTTCAAATACATTAACAGACTTTTATGGCAGCAAAACATAAATTAGATGGCTTTGTATTGATTTCAAGAATCGTCTGAAATCAGTCAGGAAGATTCTATATATGAAAGGTTCCATACGAAGTTTGCGTTCATCTCGCATTTAATTAAATATGTGAACTGAAAAGGAGAATGGGATAGAGAAGGAGAAGCAAGATTATAAACAAACAAAACCATCTGGACAGATTTTGTGTATACTAGCAGCTGGCAGGCACTGCAGTCGTGTCTGCACAAATATGCCTTGGACTACTTGTTTAAAGAGTTAATAGTGTTGTGGTAAGATTCTGCCTGTTAACATTTAGTTAGTATCAAGAGGCCATTTCTCTCTTTATCTCCCTCTGTCAATGGTGGTAATTTTTCTGTACATTTTGCTATATCATCTGCTGAGCTTATGACATATATAATTCCAAAAGAGCAATGCTCGATGTCAGTAACCTTTCATTAACTTTATTTTCTTATTTCAGAAGAGGAAGCTGAAAACGTTCTTTATGTTACTACATGCAATCCTGTTTCCTTGTACTTCATGAACATTTCCAGTAGGAGTGGATACTTTGTGGACCTTTATGACCTCTTCCCAAGAACAGTTGGAAGTGTCTGGCAACCTTTTGTGACCGTGGCACCGCTGGGAAATCCACTCAAAGGTCAAGTGGTTCTACATGAAGAGGAGGTAAAAAGAAAAAAACACAACTAAATGTTTAGTGATGAGCAAAGTAATATCATAAGGGTAGAATCTCTGAGGTGTCTACCTCTTTAGATTGAAATAGCCTGGATAAGCCTACACCCTGCTGAATATTCTCTTTTTCACTATACTTGAAGCTTGGGAGTTGTCTTCAGCTTTAGTTTTTATGTGGAGATTTTCCACTTGCACTTTTTTGCTGGACAATGTCCTTTTGCGTTATTGAAGCTGAGTTCTACCTGCTTATCTTATTTCTCTTACTGATAATAGGAGATTAACCTACATGGGAGAAAGGAAGACAGTGAGTTGAGTTCAGGAATCTCAGTAAAGCAGCAAATGTTTGCAAAGTGCTAAGTAAGCTGTCTTATGCTGTGAACTTAAATTCTACTCTGAGCTTGTCCCCTTTTTACTTTTCAAATAATAGTATAAGAAAGAGACATTTTCTGAGTCACAAAGTAAAATGTTGCTTGTATTTGCTTCATACCACTATTGTTTTGTGCATCCTGATATTCCTCATTCTGTAACATCTAAAGTACCAAGACTAGAAAGAAGACTGTAAGCCTTGACATCTACTGTGTCAGCAATGCAAATTTAGAACTGCTGACGACTTCCACGCTGGTTTGCCTCCAGTCCTTTTTTTAAAGTCAAGTATTGTGTACCTTCCACATACATTCAGCTTTCTACTACTGTCAGCGAACTGATTGGAACATTTCCAATTCAAAACTTCTTTACCCAGCAGTGATAAGAGATAACCGTTGATACCGTGCTGCTGCTGTTCATTTTTCAATATTAATAATAGTTTATTATGTTACCTACCAGTCATAATGGTTGGCATGGACATTTAATCTCATCAGTATTGTTGGCTGTTTTTTCATTTTGTTGTTCGATATTTCTTCGGCCCTTTTTTTGATAGCTGAGAGACTCTGATCTAGAAGAACCTTTCCTACATAGAGTTAGGGCATTAAGCAGTTTTCAGTGATTTCATTACTGATATCTCTGTGTTACTGCTGCTCCAGGAATGTTCGTCAAGCGTTGACACCACCTGCCAGTCTCAAACACTGCAGTTAAACTTGATACCTTATGAGAAACACAATTATTCCACCTTTGGTGGAACCACCTGTGCCTTCTTTAGCTTTGCCTTGGACACTTTCCAATGCCAACTAGAGAAAATATGATTCTGAAGTTACCTGCCTATGGTGGTTGCCTGTGTGGTTGTCTTGAACAGCTTCAGAAGGTACCATTTGGGGTATTTTTAGATGCACATAACACACTTGTTCATTTCTAAACAATCTTTGGCATTTTTTGATGAAGTCAGTGCAGGAAACTAAAACAGATGGCAACCTATCTCATGTCTAAGAATGTTTAGACTGTCTCACACTTTTTAACATAAAGCCCAGCAGTATTCTTTGCTTTCTAAGTCTGAATTTCTGACCATGAAACTATTAATAGTTATCCAGCTAGTTTTACTTTTAACCAAATCACAATAGCATTTGGTGTCAGCAATGAAGTTTTTATCGAAGGTTCATTTGTGAAGCTTTAGGTAGTTAACTCTGTGACTGGTTTTGCCTGTCCTCGTGGAATATGTTTTTCAGTCACAGTTTGAATTAAGCTCTCTGTGGACGGACTGTGGTAACTCAGTGCCTGTTTCCAGATGACTTCAGTTGAGCTGCAACTTCATGTTTTTCCCTGACAAAGCTGAAATATTTGACAGTTTCAGCCTTGCCTTTCTTAGCAAGTGCTACAGGCGAACAAATCCTTTCTGAAAATAAACCTGGTTTATGCTGCTGTAAAATAATACAAAATTACAACATTCTGAATGCTTTGCATTATCTTAGGACTTTTTACATACTGTTAACATTAAGACAGACCTTACTTGTTGAGTGTTAAAACATGTTTCATTAAACTACAAACTTGGTTGCAAAAAGTCATTGTATACTTAGGACTCCATTCAAAAGTAATTTTAGGCTTCTTGGGGAACTTAAGTAAACATCTTGCACAGAAAAAAATATGAAAAAGGATTCTCTGTTGCATTGCATGTTTGTATCCATGGACTACATTAGTAATTTATTTGGGATTAGTTTTTAAATGAGGCACCAAAGCACAGGGCAGACAAATGCTGCTGTTGCAGTCTTCACAGCCACTGCTTTGCTTCCTTACGTTATGGCTCATCTCTTAGGATCTCTACATTTCTACTTGTCACTGAATCAAAAGAAGGATTCTCAGTAGTTCAATTCTTCCACATAGAGCTTAGGTTTTATTCCCAACTCTTGCTGCAGTGAAGCCATGGAAAAAATCATGTGCTCTCTTTGTGCAGCTGTGAAATGAGGTGGATATTGCTGTATATGAAATTAAATCCGTAATTACTGATGTTAGCAAGTGTGCATATAGTCTAAGCTAATCATCCAAGTACCTTCTGTATCTGTTGGGAGAATAAAAGTGATGTGCAAGAGCAACTCATCGCAGCTAAGGTAGAACATGGTCACTTGCCCTCTGTGGAGGTGCCTCTCTCTTGCCATTGGCAACAGAAGGAGCCTTGACGTATAGTCAAGGTGCCTGCCTTCAGGACTACTAAGGTCACTGGCGGCTGTAAGCTCAGAATTTGCAGCATTCTCATGTTAAGGTAAGTAGATTAGTGGCACATCTGTATTTTGGGCAAGGTTCCAAGGGTTAGCTACTTGTGCTAAGGGTGCATTAAACAGATCTTGAAGGAAAACAAGTAATGTGAATGAGGTATGTGATGCTTTAGTGTTTTGTTTACATGTACTTTCAAAAGACCAATATTTGTAGAATTAAGTTTCATCTATTAGATAAAAAGTCCTCTAGACAGCTGATATTTCATAAATAATACCAAAACCTAAAGATTTTTCTCAGTTTTTTGTCTTAATGCAGGTCTTTGGAGGTGCATATTTCTGACTAAGTTATAAAAAAGAAACACTTTAAACAGATTATAACCTTATTGGAAAGGATGAGGTGAAGATATTGTGGCTCTTCAAATAAGGTTGCGTGTTTTATTTCCCAGACGACATCCATCTGGTTTCATCAGAGCCCTCCAGTGAAATAAAATGAAAAATCACCATTCATTTCCGTCCTTTAAAGTAAAATTTTACTAAAACTAAACTCCTTGGGGATTTAACTTAACAGCACAAATCAGAGATTCATCTACTTTTAAGCCACTTTTACATCTTCTTGGAAGAAAAGGTAGATGATTCTGTTCCTCCTAGTGGCCAGAATCTTTTTGTTCAGACTTTGGAAAGACTCTTCAGAAATCTGAAGTCTCTTTCTTGTAAGATGGGAGTTGCATTTATCTTTTCAAAGCAGCAATACCTCTGCCCTCTCCTCCCTACCAGTACTTCAGGGCGTACCCCTGTTTCCTATAAAGCTTCGTGCCTGCCTATATCACTTTTCTTTTTGCACCTACTGCTTTTACAGCTCAGAAGAGCAAATACAGACTGTAAAAAATTCCAATAACTTTATACGTGAGTAGATATGGGATTATAGGAGGAAAACACACATGGTGAATTGATTTGCATATTAATTAACTGCACACATCTGTTTTTTCCTCACAAGCGCTTTGCTCTGTTGAAAGGCTGGATGGACAGGATAACCTACAGTCTGCCTGAGGGAGGGAGCTCGGTGAGCTTTGCCCAGGCAGTGTCCCCCCAGCATCCTTTAACTCAACATTTGTCTGTCTTGGTCAGGAGGTGGTATGGGAAGGGAGGGAGCTGCTGGTCCCTGTCCCACCTGCAGCTGGAGCTCGCTGTTAAAGCTCTCCCATAGCAAGGGAGCGAGGAAGTCTGTGGCACAGAAGGTGACGCAGAGATCCACCTCAGTCACTACATGTAGGCGATGGTAAACTCCCCTTAAAAGAAGACTTTTTTTAACATTTTGAGATCTGGCCTGAAGTGCAAGTGGGGACCTGCATATGGAAGGACCTGCAACCTACTAGTAGTAATGTCTGAAACCTCTAGTCCCTGTAACATTCTGATATATGTGTCCAGGAGGAAGAGTGTGTTTTCTTCAAAAACTGGTTGATGTTATTAAATTATCTTCTTTTTTTTGGATATTATATAAGCACAAACCTTATATCTCTATTTACTGTTCTCAGTTCACTGAAATCACTGGTGCCCGATGACAGGATAAGGGACAACTGGCACAGACTGGAGCACAGGAGGTTCCATCTGAATACGAGGAGAAACTTCTTTACTTTGAGGGTGCCAGAGCTCAGGAGCAGGCTGCCCAGAGAGGTTGTGGAGTCTCCTTCTCTGGAGACATTCAAAACCCACTTGGACACATTCCTGTGTGATCTGCTCTGGTGAACCTGCTTTAGCAGGTGGGTTGGACTGGATGATCTCCAGAGGCGCCTTCCAACCCCAACCATTTTGTGATCCCGTGATAAGCACACCTTATAGAAAAGGGAAGCTGTGCTTATATAGAAAGGTGTACACCTTCTATAGAAAAGGTTAAGATTGTCCTTTTCTGTAAGTACAAACCTTATATCTCTGTTTACTGCTCTGAGTTTGCTGAAATCTCTAGTATTAATACAGTCAGGTCTCCCAAATTATCGGAAAGACGTCACTCACTTTGATTGGAACACCAGTCAGCTACTTACATCGTGTCCCTGCCTCTGAAGGCACAAACCATATAGTTCTTGCACAGACTTTTTTCACTTAAACCTAGTGAACAATGTGCTATATCTGTATCTGTGCCTAGTGTCAGGACTGTTACATGTGTGTCACTTAAGGAGTCATTGGGTGGCACTAATAGAACAGGTACTTGTGGGACAGGAGGCAAGGTGGGGAGTGTACAGAGGGGTTACCATACCAGGCTAAGAATCAACCTCATCTGAAGCTGACAGCTAAGAAGAGTCTTGTGTTTGTGAGCTTGGTTGCTTGGCATACAAGCATCGAGGGCAGCAGAGAATGAAACTGAGAGTGAGTACAGGGAGAAGTGATCAATGACAGAACCCAAGAGAATGGCAGGAAGATGTGCCAGGGGAGTTTCAGGTTGGACATTAGGAAAAGGTTCTTCCCCCAGAGGGTGGTGGAGCACTGGAACAGGCTCCCCAGGGAGGTGTCACGGCCCCAAGCCTGACAGTGTTCAAGAAGAGACTGGATAATGTTCTCAGACACATGGTGTGAACTGTGGGGTTTGTGCTGTGCAGGGACAGGAGTTGGACTCGATGATCCTTGTGGGTCCCTTCCAACTCAGCACATTCTATGATTCTGTGAGAATACAAGAGGGTTAAACTGAATTGTTTGTGCTGTCCGGCTCAGAAATTGGAGTGTATTCCTTCCCCTAACTCTCCTCTCTGTCTGCGAGACCATAAGGAACAACTTGCCATACCAGCAAAGTGAAATCACATCCCTGTTGGGTTTAAGGACTTTTAAGAGGAAAATGCTGGCTAAAATAAAAACAGCAGTAAGGAAAGGGAAACTTTGCAGTAACTAAAAATAACGGCACACCACTTCACAAGATTGGTTATTGCATCTGTCCAGAGTTTGGAATTCCAGACATGGGGGTCAAGAGGTCACCCAAAGGTTACTTTTCTCCCAGTCAAGAACAAACACAGCGGAATTGCACACCAGTGTCTTTTCCCAGCCCACTTGACGAGTTGCCAAAGCTGCTCTTGGATGTGTTCACAAGTGACGCAAAAATCTATTCTTAAACCCAGAATATACATCAATCACTTAGCACAGAAGGAAACCATTAACATCAAAAGGGGTGGAGTAGAGAGGCTTTTTATATTACCAACTGCTCTCATAAATTTAACGCTAAGTGGTAGAATGTAATTGATTCATATGTGTTCTTTATCTCAGGTGGAAGGCTGATGCGTTGCTTTGCTTCAGCAGTTCTGTAGCAGAATTATATAAATAAAATATGGCAGAAAACCAAAATCCAAAGCAAATGCCCTGGGTTTTTGCTTGGTTATGTTTTGTTTTGTTTTGTTTGTTTTTTTCTTTTTTCTTTTTCCTGAACAACATTTCTATAGTTTTGGTTTATAATACATAAGCAAACTTCTTTTTTTAGAGTTATTGAACTCCAGCTGAAATTCCCAAATGCTCCAAATAACATGGTAATATTTTTAATGCTTTACCATATTTAGCTTCAAATGACTGTCATTATTAAATAAAGTTAATCCTCCCAAAAGGTCCTAGTGAAAGTATGAAGTGTACCCAAAAAGAACAAAACTGCTGTGACTCAGATTGTTTGTATTTGTTTTATTTAGGACAATTTGTGGGAATGTATGCTTTACTCCCTTAACGTCTATCTTGCATTATTGCAGATGTTGTACGTAGACAGTTTACTTTTAGTAAGTCCTTGGAGAAGCTAATGTCCTTGCAGAACCTGATGTTTCCTTGAATGGCAATCAAAAAATTCAACCCAAGGCTTAATTAACTTGTTCTTTTGTAACTTTTAAATGTCATTTGATGCAATTAACGTTAGCCCTGAATGATTGTTCTCTTGAATTCTTAGTTAAACACATTAGAAACAGCTACAGTTCTTTGTAAAAATAAATGTTTAAAATGTCCCCATCATTTGACGTCATGCGCGGACCCTGGGACATTGACTAACAAAGGGAGAAATCTGAAATCCTAAATGTAGCATACAATATTTTCACATGTGATCTGTGGAGGACACTTGGACAACTCTGTCCAGTGTCCCGTCTGCTTCTCATCTCCATCCTCAAGTCAGCCTGGTGTCCTCCAACAGCTCTCCCACCTCTGACACCACAAGCTGCCTGACAGTGCAGGTCACAGAAGGATTGTCATGCACTGGGATGTTCGATAGGCTCCACAGTATCAGAAGGATGAACTTGGAGAGGATGTACTAAGCCATTTCTTCTCTCATCAGTTTTTCATCTTCAGTGTGACTAAGTAGTGGGTATTTTAGAGCAATTCTAAGAAATGTAAAAACTGAAATGAAATGTTTTAGTGATGGTACAAAACAAAACAAAACTGGTGTGTCTCTCACCTGTAGCTGACCACAGCTTGGACATGTAAGCCGTACTAGTCTAGTTCTAGAGCTTATGCAGAAGTGAATGTTAGATGTATAGATAGAACACTGTGGAAAAACTGAAATAACATTCCAACACTTTTTGCATGTACTTATCCTCTGCAATTAAATTTCTCCATGAGCTTTGAAATGAACCAAGAAGATTCAGCCTACATTTTGCAACAAAATTTACATCATCTTTTCAAAATGTCCTAAGTTGCTAGAGTTACAAAAGTGCTTCAGATAGATTTGTTGTAGTCTCTTAAATGGGCTTGAGATGTACCCAGGTCTGCTTTTCATTTACAGACCAATGTCGTCTTGTTGCTGGATACAAACAATGGTGCCCTTCGCCGACTTGTGCTCTTACCAGATGCTCAAGAGTCTCCTAAGAGAATGTCATGGTGGAGCAGCAAAGAAGAGGCGGTGAGGAACAGCACCTGCCTCTATTATACTAAGTTGCTTTTTGTTTTTTGTTTTGGTTTGGTTTTATTTGTTTGTGAGGGGTTTTGTTTGGTTGGTTTGTTTGTTGGCTTTTTTTAAAAATCAAACATCAATATTGGAAGTACTGCCCCAGGATCATTTATCTTTCTGTTTTTATGACCCAAAGACTTAATTGTCTACCCTCATGTGTGTTTAAATGCCTTACACATAAAATAGCATTGTTTGGAACAGTGATATGTAAAATATAATTAAGTTTTATTGTCTGATGATATGTGTCTTTAAAATATCCCTTTTTGGACCTGGAACTGTGAATAATTGAACATTTTGTTACAAGGTATTATGTCCAAACTTATGAACTCAGTTATGATGCAGTTATTTGACTTGGGACAAGTCAGGCTAGATAGCATTTTGAGAGGTAATTAATGCCAGGGATTATTCTACGTAAAGGAAAAATGTAGTCCACCTTCAGGGAAGTCAGGGAAGCTCACTGGGATGAATGTAACAACCAATAATTGTTATATGATGTATTTCTATACAGAGCAACTACAAAATGTGCCGAGAGTTTTCACACAAAAACTGGCTGGTGTTCTACAAAGAAGCAGGGTGAGAGTAAATTATATCCTCGTATTATACAGATTTATAACAGATATGTACATCCCTGTCTGATTATTCTTTTCTTGGTTTCCAATTTTACAGAAACCGCCTTATTGTACTGGATGTATTAGAGGGTCAAACTCACACCATCTCGCTTCCAATCAATCTGAAATCTGTTTTCCTGGTGGCTGAAGACCGGTGGCTCTTGGTTGAAAATGAAACAAATCAGTTAGTTAAGCCTGGTTTTCTTGATGGCATTATTTCTTGTTTGTGTCTTGTTTATGTTCAGGAGTTTTTCACTCCTGGTCTCAGAATTGTTTTTTCAGTTTGTGAGACTAACTAGACTTAAACAGTTAGAGTTTAGGATGCGGATTGGCTCTGGTCAAAGTGCAGGTAGGCTTTTAGAGTAGAAAATGAGCGGGATATACCTGCCTAAATTCATGCCTCTGAATATCTAGACTAGCTTTGATTCTATGGATGTTAATGCTGTTTTTACTGAGGTGATATTGAGAATGTTGGTGGATCTGGCTTTGGAAGTACAGCCACATCATGCTGGGTTAGTGCCTGTTTGCTTTACTTTCGTGGTCATGTGAAAGAAATATTACTCTGCTGGCTTATTTTTATAACTGAAGAGTAAATAAAAGTGTGTAAACATTTACCAGAAGTCATCTGCCACTTGCTGGCTTACCCTTTCCTATCTCACAGGTGTTTGGTAAATTATGTTTCATTTTAGCAAAAGGTGTTGATAACTTCATTTATATAGACATACAATGTTTTTGCTACTTCAGAAGATGAAAGTCCTTTTTTTAGATCTACACGCTCAATCAGGAATTATTATAAATGTGTGTCCTTTACAGGAAATTTCTTTTAACCAAGGGTGCCCATATGGAAGCTGAACACAATGAGGTTTGCCAGCTGTATGCATTGACTGAAGAGCCAGCTGACATGGGATTTGGCTTAACAACAGGTATTGAATGCAAGCTTGGCTTGTTCTTTTTTTTTTAATTATTTCTGTGTTTGCAGCTGCACAAACAAGGCTGTTTTACTTTAAAGGTCTGGGTAACCTTCTTTCCAGTTCTCTTTTTGCCCTTCCCTTATGTTTGTTTAATAATAACATTTCACAAAGCATGGCAAATTCCATGCTCAAACTTCAGGTTGTTTGAATAAAGCATCTTTGTTTCCTTGTAGCGTTTAAGACCCTCAGTCATGGACTTACAGGAAATGTACCAGCTTACAGAAGAAAAAGGAAAAAATAGGCAGGAATTATAACATAAGAACAGAAGGGACCCAATATGTTAATGAGCCCAGTCTGTGCGCTGTTGCAGGTCTGTTACGTAAACTCAGATGAGCTAGATGTTTCCCAAGACTTATAAAAGTACAAAAGATCCCCTGTTAAAACAGAAGTCACAGTTTCTAAAGTTCTAAAGTTTTTTTATCTTATTTCTGCTCTTCCAATCTAAAAATTATGATATCCCCTCTCCACTTTTTTTCCAAATCATTCAGCAAACCCTGAATGTAACATCTTCAGCCTGTTCTCATTCTTTGAGGCAGAACCTGTGGCAGGAGAGCTAAGAAAAGGTAGACCAGTGTGGTTTTGCCACTGACCCAAACCAGTAGCCCATTCATCCTTTGAGGGAGGAAAGATTTTCTCCCACTGTCAGGTAAATGAGATAGTCTGCCCGTTCAAGTGGAAACAGAGTGTGCTGCAGAACTAAAGATACCAGGTTCTCACTGTGTCAATAATTTGAGGCAAAGAGCTGTTACAATTGCACAGAGTAAAATTTAGTTTTCCTTAGCTTAAAGAAAAAGAAAACTAGACAATTATTTACCAGAAATGTGTTACAAATAATGTTATTTGAATTGCAAAGAGCTACTAAGAAATGTCACGTTGACACCTGTGCAAACCTACATTTTGCCTTTCTGTGCAATTGCATTAAAACAGTCTTCAGTGAGATCACATGCTGTTCTATTCCATAGGCTTCCTGCCTCATTTGCACAGTAGCGAGCAAAATTAAGTGGCATAAGCAAGTACAAAGCTAGTATTTCCTGATTTTAAGTACTTTGCAAAAATAACATTATTTCCTGACTTCTGTGTTGTAGTATAGTATAATCAAATCTTCTGCTTTTTAGTAATTGTATGCTCAAAGTAATAGCAATGATCAGTGCTCAGCGCTCTTACAGTTAATATAGTTTCCTATTGCACATCTGGATTTAATGACTTTCATTTTGTTTGATTTCCCTGTTTAGCATCAGAACTGTGTGTGCCACATGCAGTTTCAAGTGACCAGCTATCTTCAGAAAACCTCAGCGCAGCTGTGGGACAAAAGATCAGCTCCCCCAACAGGATTTTCTCAGACGAACATAATTATGCTACTATTGTGATTGGGTTCCCAGACCTCTTGGTAAATACTGAGCATTATTATACAATGAAGTAATATGATCTCATTTTTTCTGTAGGCAGTTAAGTACCTGTTTACCAAATGATATGGAAAAAGAAGGGAATGACAGTAAATGACAATTTCATGTAATGTACACCATTTGGTAGGGTAGTCTAATCTGGAGAGATTTCAGTGAAGTTTGAAATAACAAGAAATCAAACAACATAATATCTGGCACAGACAAAATTCGTCATAGGAAAGTTCTGAATAGTACTGGCAAGATAAATATTTAATAAATCGTGGGGTTTTATAGATTTTTAATTAAATATAACCACTGAGAAGGATATAAGTATAATTTTGGACTGCTCGGTGTGAACCTTTTGCTTAATGTGCAGCAGCTAGCAAGACTTTAGATTTAAGAGAAAGAAAAAGATACGGAAAGTGGTAACAAAACAATACAGTCCCTTCTCTATTTAATAATATAAACTGTATATACTGCATGTAATTGTACTGACTTCTGTGACACAAGTAGAAAAGGATCAGAAAGGAAAGTGGAACTTAACAGTGTAGTCACTGAGGCTATTGCAAGGAGTGAAGGTAAACACAGGGAAAATAAAAGCAGTATGTTTAATTATTTGGATTTATTTATATTTATTATCTAGTGATACATTAAAAGGGTGGTGCTTATGGAACAAATAATTCAATGGAATGTTTGCTTACTAAATTTGGGCAAATTAGAAAATGTAACTATTTACAGACATGAATTTTGGGAAAGCCAAATGATGGAAGGGTATACTCTGAAATCCAAAATGATTCAAAAATACGTTTTTTTAAATAAGACATTCCCTGTCTTTACAATTAGCTTTTGAGTTTTACTTGATTTGTACTTAAATTACCAGGTTGATTATGCTAGCTTTTCCTATTAGTTACAACAGATGTGCATTTATTGCAGGAAAAGGGAGGCAGTCTAGAGAAGGGAGTACTAAAGATGTTACACACTTCAGCTCCAACACTGGTGATGAAACGTTTTGCTCCCCATGATTTAGACTGAAGCCCTGTCTTTCAACATACATGGTTTTAAATGTCCACGTGAATGTCAAAGAGGGAGTGTATTAAAGGTGACAAAATTTCAGAATCAGTGTTTAGGGTTAATGTTGCAGGTATTTAGTATGGACAAAGTATCTGAGCTCTTAGTATAGTGGCAATGCTCAGCTGATCAAACGTAGAGGCTGCCTTCAAGATGAGACCATTTATTCTCTAGACTCTACTGACTGTAGCAGGAGGTGAAGCACCTGGCTCACATGTGGACATCTATATTTACAGCTCTGAAGTGGAGCCAAATCCCAGCCTTAATGCCTAACTTTGAATTCATTACTAAAATATCTGCTTGCATTTATCTACATTAGTGGAAACTTAGATTATAGTAATAGTTCATTACAGAGTTTGATTCCAGATTAGGTTATTTCAGTGCTTTCTGTTCCTGGTTCAACATGAAGAAAAAAAATAGTTGATTCAACTTCAGATCTTCAAAGAGTCTCAATTCCTAAGACTTGCGCAGGTGGTCTGTTGTTTTTCACTCCCATAGGAGTTTTTAATGACAAAATAATCCAGGTTTTTTTTTTGTCATGTGGTGACATGAGCGGTAACCACAGTAGCTACATTAGATTTAAAATTAGATAAGAAGTAGAACTTAGCAAGAAATGTTAGTTCTTAGGCTCAATGGCAGTAACCTTTTGTTATGTAGACTCCTTCTCTTTTGCAGTCTCCTAGTGAAGTGTATAGCTGGAAAAGAAACTCCTCTCTGAGTCACAAACGTGCTTCTCCTTCTGATCCATTTTATTATGGACCCCGGAGGAAAACAGGAGCTGCAAAACAAACCAATTGTGTAACTTTATTGGCTTCTAATCAAATAGTCAGAATTTTAGCACCTGGAGATGTGCCTTTGAAAGACATTTACCCAAAAGGTAAGAGGTTCATATACTTGTACGTACTTGTTTTTGTTTTGTAAACTGCAATCACTCACCAATTTTTCCAAAATGTTTTTAAAGAATCACAGAACAAACATTTGAGGAGGAATGAGAGTAGTTGCACTCATTTTAAAGCCTAATTTGGATCTTATTAACATGCCTAATTATACTTCTGAGGAATTAGCAGGCTACCTACACTGTGGATACCCCAGTAGATGGGATCTCCCTCTGTCCACACTGGGAACCAGCTGCAGGAATATGATCATTCCAGTTCAGCAATCATCCTTCACTAGTGTTTCCTACTACTGCTCAGTGCCACACAGACACACAGTGATAAGACAAACTTATCTGTCTAGCTAAGTATTGTCTTCAGCGGGGCCAACAGGAGAGGTTATTTCAGGAATGCATGTGAGCCTGACCACTTCTGTGTCTTTCCCTTCATAGAATCATAGAATCATTCCAGTTGGAAGAGACCCTCATGACCATCAAGTCCAACCATAACCTAACTCTAGCACTAAACCTTGTCCCTAAGAACCTCGTCTAAATGCCTTTTAAACACCTCCAGGGATGGTGACTCCACCACTTCCCTGAGCAAAACTTCAATACTTTCTCAACATTTGCAGTTGTTTTATGAGAGCTGTTGCAGAAAGCATCCCAGCCTTAGCCTTGAAATCTCCTTGTATGGACCTGTTGTCCACAAGTTTGTCTGGTCCTTCTCTCAACTTGTGTGTCTCCACAGCAAGCTCACAAGTTCACTGCTCTCTGTGACCAGCTCGTCTCCCACCAGCTTTATCAAGTGCCCCTCGTTTTAGCATTGCAGGGTTGGGTGAATGACAGTTCTGCATTCACCTTAATCATCGCCTTCATGACTTTGTTAGCTTCAGTCACATCTGCCTTCTCTCCAAACTGAAGAGACCTGGGCTTTTTAGTTCTTCCCTTGTCCAAGAGAATGAGCAACATTCACATACAGCAAAACCTTCTTCCACTTGTACACTGATAGAGCAGGTATAACCTACAGACATCCAGCCTTTTTTGTGCTCCCCTGCCAAGCTTTCTGTTATCATTGTATCTTTAGCTTCTTCGGCCAATAACTAAAAATATACCAATGAGTGCTAAATAACAGCATTTGTGAGTTTTGCAACCCCCAAAATTACTATTCATGATTCCTGTTACTATTCCTGATTTCTTGCATATGCAAACTTTCTGTCCCAGAATAAATGCTTTGTTCCAAATTAACTCTCTTTTACAAAATAAATGATCTAATACGTCTCATTTACCACAGGTTACTTCCCTGTGTAGATAAATCCTTTTATTTATTACTAAAAGGATAAAATACTTGCTTCACTAAAGAAGCAAAATCAAGGATATAAACAGAGCAGAAAATTGAAGTTACCTATGTTTGTAAAGAAAAGGTTAACTTTTAGAAAAATTTAACCTAATAAAATGTAGTTAGACTTTGCATGATGATCTTGGAACTAATTATACCACTTCAGGCTGTAATCTTCTCATACTTTATAACCTGCTGAAGGGTCAGATTGGGTTATTTATTTTAAGCCTTCATTGTAAAAAAAGTACATATATCTGAGTCTGAAGTGGATGGTATCAAAGTTCAGAAGGTAAATCTTATGAGCTTTTGTTAAAATTAGTTTGTTGATTTGGGAATGATGGAGGGATACAGTGCTTCCAAATGATACCTAAAATTGAGATCTTGACATTTATTTCTAAGTCTTATAGGTTGCTCTGGTAATATAACACTTTATAATGCTACATGAATATAATTAAAAACCAAGGGACATTCATGAATCCTGGATACCCTTGACCCAAACAAATTATCTACCTGAGAACTGGCTTCTGTCTGATCAAGTAGTTTAATTTATATCTGTTGTTGTAGCTGAACAAGTTACTAACTTTTTTTTCCCCCTCAATTATGGTGAAATATATTCATGAATAGTGACTGATAGCTGTAAATTTACAGATCTTATGAAGTATGATTTGTTCCATGCTTTATGGCCATGTAAGTTGAAAGATTTAAGGCTTTCTTGAAGATCATTGACATTGATTTTTATTTTCTAAATGACAATTTATGATTTACCAAAACTGATCTTAACTGAATCATGTTTAATATGACTGTATCGATGCAATTAAATTGGACCTGAGCAAGACTGTAAGTTTTCTACTCCATAGCCTTTTTTAAGGACATCAGACATTTCCATTTTTCAGCTAATGATCAGTTTCTCTAGTGGAGAAAAGAGTCATGAGTGGAGCCCTATGGAGACGTGTGCTACCCAGTGTGGTCATGTAAAAAATAGAAAACTGAATGAACAATGAGGTGACAGTGTTTGCTGATGATACTGGTTATTATTCATGGTAGAAGGGATTCACAATGAAGGATTACAGAAGAACTACAGTGCTGACTGCAATAGAAATGGCAGATAAAGTTCAGTATAGATAAATATAATGTATGTGAAGGAAGAAAGAAAGACTCCTAATTCTACATCTAAAATGATGGGGCTGATCAGTACATCTCAAGAGTGCGATTTTGTTGTTACAATAGATATTTTCATTAAAACATCAGTTGAAAGCTCAGTGGCAGTCAAAAAAAAGCAAATCAAATGTTAAGAATTACTGGGGAAGAAACTGGGAAAAACAGCGAAATCTTTGGGCTGTTGTATAAATCCGTGTTTCTCCAACACTCTAATTTTGATCCCTTGTCTCAAGGTGGGGGAAGGCTGAACTGACCTAAATTCAGGAAAGGACAATGAGGATGAGCAAGATTACATTGACCCAATCTCCTGCATGTGGAGACAAGATCAGGAAAGGGGTATATGGTGGAGTTCTACAAGAACATGTATGGGATAGACAGGTGGGAAAGCAGTTTAATGGTCGGAACCAGTTAAGGGCAGCTAATGAAGGTAGTAGGAACGTCATCAAAACAAATAAAAAGAGGTGGTTCTTCACAGAGCAGGGAACCAACCTGTGAAGCTACTTCCCAAAGGATGTTGTGAATGCCAAAATATGGATCCAAAGGAAAACTGGACAAGCTCTTGGGAAGTTTCTAAGTAGATAGACATAAAAAGACACCACGTTCAGCTTAAGAAGCCCCTAGATTGGAACTGGTTGGTGACTTGAGCAAAATGCCATGTGTGCTTGTCCAGGTCTTATAATTTTGAAGCATCTAACGACTCTGGTAGACAGGATACTAGATCAGAGGGACCTAGTATTGCCATTGTTATGGCATGAATCCAAAATCTTTCAAAGTGAAAATGGGAAGACTGAAGAAAAGAGAGATGCGTTAATGTGCTCACTTGGAAGGTGAGATTATAAGGTATTAGTCCTTACTGTGCCCATTTGAGATCCAACATTTGCAAACCTCTCTGCTGGGCTATTGCTTCTTCTGGAGTTTGCCTCTCAGTCTCACTAATTGACAGGCTCTTTAATTGAATGCACTTGAATGCAATTGAATTTAACTGCTACAATCCCTTGGAGATTCAGTGTTGGTTGTTCCTGATTGTGCTGCATAATTCATGGGGGCCTTGGAATGTTTGTTGATTCATCTGCACTGCTGTTTCTGCATTGGAGACCTGTAGTTACCGATCTACAAAAGTTCATAGAATCGTAGAATGTCCTGAGTCAGAAGGGACCCACAAGGATCATTGAGTGCAACTCCTGTCCCTGCGCAGGACAACCCCACAGTTCACACCATGTGTCTGAGGGTGTTGTCCAGTGTCTTCTTGAACACTGTCAGGCTTGGGGCCGTGGCACCTCCCTGGGAAGCCTGTTCCAGTGCTCCACCACCCTCTGGGTGAAAAACCTTTTCCTAATGTCCAACCTGAAACTCCCCTGGCACATCTTCCTGCCATTCCCTCGGGTTCTGTTGTTGTATAAGTTCTGTAAGTCTTCATTAATAAGTCTTTGTGTTCTTTCCTGGGAGATTGTATAGTGAAGGGAAGGCATCCTATTACATGAAATCAAGTATGTGGCAGTCCCTTGAAGTTCTTGCACTAATTCTTATGTGGCCTTTGAGAAGCTGTTTTATATTCTTGCTTGGGTTTGTGTATCTATCAGACTTTCTTTCTCATCTTCTCAGACAACTGGTTAGGTCTGGCACGCAGCCTTCCTTTTCTATGAATAATTCAAAGAACTCAGCCAGAATCTACCGTACTTCAGTATGTTTTACCAAAACTTTTCCAGGAATAACAAACAAAGAAATAATTTTCTCTATGTTTTATTGGAACTATATACCAGGATAATAGTTGTTCAAAAAGGAATACAGTAATAATTTCCCCAAAGACTGCCAAATAGATATATGGCCACAAAATATAAACTCAGACAAGAGATCATGGCAGGATCCAGCAAATAAGGATTAATGTTTATTCTAAAAACACGGCTATAGAAATGAGGACTACTTGAAAGAAAATATTTACTTGAATTTTCAGCACTTTCCATATATGAACATAAAATAACAGTCTGTTACTGAGTATGTATCTCTATTAGTGCGACAGTAACTGGAACAACATGTAGTATAACACACGCAGTTACAGGAATAACCTCAACACATCATCTGGTCCACCTATTTATATAAAGACAGGATGACATGTTTAGACTCTTAACCAATGTTTGTCAAACAATTGGCCTATTGCTATACTTTGCTCTCCTTGTATAAGAAAAGCTTTTCCTGGTATCCACCTTTTTTGCTATAAACAAAACTAAATACTTTATGTCACCTCCACTCAGTCAGGATAATATTGCTCTCTTTATAAGAATCTTTTTGATATTATGGGATGTGTTTTTCAAATGCAAAGTCTCTTTTTAGATGAAAAGAATTGCTTATATTTGTCCTTGTAGCCCATCTGTTCTAACCTCTTTGTCACGCCCAGGACTATCTCATGAGCTTATCTTTTCCTTAAAGTTTGGTGTCTAGAGCTGCGTGTAGCCATTCTTCTCTGTTGGGCTTTGGCAAAAGAGGAACAAACTGCACTTGTTTAGGTCTGATGTTCATGGTTCATCAGGAGATCCTGGCCAGTTGCTCCTGTGTTGCATTTAAACATTTGATTACCTTTTCTTCAGCTTCCTTCTTCTGCAATCCTTTGTCTTTTCATAATTTAATTTGGTTGATTTGTGTTCTCTCTCTAATTTATAAACTTTAATTTTTAATTCTTATCCCACAGTTCTACCTCTTCCAGTTCAGTTTCAGCTCTGTGTTCTAGATCTTCATCAGAATTTTTAATATATATCTTATCCTCCATTATTACCAAAAGAGAGAACATGTATTAAAACAGTAACAAAATCTAGGCAAAACAAAAAGTGCTCTGTGGCCCACAAACCTGCATATTTCTGGACTTCTTTTTCCTATTTTTGATGTGTTTGACATTTTTATGGAAATGAGTAAAGTCAACAGATGTTCTACTGTACATGCGCCATGCTGTGGATATGTAGGTACAGTAGATATGCATGAAGTGCTGTTGTTGGTTGTTCTTTACACTGATTTGGATTTTAGATCCTCTTAGACTGCTGATCTTACTGGTCTTCTCTGTGTGTGCTGTGTGTGAGCATCAACACTTCTGCAGGTAACATCAGGCTCTTCATTTCAAGGAGGTGAAAGACATTATTTCAGGAGGAAATCTAGGCTTGCTTTCATCTTGTGACAACGGTATTTTGTAGCCATACTATGTGGTGTAATTCAGTCTTCTGGTTCATTTTCTGAAAAACTTCAAGTTCCTCAGTTTATTCCAGGCAGATGAATGGCAGCTCCCAACTGGAAGCCACTTCTGAGCCCAGGCAGAGCGTGCTCATATGGTGGCAAAAGCCAGTCTATGTGCATAGACACACACACACAAATTTATTTCTGAGGGAGGGACCATAATATTAGATGTATTCATTAAACTGTCTATAAGCAGGATATTAAATGCCTGATAATCTAGGTCTATTTACCATGAAGTTGTAAGATCTTTGCCTACTGAGAATCTACTTGCAAAAAGAGCGATTCAATTTAAGGCAACAATATTTAGAATAATATTACTGAGAAATTTTAAAGTGGGAATAATGAGCACAATGTTTTGAAATCTTGTTCAACGTGCTTGTAAAGTCAGATATACAGCTGACATTATCTTCAGAGACGGATAAAAGCAATGAGGTAGGGATTGCAGTAATGCCTGATTAGTGCTTTTGTGAGTAGGGTTATATTCGTGTGTAATTTTGACATTTGCTGTACAAATATATTATTCTTTTATAATTGTGCCTGTCTGGTTGCTCACTATCATAATAGTGAAACAATTCCATATTTGCAAGTTATACTCCTGTATTGAATGTGAAAGCTTATCATTTTCTGACAGGTACTGTGTAACAAAATGTTTAACTTGCTAAATGCAAATGCAATAAGCAGTTAATCATGCAGCAGGAAAATAACATGTTTGCTTATTTTCAGATGTCACTCCTCCACAAGCTGCTGGATACTTGGAAGTAACAGATCTTAACTCAAAGAAGATCAAATACATTGCTATTCCTAGGTAACTGATTTTATTGATTAGAGCAGCCTATGTCTTACATGAAGAACAAAGAGAATTTAGAATGAATTAATACTTCAGGATAAGCCAATATTTTTTCTGATCTGGAAAGTAAGAATAATTCATACATAGTGTGTAAAATTCTGCGGCTGTTGCAACATATTTTTGTCAACATTTTTTATCCGTTTACTAGGTGGTACCAATGAAAATGTAGCAATTAATTAGTAAATATGGAAGGTAGCTTTATCTTGCGATTTTTGTTCCCTCTGCTCGTTCCCCATCTTCATGCACATTATCATCTACCTGCTTTCATTTTGTTTTGCTATCTTTATTTTCTTTTCCTTTTCCTCTGTATTTAGAGTCTAACAGAGACAGGCAGAATGATCCAGTGTTAGGTGTTAGGAAACCAGGAATCAAGTACTGGGGCCAATATAAAGTTTACCTTGAAAGCAACTTGAGCTTCTGTGTGTTTTGGTTCTCCCTTTGGAAAGTCCGCATTCCGTCAAAAGTACACAGTCTCTCAACTTTGGATGTTTAAATAGTACATGAAAGAAACCCACACATCAGAAATTTTATAGAGTTTTTTCTTTTTAACTCTATCTATTTGGTTTTGGTTTCAGCAATATTAATTGATTCTCATTTAACTTAGTTATGCTTCATTAATATTCTATGGAATTTTTGAATTAATAGAGAATTAATTTGGGTCTGTTCACTGTTTTATAATTGATCCATTGGCCTGTATCTTACACAGTCATTGAAAAATGTAAGGCATTAACGTAGAAATAGCAGTGAACCACACTTTATTTTACACTAGGATTTTATAAGAAATTACAAGAATTACAAACCCAAACTTCAACATCATCACCTTTAACCTAGTATGAAGATTTAAGCTATTTAACTCTTCTTCAGGTAGTATATGGAGATTTCAGTCTTAGGTAGAAATATATGTGTTACTGCTTCTTCTGTCTTCAAAGATTATTAATTGTAGTATTAGTGCAAGCTGCAAAGTCATTATGCATGTCATTATCAGTACTGAAAAAAATGCAAAGAATCTTTCCTACGTTATCTAAATTTCCCATCATATTCTGTAGCTACTAGACTCTCTGTTTCAGCAGTAATTTTTTGTCTGCAAGTTGGCTGTTTAAAACAGTGCTAGGATTCTCTGTGCGTAGAGCTGTGCCATCTTTAAATAAGTGCTTAAATCTTCATTTTCTTATTAAATGTGTTCTTTTAAGTGGATGGAGGGGTATTTTCCTCAGTGCTCAGGTCATGTTCTCTCTCTTTTGGTTTTTTTTTTTTAGTTTTGTATTTTTCTAGAACACATTTTTTAATTTTTCATACTCGTCATAGTTTTTTGTAAAGACTGATTTTCTTCAGATAGATGAGATATAGCAGTGGGTTAAGCAACACTTCAGCCTGGTCTTTTATACTGCTTTTTATACTGACAAGTATCTTTTGATCATAGCCACTTCGAGCAGGTGGAATGTTTCAGATATAAAATAATGGATCTGCAGGGCTTAGTTAGAGTTTCTTATGGAGTAAGGATGTAATTTCATTTAATTGCCTCCTTAACTATAGAAATACTAGTTCTCTTTTTAATTGCCCCTTCAAGAAAAATCACATTAATCCTTGTTTTTCAGATCACAGTCTCTCTCTCCTTACACATCTTGGCTCTCTAAGATCTCGGATGCCGATGCCCTGTTGGCACCACTGGGCAAAGTGGGTTTGGTTACGGTGGACATGGGAGGTGGTGTGAGGCTCTGGGAGACCGGGCTGGACAGCCTCCAGCGGTCACTGCAGGACTGGAGGAACATGATCGGCCAAGAAGACGGTCGTCCGGTGCAGGTAGGGCTTCACAAAGCTGAAAAGTGTTTAACAAAATGAGTTGCAAAGGAGTTTTCAGCTGGGAGTGGGGTCGAGGAAGAGCTGTTGAAAACTCCTGTGAAGCAGAAATATGCCTGCGAGAAAAACTGAATAGACATCTTCACTTAAAAAAAAAAAATATATAAAATAGATTAATTAAAAAGCTTATTTGTGACCTTTATAATTATGGTTACTGACAGACTCTTTGTCTTGCAGTGTTTGTATTTTTGCCAAATTCCAGTACATTTACATGCAAATCAATTCTTTATCTCCTACTGATTTTTAACTTCAACTTTCAAAATGTAGAATAATGACATTAACTTTTAAGGAGAGCGTATGCTTTTCCAGAGTTCAAATACTTGGAAGAAAATATTGAGTTTATACTTTAGAATAGAAACGTGAAACATAGGTGGAAGATACCTGGAGTTCTCAGTAGTGGCTTTGACTAATTTTGGAAGTTCTCCCAGCTGAGCAGAGTTACCTGGATCTCCATACAGTCACGTTCTCGTGTGGAATGTTTAGGTAAATGTTGAAAATATGCAGCATATACATGTATGCTGTGTGTGCTTGTATGTATGTATACACAAGTCTTAATGTATGGGCTAATATGTATCATCCCCATTGCAACACAGAGGGAAAATTCAGGACTGCATCTTCAATTTCTGTGACTGACTGGAGAAGGTATCACTTTACTTGGAAGAGCTAGAGTGTGTTTTAGGAGGACTTTGTTACTTTTCACTGGGAAGATCCTGTCTCTATCTGCCGTTGCAATTATGTTTCATGTATTTCTGTAACCATTTTCACAGTGCATTAGAATGGGAAAACAGGATGAGTCTTTTGTATTCAGATCGCTATATTTTTGTTCACAAGGTGTCCAGTTACCTCAAGTGTGAATAAGGTTTATTAGGCCAAAAGCATAGCTCTTCTTTCACTTTCTTTTCCCGCTCTGAGCTCCCTTTCTACAAGATGTTCTGCAGTTCCAGAAACTTGTGCAAGAACTGATGTGTTGTTCTTACTGGACCTCAGCAAATGCCTTTCATAAAAGTCATGAGAAAAGGAAAGTGTTACCTGGTGGCACATTTGTGTGGATGCCTGTTGCTTTGCCAGTGCCATTTTTATTACAAATGCAGTAGCACTAGCACCATCTTATGGTCAGATACAGTTGGTTTATACCAGCCCAATTTAATATACTGATCAAGTTGACCAGTAGAAACAAAAGGAGGCAAGAGGAACAGTTAAGAGTTTTACTTGCTTTAATAGTTGTTTTTCTTTTTTTTTTTTTGTTAACTTGTGATTTTACTCAACAGTATTAGCCAACTAAATATTAGAGAACACTGGCTTGGAAAGTACACATCATCAGAAAATTTTGAGTCTTTTAACTAGTAATGTCAAATAACCATTTTTTAAAAGGCTAAGAAGTTTTTCTACAGTCATAAAGCAGTTTTCAAGATCTGTTGTAGAATTCCTCTCTCCTGACAGCCTGCCTCTCTAATTAGTAGACACATTCCAAGGTAAAGTCTTCGTAGTGTCTTTCTTTCCTCTGTGAACGTGGGGTATAGAGCTCAAGCCAGTGGTTTGTCAGAACTCAAAAATGGAATACTGTTTGATTTGAGCTGAAGAACTGAAACTAAGCCTCCTGTGGGATCTTCAGACTTCCATGATTGTCACTAACTTCTGTTTCTCTATTTTGCACACTTTACTTTCGATGGAAAGATAATGATACCTAAGAAACTTTGTTTACAAAGGCATTACAGAACAGTAAGCAGTGAATTAAATATTTTCTTTTGTGTACATCTCCAATAAGATAATAGATATGTAGTTGCTGTGTAAACTCTATTCTTTGCTATTTGGAGACTAAGGCCTTCAGCTTTCATACTTTTCAATGGATTAGATATAAAAGCAGTATTTATTAAGGCATTCATTTCTGGAAATGAAAAGTCAGTTTGAAGACATATTCATGTAGATTCCCCATATAACATAAGCATAGCAAGAACTCCAGTGTTTCCTGTTCTACAGACAATTACGAAGAAAGTTTTGCAGTTAAATATTTCCTGATACCTGTTTTTCTAGAATTTGAGATACTTTGGAGCCATGCATTGATCTCTTCATTCAAGTGTATGAAAATCAGCTTATTTTGTGTGATGTTTCATACTTACGCCTCTGTTAAGGATCTTGGAGTCTAATGAGGCATCTCTAATTCCTTGACTCTACCCATCGTTGCCAGTCATCCTGTAGCAGAAGCTCACTTAAGAAAATCATCGGTGTTCCGCATATCACTAGAATTAATTCCAGACCCACACCAGTTTCCCTAAAAAAATGTCCCTAAAAGCTGCTACTGATGCATCCTGCAAAGCTTCTTAGCCCTTCATGGTGATGTGCGTAGACCAACATGAGACCTGTCTAGGTGGTTGGGAACCACTGTTCTGCAAAAACACACAGAATCTCTCTCAAGCTTCCTGACTTGTGAGAGAGAAAAAGAATTAGAGGGCTTTCAATAAAAATATAGATCAAAAGAAGTAGAAACGAACCTTCAGCCAGGCTTCAGCTGTAACTTGTGGTACTGTCTTGTAGGGCTGCATTTTTGCTTTCACAAGCACAGCAGATCTCAGAAACAGGTTGGATGTAGATAAGCAATGAAACAGAGGAAAACAAACAGCTGTTCCACTTGTGATCAGTAATTAGATTCCCTTGATATGATGTCATGGCAATCTTCAAAATAGTCAACATTTGTTTGCTATTGTTGATACACTCAGCAGAGTTCAAACTGCTCAAGTACTGAGGCTACAAAAATACTTTCTGGAAATATGATTTATGTTTACATAAGTTTGCATTTATATTGGGGAGTCAGACATTTTCAACATGTATTGAACTTTTAAACAGAAAATATGAGTACAGTGTTCTGAAATGATTAAATTGGAGTGCCTACAATATGATATTTAAACAAAAAAATGTATTTTCTAAAGTCATGAACACTACCTGAAATCCAAAAATTATTGAGCTTCTTCACTGTTTGGTGTTTCTAAGAACAAGGTCACTTCATTGTGAAATATCTCAAAGTAATTTGTAAGACAATTTAATTTTCAAATCTTACCTTGAAAGTTTAATGGCAATAGGCAGTCATTGATAAGTTTGTGTTACTTTTTGCATCAAAGGGTTATGATAGAAATTAAATAGAAAAAAACACCAGTTACATTCTGATATAGTTGGGCTGTTGTTCTTCATTAAGCATGGTTTACTATTATGTCTTATTTAGGAAGACTAAAATGCTTAAAATAATTAATTAAAAGGTGCATCATTTCAAGGTATTTCAACAGATAGTAAAGCATCATGCCCTGTAGACACCTGAAATCACTGCAGCAAACTCGCCGTGCAAAATGACATCCCAATGCTGAGGATAGTCTAGCACCAAGATTTTCCAAATAAGTGATCTGGTTGATAAAAAAAAAAAAAAAAAAAACCCAAACATTGTTGTAATCTGAGATTTCTTTGGGGTTTCTTTTGGCAGGTTTTGTGGTATTTGTGTTGTTTGATGCATGTGTGGAACTTGCAGTAGATGCATCATTTCAGGTGCATGAGATGAGTTGCTGAAATCACAGTAACGTGTGTTTGTAGCTGTATGTAAAGGCCTAAGGAGTTCAGTAGATGCAACTCTTTTGACTTCCTATGGACTCTTCTCTCTCATTTTCAGTATGACAAGCCTTCCCCATAAACATTAAGGTACTTGGTTGGAAATGAAATCCTACTTTCATCTAAATGAATAGTTAACAAGCAAGGAAAAAAAAAATTTAAAAAAGGCTTCTTTCCATTTTCCCATCTTTCTGATGTAATCCTAAAACAGGGTCACAATCTCCTGGTAGGTCCCAGATCTTAAAGCTCAAGGCCTGCCTGTTCTACAGGCCAGTGCTCTTCTTCAAGGGTGGTTATTGCTTACATCTCTTTGGCCTATGACAGACACCCACTCTACATAGGAGTTCTGCATAGTGTGTCTTTTCCCCAGAAACTTAAAAATCTGAAATGTGTAGCTCAGTTTGTATCTGCTATGAGAGCTCAGATGGGTTTCTTAAATGACCCAGATTCAGCCAATATAATGTCAAGATCACATACTGTAAGACTGAACAGAGGAGAGATACAGCAAATGTGAATTGAGTGGGCACCAGCCTTGCTAATACCAACTGTTTAAAACTAACTTATTTGGCATTGATAGCTCAGCTATCAGAAGTTTCTTCTGCTTCAGGTAGGAAAATTACACCTATGCTCACCCATGAGCAAGAACATGCCCTGTGTAGAACCTGAACAATAAAACACCTCCATCATCCCAGCACTCTAATCTCAAGAATGATGGACAACACCGAGCTTAAAAAATCATGTACTTGTTTGTATGTGGGTCAGTCCAAAGGAGTGTGTAAAACAGACATGGACACCTGCTCCTGGCAAGTTTCTACTCACTGGGTCAACAGCTCAAGACATTTGAGCAACCCAAGTCACTGAAGACCATTCACATAGTGTCTGTCAGTAGTAGTCCACCTGTTGGGGGCAGAACTTTATTTGGACAATTCCGTAATATGAAATCAGGCTCTTCCAGAGACAAGAAGCATCCTGGAGATACTATCTCCCTTCTTTTTTAACCCCAGTTTGCTTTTGTGACTTGACCCGATCTGTCTGTTCTCTAGCAAAAAGCCAGCTGAACAGTTAAGTCATGTTAGAGTTCACAGCCTCACAAAACTGAGAGGGTGGAATGAATCTAGAACAACATGTGAATGAGAAAAAAAATCTTTGTTTGCTTCTCACCAGTGGTGTGAACGACAAATGCGCTGGGGCAGTTCTGCAGTAGTGTGTAGGAATTCCTGCAGTACTGGCCCAGGTTCATTCTGTTAGAAGAGATCCTAGAGGTGGACAACTCAGCATGACTTGGATTTATTTTGGATATGTTTTGGACCTTGGCACTCACAGGAGACATCAATTAAATGTATGTAAGAACAGAAAAGGCTTTAAATTAAGGTTTTGGGAGATTTCATTCAAGATCTTCTGCCTTGGCGAACTGACTGAGATAACAGTTTTCTGTCAAAAATGAATGCTTTTATCCTAAATTGTGATTCCTTTGCCTAGTAACACTAGAGGCATATTCTTTTTGTTTCTGCTGTGACTAGTTAACATTTCACTGATCTAGTGTTTCCACAAAGCATGAATCATTGTAACTAGCTAAATGGAGAAGTGGAAAAAAATTACTTTCATCCATCCATAACTGTTTCCCTTTAGACAACCCTAAACGTTTAAATACGTAATTATTGCAACATGTGGAGCCAGCTTGCTTTATCATTATTTTCCAGAGGAGGGAACTGAGACATCAGGAAGGCAGGTCACTTGTTAAGTGCATGCTGGATGTCTACACCATATGTAAGCATACTTTGTACCTGTGCTGCCAAGCTGAGTAGCCTCATTGTCCTTGAATGTTGCGATCAGTGCGAACACACCTTAAATTGGGCAAAAATTTGCATATAAAAGCAGTGCAGCCACCTAAGAAAACAACTGTCAGCTCTATAGCTCGAGGTTGAAACACGCTTAACTGAGATGAGTCGAGACATATTCAGCAAAGCTCAAGAAATGCAATAAACAGATATGTTTTTAGATGTAAATGGCTGTCTTCACGGTCTTACAGCAGCACTCAAAAATGATAACAGAACGCATAAGTTATTCTGTGTCCTGTGAACAGCTAGAAGACATGGACATATGGTTCATGTCAGTAACGTAAAAGAACAATGTATATGTGTTCATCACCAATAGCTAGAAAAATTAAGAGTGGGGTTTTTCTGTGTGTCTTAGCTGCTCAGATCATCCATGATGCAAGGGCTCTTTGCTAAAAAAAAGCATTTTGGTGGGTTCAGCAACACTCAGTAGTAGTTTCCAACATTCATATTTCCTTCTGCAATCCATCAGTTAACCTTGAGATCTGATGAGGACGAAAGGAAATGCTAAATAGCTATTATGGCGTGCCAGGTCCATCACTAGAAATATATTTAAAATGTGTTCCTATCCTACCTGGACTTCAGGTAAAACCTGTGTTGAACTCATCTCAAAGTTGAGTACATTTTTAAAGTAATCATTATGCCAAAAATGTCAATTTTAGTGTTGAAATTAGAAGAAATGGAATCATGTTAAATTAGGTGGAGGGGTGTACATATCTAGTTGTGTGCGTGTATATATTTGCATACGTGTATATTTGCGTATGTGCACACATGTATACACATGCTGATACACACACGTGCACACAGAAGGTCACGTTTTTTCCCAGATGTTATATCTGGACATTGACTTTCTTGAATTAGAATTACCTCAGATGATCATAACTTTGCAGGTATCCAGTCCCTCAGGGACTGAAGAATTTGAAGTGGATTTAGAGTAGGAGATTTTAGAGCAATTTAGGAAAAAGATCTCGGGGTCCCTGTGTTACACATATACTTGGCCGCGAGGAATGAACCAGTCCTTCTCTCAGGTCTTTGTCTGTTGTTGACTGGTTAACAGACCTGTTGGCACAAGTCCTGCCTCTTGTCTGGCTTTTGTAGCTGAGCAGTTATCTTAGCTGGTGTGTGCCTGATACACAATGAGAATATAGCTGAGGCACCTACCCAGACGCAGGAAATAAATTTTCTGTGGATGCATTTATAGCTTCCTTTCCCCCGACACATTTTCATCTCCTAGAATGGAGGGGAGTGGACATCATTGGACCAGCCCCTGATGGCAACAGTGAGAAGTTCAGAGCAATCATCATGAAATATGTGGAGATCATCAGGAATGCAGGATGATGCAGTACACCAAATATTGTCTAGTAAAATAGTAGCTACAGAGGAATTTTTAAAAATTGGAAGAAAATAATAGTATCATGGTTATTTACAATATCTTTGCAATTTGACTTCTCCATTGTTTGGCCAGAACAAGGGCAAGAGGAAGGTGGCTGATACGTGGTAGTGCTTTTTAGTCCTGCACTAATTATAGCTGATGTTTTTGGAAGAGCCATTAGATTTGTTTCTTTAATTCCCTCATAGGGCTATTACAGAACAAAAGAAATGTTGTGTAGCTGCCTTTGAGTTTTCATAATATGATGTAGGTGCTTTCCTTAGAGGTTTTGGAAATTGTCTGTAGAGTTATTGTGGAAATAAAACATGAATAACAAAAAGATTGCTCTCATTTATATGGAATGAATGTCTATGTTTTACTTTCCAGCAGTTATGCCTTGGTTTATTAATGGCTAGAACCTTTGAAAACATGCTTCAAGTTCACCTAACTCATGGGAGTTCGGTGATCCAACTCTCTTTTAAAAATTTCAGCTTGTTTACAGAGGGTTTCCTCTTCCTTACAATTTTTTACCTAAACCTGTGCTCACTAAGCACTGCACAGCCTTCCATGAGCCTTGGTGGAGTATCAGGAGTTAAACATTTACCTCCCAGAGAAGGTCATGGTCAACTACACCCTTTGCCCTGCATTTTTTTGAGACTGTGTTAGATTTAAAAAAAAAATAAAATAAATAAAGGCAGCAGGTACATTATACTTAATAAATAACGCTTAGTTTTTATAGGCAAAAGCAGTTGGGTTTCATTGCTCTAAACATTTGCATGTACCTGCACACAAGCAGCTTGGGCACGTTGCTCTGGCTGTGCTTGGAAATATTGAAGAGCAACAACGAGAAGGAGCAGAGTCCAGCTGCAGCCCCGTGGGCATTTCAGTGTCTGCTGCTGAGCTGAGTGTGGGAGCTCCCATTGTAACCGGGAGAGCCTGAAGAGCTCACCTGGCAGGAGACACTGATGTTTGTCCTGCCGTGTGTGGCTCTGCAGACACCACTGCCCCCAGCGGCTCCGCACCCCGAACCTCGTCATCAGTGCACAAGGTGTTATTTACAGATATAAGGAAATGGATTCTTAGAAATGGAGGGGGTTTCCACCATACCTCTTTCTATTATTTGGGCTGAGACCAAATCTGTTGTTTTTTGCTTCTCTGCCATCTTTGGTTGATGATCATCTTATTCTCTTCTCTCTCATTTATTCTGTTTCTATTCCTCTCAACTCATCATGCAGAACTCTGCATGAATTATTCACCCTTAGAGTGAATTACCATTTTTGTTTTTATTGAATGCACTCTTCTTTTCTTTTTATTTTTCTGAAGTTTCAGTTTGCACTTGAAAGTTTAGGGTAATGCAAGTTAATCTGATGAAATTTATTTTCTACATTGGATGTCTATCTAGAGAATAATTGATTCATGAGTTTCAGTGATCCCAACTTGTTTATATTTACTGCTCAGGATCTACTTTAACCTATACCAATGATTTATTTTTTTTTATTTTTTAAAAGTGACATTTACTTTATAACACTTTAACAAAAATCCAGCCTTTCCCTGATATTAAGACTGAACTGGGCAAAGCTGCACTTCTTGATTCACGATAAAAGCAAGAGTGGCCAGTCCTTCCCACCACCCCTGGTTCTTCATTTTCGATTTCAGACCAAGTAGCTTTTTGACCACATGAGGGCACCGGGGAGCTAATAACTTAAATATTGGCGCTGCAAACCCCGTAAATTATGAAAGTATATGCAGTGGAGAGTTGTTGTAAGTTTGAAATATTGTTATCATGGCATTCTGCAGTCCTGCATGGGATCCTGAAAAGTTTGGAATACTGCAGATTACAGAGTTGTCTGGTCTGTAGATGCATTACAAGGTATAGTTTGATAGTGTTTGCAGTTCTGAGATTCGTGGACCCCCAGATACACAGCTTGGGTCTGTGAACTTTTCAAGGACTGTGTGATTCATTTTAGCCAAGCAAGGAATAGGAGACATGTATGTCCCCTTGAAACAAAGCATCTCTCCAAGTATGGAGGAGCCTAAAAGTAGAAAGCCATGAACCCACAGAGCTTGGTAAGTTCATATCTCTGAAAGTCACTGCAGGGTAGAGCAAATCAGATAAAGATCATTGGTTCTCTGTCAAATACTTTTTCTCGTATTTATGTCCTCAGCTGAAATGAGGCCCTTGTTGGAAACACTATACTAACACATCTAAATTACCTTTCCTAAAGGTCTCCCAGTCTAATTAGAACAGACAGACAAAGGGCAGGAGTGGAAATAAACTTAACTTTCTGTTAGAGCGGGCTGATCCAGCACAAAGTTCCTCTTTCTTCTTCTGACCTTCCTGTGAAAGCCCACGGTTCTCATGGGAGAAAATGTAATAACCTCCACACGCCGTCTTTTGGATCTCAAGAAGTCTGCAGCAATGCACACAGGTGACATAAAGACTGGAGCTCCTGGCACCAGTGAGATCCTGCTGTCCCAGCAAGATAAATGCATGCTAATAATTCTCCCCTTATGAAATGAAAGTTGATACCTGATTAGTGAAAGGACAAATGTAGTGGAAATCTAAATTATCCAGTCTGTTACAGTAGTGCTAAATCTAGGAATCTTTCCTTCAGAAAACAGAGCAACGTAGTTGATGTTTAATAACTTCCATCTCTGCTTTTTAATGACAGATTTGGCAAGGTCCTGCGTCTATAGAAAATAAGGCTTTTCTGCTTCCACGTGTAATGTTTTTTCAACTTTCTTTTGACCATGCAATGTCCCTGTGGTTTTCTGTCCAGACTATTGCAAATCGTCATAATGTGTTGACTTATCCCATCTTTCTAGCTGTTGATTATTCAGGGTACTCCAGAAGAAACCAAATTCAGTGTTTTCTGAGTTAATTGGTACTAGAAGTTGTGAAGTAGTCATGACTAATAACCAAGCTAGATATGGTCTGTTTACTTTAATAATATTTTGTAGTGGATTAGCAAACTAAAAAGGTGATGACCTCACATCTTTCAGGTGAAAAGAATTGACTAGGCAATTTTTAATAATGACAGAGGAAAATGGAATGTACGCAGGCGTTACCGTAGCAGAGGACATGATAGATGCAAACAAATGTGTGATATTCCCTCATTACTTCATTTAGTTTATCCAGCTTTTAAGCCACAGTGTGCATATTCGTGGACAAAAGGCTCTAATGCATCTACTGCTGCAGAGTTTCTGAGTCCGTTCTTCAAGTAACAGCGCTTAGTTCAAAGCAAGACCCACGGCAGCAATGACTGCAATTAATATAGTGGGGTTTTAGCTGGTGTATAAAAGCTTCATTCGAGAGCCAGATACCCATTTTTATGTGTTTCTCTCCAAATCTCCACCTCTCTCCCCACTCAGATTCACTTTTCTAAAATCCTGTTAAAGCTGTGAAGCTTTGATTAGTTTTGCTATTTGAGACAGAAGTTTAATGCCTGTATGAATTTTAAAAGCTACTTTCAGAGGGAAATGTTCGCAGGAGTCAGATAATACATGAAGCTTCATTAGTTCATTTCCAATTCTTGCAAAGTTTCACAGACAAGACAGAAAATCAAAATGAAAGCCAAATGAATGAAGAAAACCGATCAAATGTTTTATACTGCAGTGCGACTAATGTTTTTTCATTTCAGGATACAATAGAAGAAACAAGAATTTCATACATTATTGTTGTCTTACCGAATACTGAATATTCCTTTCTGTGGAAAAAATGAGTTGTGGGCTCAATTTTGTGCTGTTGATGTGGTTAGAAATTGTGCTATTAATTTTTAGTACATAGAAAACTGTACATAATACAGTACAAGTAAAAGTAAAAGAAACCATTAGATTTTTTTGGCCTATTTTTTCCTTTTACTGGTTTGTGTTATAAAATATTTTCTTTCTGTCTTTGGTAGAATCAGGTTTATAACAGAATGTAAAACCACCATGGAATAGGCAAATTAGCCTTTCATTTGCCTGATGTGGAATTTTTATATACTCTTGGAGAAAATAATGTGCATACTCATGCTGCTGATAAAGAATGTGTTGGAGGAAAGGATGTGTTAATATTTGTGACGTGTTAAATGCAGCCTGAGGTAATACTGAGGTTTTAAGGTTGCAGGGGTGAGCAAGAGGATGGGGATAAGAGAAAACAAAGATTTTGTTTTAGGGAAAAGTCAGTCTTTTGCACATCGCTCAAAGGCACTCAGTGGAATATATTTCTTAATCCTTTGTACCACTGTGAGATGGATCATTTGATGCCTTTTTCAGCTGGAGAATAGTCATGTTTTGTTACAGCCAAAGTCAGTCTTACTATGTAACAGTGTGTGGTTGTGATAAAAGATTTTTCACTGATTTTGATGAAGAAATTGGCATCTCCCAAATCACCTATAGGATAAAAGTCTAAGACGTTTTCACTTATTTTCCTGCAATGATGATCTGATACATGCCCAGTCTTTGTCCACAGTGCTAATAAAGAAAACAAGCTAGTTAAGAAAACATCAATATTTTAACTTTATAGTACTTGTAGTGGGTTTATATTCATGTAATTCACATTTTTCAACAATTTTACTGAGGGATGATAAAAGTATCAAAATATGATGTATGCCAGTGCCTCCTTACGCTCCAGGGGTTATTTTTATTAAATTATATTATTTCATGTCAGAATTCAATAGAATTCAATCCCGCAGTGACTTAAGTGGCATGAATGTGTTTCTAGATTCCCTTCCAAAAGTGGTTAAGATTTGGTTACTGCACAATTTGATGTTCTCTTACCACAGTTTTCCTGAGCAGCTGAAGTCCAGACAAAACTACCAGCCTTGGACTCATCTTCAGAGTGGCCCCTGTTGATAGGCATTTAGTAGCTGTTTGGCATAAATATGACACAGATGTGAAACACCTGGTTTCATTGTGTTGTTGAGTACATTGAATGATGTAACTGGTTTCTCTGAGCCTCTTCTTTACATTACTATATGAAAGATGATAAGATCATTTAGTTTCCAAGCTGCATGTGTTTGTATTGGTTTCTCTTATTCAGTTGGCTCTTAGAATCCCAGTGTTGTCAGAAAAAAAAATATAATTCATATATCTCAGAAGCAACTGCCATAGAGCAAGTTTTTCAGAGACCAACATCTTCCATTGAACGTAAAATGAGTGTTTAGTTCTGTTCCTGCCTGTCTGCCCTTGCTGTCTGGAGTGAGTGGATCTGTTGGGGGTTGAACTAGATGATCTCCAGAGGTGCCTTCCAACCCCAACTGTTCTGGGATTCTATAAGAGGCAAGACCAGAAAATCAAGTCAAAGCATTAACAAGTCTTAGTATTTTCTATTGTTTGTTGGTTTCCTTTTCTCTCAAGCCCTTCATCCATACCATTGCCTCTTCAGACAAACATAGTCCTTTAGCATCTTTCTGATCTGCAGTCTTCATATTCTTCTGGCACAAAATTCTTGTTTGCTTGCTTCGTTGACTTTGGAAGACCTGCAGATCCTCCACCCATTGGTGTAAGTGCCTGAGAACATATAATAATACAGTCAAAGAAAAGAACAGAATGTAAACCAGGGACTAAGATCACTGATGATTACTGTGAATTTGGATTTTATAGAGAATAAAATAAGAATCACATGGATCCCAGCAGAGGGTGGGAGATGCGTTTCTTGCGTGGTGAGAACCTACCTGAACAGGCAGTGGAAAGGGCTTTCGTGCCCTGACCATGAATCACCAATATGTATAAACAAGTTTACGTAATGCACAACTGACATATGTGTGCCATGAGTGTTTTAGAAATCAAAAGGAAGTCTCAAAAGGAAAATTTCACAGTTTTTCTGGCTATTCTACTCTGTCCCGTACCTCATAGATGAAACTCAAGGCTACTAGAATGAATTCATCTGTTGTTTTACAGAGCTGTGACATGCACACCAGGCAGTATGGAATCTTCACAGTAATGCACTAATGAATAGCACCTTTCAGTGCATGTATAGCTAGAAAGAGCACAGATTTCTCTCGAAAAGAGATGCTTAGTCAAAACTCTCACTGAAAGAAACAGTTGATACAAGTCCTGAGATAGATTCAAGAGGAAAGTATTCAGGAGGGGGCAGATCAACTTTTGAGAAAGCAAATTATTTATATATTTGGAAAATAGCCATCACAATAGTAAGATAAATCTCAATAGGTTTAGAAATTCCGGTCGGACGAACTTGGAAAACTTACTGTGGATTTCTTAGATTTGTTTGAGCTTTTTCTTTACTTTCAGTATTTGTTGTTATTGTCTTCTCACTCCAGATAAACTAGATTTTTCCCACTGACTATCTTTCAGTTTGCCAGGTTCATAATCCATCCAGTTTTGGATCCTCCCCCTTAAATCTACCTTTCAACTGTTTCTAACATCAAGAATTCCTCCAGCCCTCAGAGGGGTGACTTACCTGTGGCTCCTCCATCTCTTTATATCTGTCATGCTGAAGAAGTATCATTGTCCGAAAGGTTTTCTCTTCAGTTTCATTCCTCATCATTCTCCTGATTCACATCCAGCCTCAGTGATTTACTGTTGACTTCTTCTTAAAATATATCTTCAATTCTAATCTAGATATTTGCTAGTCTAACTTTATAGAGGCGCCTTCAGAGCACAGGAAAGTTGTTAGTTGTAAAATGCCTTGAATGTACATTAGTGACTTAACAGGCTTTTCTCCTCCCCATCCCTGTCTCCATGGAGTCACTAATGAAATTATCTAAGAGCTCAAAGAAAAACCAGGAAAGTACATCCAGAAGATTTTCTTCAAAGGGCTCTACAGTATGCTCATTTAACACAGTTTCTAGCCTGTGGTAGATTTAAAAAGCAATTACCCCAGCAAACCAGTGCTAATAAAAATTGGTTGTTAAAGTATTCAGATGTAGAAAAATTTTACTACATTCTGTGTGCATAAATGTCACCTAAGAAACAAGTAAATGAATTAAACCATTGCATTTGCTAGCCTGACATTTACACATCTGCTGGTGGTGTTCCATTCTAGTATCTGTAAATTAACAATTATTTTACTCAGTCACTTATTAACTATATGTAAAAAATAGTAAGGAAGTCACATTTTTAAGCTACAGTAGATTGTACCATTTGTCTCTTTTTCTTTCTCCCATGCAATTTTTTTTCAAAGTTGTGATAGAAATCAGATGTTGGATGTTCTGCTGTCCTTTTAAGAACAAAAAGTCACGAATCATTATATTAATAACGTAAAAGATTTTCTGTTAACCACATGGTGTTCCAAAGTTATGAATACCTGCTTTAATCAGATCACCAGTATTGTAAAATAGGTGTATATTAGAAACTTGTCTAGTGCGTATGTACTAGAAATATTCATAGAATCATAGAATACGAGGTTGGAAGGGGCCTCAAGGATCATCTGGTCCAAGCTTTGTTGGCAAAAGCGTGGTCTAGAGAAGATGGCCCATCACCCTGTCCAGCTGAATCTCAATATGTCCAGCGTTGGGGAATCCACTGCTTCCCTGGGGAGATTATTGCCATGGCTGTTTGTTCTCATTGTGAAAAATTTGTCTCTTGCATCCAATCAGAATCTCCCCAGGAGTAACTTGTACCCATTACCCCTTGTCTTTTCCATGTGTCTCCTTGTAAAAAGGGAGTCTCCGTCTTTGTAGCCACCCTTTAAATACTGGAACATGGTGATGAGGTCTCCCCTAAGCCTGCTTTTCTCGAGGCTGAACAAGTCCAGTTCTCTCAGTCTTTCCTCACATGGCAGCTTCCCAGTCCTTTGATCATCTTTCTCACCCTTCTCTGGACCCTCTTCAGCCTGTCCACATTTTTTTGGTACAGCAGAGACCAAAGCTGAACACAGTATTCCAGATGTGGCCTGACAAACATTGAGCAGAGCAGGATAATGACTTCTTTATATCTTCTGGTGATGCCCTTCCTGACACAGCCCAGCATCCCATTGGCTTTCTTTGCCACAGCAGCACACTGTTCATTCACATTGAGCTGGCTGTCCACCAGGATCCCCAGGTCCCTTTCCACAGACCTGCTCCACATCCAGGTAGATCCCAGCCTGTGCTGCACTCCTGGACTGTGTTTTTCCATGTGCAAGACCTTACACTTGTCCTTGTTGAACTTCATGAGGTTCTCGTTAGCCCACTCTTCCAGCCTATCCAGGTCATCCTGCAGGGCGGCTCTCCTTTCCAAAGTGTCCACTTCCCCACTCAGTTTGGTGTCACCAGCAAACTTCATCAGGGTACACTTCATCCCATCATCCAGATCACTTGTAAAGATGTTAAACAGCCTTGGGCCCAATATCAGTCCCTGGAGGACCCCAATTGTGACAAGTTGCCTGTTTGAAAAGGAGCCATTGGCCACCACCTTCTGGGTGTGGCCTGTCAGCCGGTTCCCCACCCACCGCCATAACGTGACAGGTTCCCTTAGGAGGAGGCCTACATAAAATAAGTTGCAAACAACTTATTATATGTGAGAAATACATGTGAGCAACAAAGCTCTTTTGTCTACAGTACTTTTCACTCAAAATCTAAACGATAGTTGTATTTCAAAATATTTAGTGAATTTTTTGAATGGAAAAACTCGACAAAAATAGAACATGGTATTTGAGTCACTGATTATGGTTTTGTTTGCCTCCTAGAGCTTCCTTTTGCAGAATTTTGAGTATTTTTCTATTAAGAACTCAGAAGGATGAACAAGTAAAAAATTTTCTTTCTTTTTATTGTTTCTCTTTACAGAATAATATTTTGTTTTGATTCATGAGGCTGACACTACTCTTTTGGTTTTATGGGTTTATTTTAAACTAAACTCAGCAATTTTTGTTGACCTGTGATTCTGATAGTTTTGAAATCTACCAGTTATGCAAAAAATAACTGTTTATTTTGGCGGAAATCTCTTACACCAAAAAAGTATAGAACCCTAAGCGTAACATGCTGTTGTGGTTAAGTCTCTTCCTTCCTATACAAATGTTTAATTAATGTAATTTATCAGATTAGGTCTTGATTTTACACTAATGACATGGTTCACAGAGGATGTTTTGTACCTTTTTGAATTAATATAAATTCCATAAAGAGAAAGAAAATGATGTTTTGAATAGCTGCCAAGACACTGTAGTTAGAGCACATGTTTTCAGTTCAAAAGCATGTATGGAATTCATGTCAGCATGGAGTTAAGTCTGCAAGACAGTTAATTTAAGGATTAAACTGCTCTACAATCTCAGTGAAAACCCTGATAATGCCAGTGAACTTCTGAGAAGGCAATAAATTGTAGTTATTGGGACACATAAGTTCATCAGAGAATTAAATGTATTATGTTAGATTAGAAAGAAGTAAATTTGTAGAGGTTAAAACATGAATTTTACTTCTCTGTCATTAAGATTCATTTAAGAAAAAAAGTGGCATTAAATTATAGAAAATTAGTAACTGAAGGACAGTTTACATGTGAATCATTGATTCGCTATATGACTCAGAATTCGTAATGGGAAGGAATATTTTTACCTTCAGTCACTCACTTAAATCCAGCCCCAGCCTCAAGTGACTCAGCCCTGACCATCTGACAGCTGTTGGGTGAATTGATGGGGAAAGTGCCGTCAGCGCGGGGGTGTAGAAAACTCACCCCTGTAGACTTCTGCGGTCACGACAGGGAAGTTATGGATTGCGTGAGCGTGTGTTTTAAAGTAGCCATTTACTGATGAGTCTCAAGGAGGAGCACATTGTTTCTTTAGTTCATGCTCATGAAAGCAAGATTGATCTCCCCATCAATAATGAATATGGAACTGAAGTTGGGTATGCGTGAAGTTTGTAAATTGATATACAGCCAATACTACAAGAAGCGTTCAAAGTGCAGATGACCCTGTCTACAGCGGGATTTTGAGTTAAATTGGTGATTATCAGTAAGCAACTTTCCGGTGTGGATAAGGTCTGAATCACAGAAATCACAGAATGGTTGGAGTTGGAAGGGACCTCTGTAGATCATTGAGTCCAACCCACCTGCCAAAGCAGGTTCACCAGAGCACTGAGTGGTTCAGATGGGACAGTAGTCCTAGATCTGCCCTGGGTTTAATGTGCCACTTAGGAGTCCTGTTTTACTCTGCTTTATCCTGCTTTCTTCATCAGGTGGGATTTTGCATTTATTGAATTAATGCTAATCCTGCTGCTCTTCGTCAGACCTGTATGTTATTATTAAGTTGTTAGAGCAGTTTTCTTTGGTATAAGAGAGATTTACAGCTCTATATTTTACAGATAACCATTCAGAGGGACAGTGGTTTGGATGTCAGTTCCCCCAAACATGGAAAAGTGGATCCAGACAACATGCCACATGTTGGTGGAAATACTTGGGCTGGTGGAACAGGTCTGTTTTCTTTTTTTTTTTTTAATTTATTGCATTGTAGAATGATGTCTAAGGGAAACACTGTGCCACTCAAAAAAGGATTTATACAAGGCCACCCACTGCTTAGAGTTGTTTTACTCAATATAGGGTCGCTTTATTGCCAGTGAGAGTAAGTATCTGCATTGTCTAATTTAAACTATATAGCAGATCTCTACTTGAATTACAATTTGCTTCTTTTCATTGACCATGTAGACATCCGGAAGACTGCAGCCAGAGAAACTAGGCTGAGTCATTTGCCATTCTCTTAGATGCCTCTGTAGCTGCAGAAATTTGGTAGTGTAGGCAAGAAGCACACCAAATTGTAAAAGGGCATGATAGTGATCACTGGAGAAAGTGGTTTGGAACAGTGTAAACCAACAAATTCTAGGGAGAAGACAAGAGTCTGAATGAATGGCTTTAAGGACCAGGAGCATTGAGGACATGTACAAGACTTGTATGATCTATAATGCCCTTTGTACAAGGTGGAAACCATCATTAATCCAGTCTCAAGGGACTCTAAACATGAATATTCCATTGGAGTTCTCCTTAGCCGTGATAGAAGTTTGGGTTGGAAAATCTTTTGCAATAAATATTTCTACTGGGAATTGTTGGCAAATTTTTTGAACACTTGTAGATATCCTGTTTCTCAAAAAATATTATATTAATTTTTTCTCCAAAACTTATTACTTTTTTACATGTATAGCTGCCTGGACACTATTTAAATTTACTTTTTTAATGAACTGTAACTAGGGCTTATTTTTGGATTACGGCTTACTTTTTCGAGCATCCTCAAAAATCCTGAAAAATCGTGCTAGGGCTTATTTTTGGGATAGGTCTTATTTTTGGGAAAACCGGATATTACAACAGAAGCTTTAAAGAAAATGCATTCTTCTACATTATTGAATGCATATTCTTAATTATGTTTTATATCAATCGTGTTAGGTGGGAGAGACACTGCTGGGTTAGGTGGCAAAGGTGGGCCATATCGACTGGATGCTGGCCACAGGGTTTACCAAATATCTCAAGCTGAAAAGGATGCAGTTCCTGAGGAGGTTAAGAGAGCTGCTCGAGAGATGGGTGAAAAGGCCTTTAAACAGAGGTAATGTGAACGTCTTTATTTTCAATTCCTTTGCCCAGAATAATTCGATCATTTAACAGAGCTTACCAGCATGTGTTTAACTGTTTTGGGCAAGACATATAGATTGTTGTATTGAATTAAGCCACACTGTTAAAATGACTATGTGATTTGGTAGAGTAAAATGGAACTAGGTGAATAAGGAGACTGATGTGAATATTTATCTTTTTTTAAAAAGGGATCTACCATATGAAAATTTCTTTGAATTATGATGAATCCAGATTGGCAATTAATTGTTGGGAATTAATCACGTAACGAGCATCTTTCAAAATGGGCCGTTACTAGCAAATTGCTTCTGTTTGAAAGACCTGTAGTCAAATAGTGAGATGATTTGAACTATTAGAGCTCAGCAGAGACTTCTACACAAACCACAGATCTTCCCAGCATGGTTAGTAATCTACTTTTTCCCGGACTGTGTGCAGAGATTCAGATTTCTCTGAAGGAATCTGAAGTCAAACTCTGGTACTTTGCATTAAAAAAGAAGTATATTGACAGTTGTACCAAGTGAGTTTTATGTTTTAGCCCAGGGTATATTGCAATATGAGTATCTGTCTGAAAGTAGGGAGTACTAGACATAGATTAAAATATCAGAGCAAATAAATTTAGAAGCAGCTTAATCAGCTCACATTTTGTTGCTGTTAACAAAGTGATTCCCAACAGGGCATAAGTCAGGATGCTATGAGGAGCAGGTGAGATTGCCATTTGCTTCAACAGATGTATAAATAATAATGCTGTTAAGCATAGAGCACACACTGTACATGAATCACTGTATTTAAAAACAGCAATTTATCTATTGCATTCAGGTCAGGTTTATTTTCTAATCCTGTTTTATTAATAAATGACTAGGGTCATTTAATATTGCTGTTAGTGCATTGGTGATTAATAATGACGGGAAAAATGTGTAGATCATGTCAATGCGTTTAAATAGTGATTTTTTAATAGTGATTTCATTTACACAAACAATATGCAGGAATTTAAACTAAAAATAGTCACTTAAGGCTTTGTTTTCAGGGGGGAGACAGAGTTTGTTTTGTCTTTTTCCTGGTGGTAGGCGGGGAGGACTCTTTTTAACCCATTCTACATCCTCATTGTTCAAAATTGGTTATTAATTGCTTCATAATAGAAGCAATTGATATTTATGGTCTTGGATACCATATATTTTTTTTGTGCATATGCACATATACACACATGGCATGCTTTGATGAGTTCCTACCTGCCTGTATGGTCATTTACAAAATTCATGCTAGGGGAAATTCCTGGATACCTGTACGTGTTGTGGAAACAGTGCAGCTGCATCCTGTAAAATCTGAGTATCTGTACATGAGGTAACAATTATGTCCTGCTAAAACCTCTCAGCTGGCATGTACCAGCTGTGAATGTACCCTATTCTGAAACCACATTTGACTGGGATTATTATTTCTGTACCTCTTGGATAGCTGTGGGAACTAACAGATAAAAGTTAAGAACAGGTAGGTTGGAGTCCTTAAGCTAAAGAAAAAAATAAGGGGGACTGCAGATTTCAGTGCTTTGTTTATATGTGGTTGTCTGGAAGGGAGAATTTTAATATGAAAGCTATTGATTGTTTTCCTGGTGAGATAGTGCTTCTACTGAAAAACATTTTAAATTGCCCTGTTTCACTATAATGAGTTTAGCAACTGCTCTTGCATAGATGCAGTATTCTGAATGAGCTTTCACTGTGGATTCATGTAGAGTCCAATGAAGTGAAACAGCACGTGAGGGGGTTTTTTTGTTTGAAACAAAATGTTTTCTTCTTTGATGTGAAGATACTGAACTCCATTGGCAGGATCCATGAAATGAAGTGTACAGCGTAGAAAATTATCATTTTCTGCCTCTAATGAGTACTAGTTGGCTGTAATGACTATGTCGGTGCAAAATCCAAAATAGAAAAGGACAGAGTCATACTAAAAACAACAAAGATTTGATTTTTGATTTTAATATTATCATTAAAGGCTAGTCTGAACAGCAATTCTTAGGTATAGTGTATGTTCCAGGCAAGTAAGTTGTGGTGGTATTAAAAAACTCATCGTTGGAAATGTAACTCACCCATACATACTTTACTGAACATTTACATTTCATTTAAAAACCAGTATTTTGAGAACAGCGTGAGTGAGGTTATACTGTTACAAAGTGCTTGTTTGAAATGAGCTGTGCACAGGCAGGCCAACCTGTTTTAGCTCAGACTGAACCCAGCCATGTTCTGGATGGTGGGGTCGCCTTATACACAACTGCTGCCTTGCGACACAGTGCTGGGTCATGGAATATCCAGCATATCCACCTGTCCCCCAGCTTGTTCTTCACCAGTAGACCTCTGTAATTACATTCCAATGGTGAGTTTCACCAGTTTAAGAGTATTTGCTGAGCTAAAGTGTTGAGAAGAATGATACAGAATTTTAAGTGGGCACATCTCAATTTACAGGAAAAGCACATATCTGTTTTTATGGTGCAGGTGTTGCACTCTCTGTTAGGCCTCGGGACAAGATAGTGTGCAGTGACGAGACTCTTTTTTGTGGGGAAACAGATTTTTGTTAATGTTAATTTTAAACATCTTTGTTTCGAGGTTTCATCATTTTATGACATACGGAGATAGGTATTTTAGACAGAGTTACTAGTTATAGGTCTTCAAGGACAGATTTTATAGGTTGCCTTTCTTTAACCTTTGTGTTAAAGCACGGATCGTGATGTGTTTAAAATACTCCGACGGTGAAGTCATGAATAGACCCTCATGATCCTTTTATGTGCAGATAACACCTGAGCCAATAAAACCTTCAGAATTTGATCACAGTTTTCAGAAAATCTGATTTACTTCCCAAACATTAAAGCAGATTAGGAGAGAGACAAAGGATTAGTAACTTTTAATAAGTTTAAATGTGATGCAATCTCTGTAGACATCAGTGATCACCTGCCTTGTCAAAAATTCACAAAAGTGACTGCCACTTCTTTGTCTCTTGTGTGTGGTTATTACAGTCTGAATTTTCCTGTTATCAAGTAAATAAACATGTAATCTGTAAGCATGAATGGATGATATGCTTGTTTCCTAAACTGTTCTTAGCTCCTTGTTCTTTGCTTTAGATTGAAGGAGATTCAGATGAGTGAATATGATGCATCAACTTACGAAAGGTTCTCTGGAGCAGTCCGACGTCAAGTTCAGTCACTCCGCATCATCTTAGACAATCTGCAGGTAACAGTAGATTCACTGATAAAGGAACATGGTGAGCTCATTACATTAGGCCCCAAATTCTGTCCTGCTGATTTCCTGTTAGCATCTGACCATCATACATTTGAGGGCTAAAAGCAGATTCAGGTTCTAACCATGGTCACGAAAGACAGTCTCATATTACTATTTCAAAGGCAGCTTTTAAGTGGATGCCAGTGCTCATCTCTACACGCTACCATATTCCCATACCACAGTTTACAGATATTACTTATTCAGGAAAGAAAATACTACACATTATTAGAAGAATATGTAGCAGTGTGGAGATCACAGGCTTTGTCTTTACCTCTTGTCCAAAGGACTTTTTAAACTTAGAAGTGCAAATACTGTAGAAGTTAAAAGGAACATTGACTCCAGGTCAGAGCTTTTTATGGAGCTGAAAACACAAATATTTCTCAGATTTGTTTTTAACTCTTGCTAATAAAAATAGGTGTATCCCAAATCTAAGTGGAAGCTGACCAAAACCACCAGTTTGCATTTCTTCTAGTTCTTGGTCCTGTGGTTGTTCCAGATTTTATTAAAACTAGTGTTCATATATGGGGTAAATAAATAAAAAGTGCATTTTTTTCTAGGAGCAATCTGCTAATCTTCAATGAAAATCAAAGGAAAATTAATTTTACTCCTTATAAGATACCTCTGATTAAAAATATTTCTGTTGAAGGCTGCCAACCAGTGGTATACAAATACCTTAGTCAGTCACTGTGCTCTGTCTAATCTGTCTCCTTCCTTCAGCAATAAAACTGAAAAGTAGAAAGAAATTGCTTTGTACGATCAACAGACTCCTCCTGGGTCAAAAAATCCAATCCTCTGGTATTGCAAGTAAGAAACGTAACATTTTTCTTTGCCTTACTTATATCTTTAAGCCATTGTGACTACAACAATGCTACTATAATCACATACACACACAGAGAACTGTCAGTCAGTTGTATTATGAATGTATCCATTCAGAGAGCTTCTGATGTAATGAGCATTTAAGATGATCATGATTAGGTGATTCATGCACCTAATATGTGTTTCAGTTCAGGACATAGGCTTTTGGCTTGTAAAGACAGGTGTTGATTGAAAAATTTTAGATATAAATCTCCATTTTTCCTATATCATTTATATCTAGGTGCTTTTTTTTTACCATGTTTCTAGTAGACCTGCCATTGGAAGCACATTCTAGGTGTGAAGTGAATAAATGAATCTTTAGTTTAAAGTATTTTTTCGAAGTGCTTTATCTGTTCTGTGGAGCCAAAATTCTTAGATTAAGGGATTGCATTAATCATAATAAAAATATATCATATTTTACAATAAGGAGACATATCCTGTTGCATTGTTAAAAAGGTCATTTTAATATCAAGGCAAAGTCTTATAAGCCTCGGTATTTTTCGAGTCTTTGCCGACTTCCTGGCAAATTCTATAACAGCTGACCACAGAGAAAGTAAATGTACTTCATGATGAAAAAACAAACTCACTGTATTTGGAAAAGCTAGTTCCTAGAATAAGAGCAATATTGAAAGCAAATTTTTAACTTTATAAATATTTATACAAATTTATTAGGTATTTTATTAGACGATGCACTAGGAAAATGAAGATAAATGATAACCGGAGTTGCTTACTTGCAGAATGCTTGCTGGGAAGCTGAGTCCAAGCATGTTTCATGGTATCTTTTCAAGAAAAAAAAAATATTTGAATTCTTCAGGATGATAAGTCATTCAACCCTGATGAAGGACTATGTCTCTGTCTCTCCTTTTTTTTCTGGATAGTCCTATGTACACGATGGGTTCTGAGCTAAAACTGTTTTCTTTCTGTTATCAGTCAGACATTCTTCATTTCTAAAATAACAAGTCAGTGGCACGGTCAGTTGCAGTAAACTTTGCAACTCATATGTCGGTGTGTTTTTAACACTGTGAAAATCCCAAATTACCTTCTCAGTAAAGAACACTTTTGGCCTTTTAAAAATGTTGGAGTTTGCTTTGTTTCATACGCCGTGGGTTCACGTAATAGAAATATATTGTCCCTGTTTATTTAACTTGGATTTTCTTTCCAATATATGTCTTTTTATGGTTAGATTTGTGGGGTTTTTAAAAAAATAGGCTACTTTGATTAACTTTTACATCCCAAGAATCGGGAGCCTGGGATTCAGGTCCCATGGTTGATGGCTCACAAAAATCAGTAGCAGCAGAAAGAGATGTTTGGAATAGGCTGATCCTTGAAAATCATACAGAAATACGACCTGAGAATGTAATTTCATCGTTCATTTTACTTTGTATAACTTACGGGTTTCTGTCAGCTGTTTGAACAACAGTAACAAAACATTATGAGTTGTTGTTTATCTTCTGTAGAAGCAGCAAAGCCAGAAGTCCAGGAAATCTCATCAGTGATGAGGTTTCTTCTCTCTCCTAATGCTGGCCAGACCCTAAATAACGTTCTGAACTGCGGATTCAAAAGCCAATGGTCAGTCAGTCACTCAGAAGGGCCTTCTTGGATGCTTGATGACCTGCCTTCCAGAAAGTACTTCTCTTTTTATTGATTATTACAGCAGGAATGTCGGGCAAGTGTCCCTGTAGCTTCTGAGCATCATTTAGGCACCAACGTTTAAATTGGGCAATCCTGAGCCTGAGTCACCTGGGGCTCTGTCTGTTTTAGACCATGTGGGAACTGTCTGGTCATAGCTGCAAAAACGAAATATAATAAACATGACTCAGAGAGCTGACAATGCAAAAAACCCTGTGCCCCGTCAGTAACGGTTTTCTGATTCTGGCAGCTCAGAGAACATATGCATAATGTTTTCCCAGAAGCAAATGGAGACCACAACTGGCAGTATTTAATACCATCCTATACCATTACTAGTTACATATTTAGATGAGATCACTTCACATACGCAACTTTTTCTGTGATATTTACAGACATCACAGTTGTATTTTGCATTTTTTTTTTAATCAATTTGAATTACTGCAGTGTTGTATTGTGATCAGCCATTGCTATGCTGATAGGATACAATATCTAGCACATTTTTTCTGATTTCAAAAGCAACACAATGATTGTATATACTTTTTTTTTAATCAGTATGGTTGCAGTATATTGCAGTAGTAATGGGTTGTATACCCTTTCTAGTAAAATATAAAGCAAGGTATATATGGAATAGTTCTGTTTTTCTCTTAAAACTGTAAATGCTTTTAAACTTTGATGGCTTTTAAGCTCGTGAAAATCATATATTGTAAATGCTTTGAAGCTTTTCTGTAATATATATGTGCATTATATAACACGTGTCCTTACGGGGACTTTTTTCAGGTTTTATAAAAGGAAATAAATTCTTAGGAATTCTGCATGGATGAGGCAGATGCTAAGCAGTCTAAGTAATTGTTGCATTATTTTGAAAAGACACTAGGTTAGATTTTGTTGGCATTCTTTCCTGTTTTAGGGGAGAATGTTGCCTCTCTGTTCCTTCAATAAAATTTCAGCTCAAATACTGGCTTTTGTTGCCTAAGCTTTGAAACATATGAAATGGTTTTTAGCTATGTCCATAGTTAAAAGCAGTTTTCTTCTCACACTGCTATTCCCTCAACAGCAAATAGCCACAAAGCTAAAGCATTGTCAGGAAAAATAGTAGTGAAACTAGTTGAGAATTTGCTCAATTAAACTTTATGATCTTCTATTGTTTGTCCCTCCTGCCTACTGAAAGGAAGCAAATGACACAAATTAGACAAAACAACAGCTCAAAGGAAGGTTTAAGGATCTACCTCTGTTCCAGTATTTATAGAAATTTGCCCTGGATTATCCTACTGTGTTTTTCACAGCAGCAAAACTACAGTGTGTTTTGGTGGAGCACACAGAGGTCACCTGGAATTTGCAGGTATCTTTTTGTGATGTTAAACAACTCTTGGAGCAATGAAGGAATCGATGAGCCCATGGAAGAAGGGACTTCAAATTTCATCCCAAGAATATTTCATGATAGTGGAAACTACTGGTTGGTGGTACAAACAAACTCATGGATGCCCCACTACCAAAGTGGGTTAAAGCTCAGTTGACTGTAGCACTGCAGAGATGTGTCATAGAGAATAACTGACCGAATTCACAACCTAGGAAATCGTTTCTGCTTTAACTTACTGTGATTTACTTGAAAGCTGAGATTTCCATGTGTTGGCCTTGTTTTTGCCTCCTAACAGGAAGCATCTGTAAAGCTTTTGACATGACCTAACCAAAAAAAATGTGTTTGTCACAGCTTTGTATTCTTTCTGCCCATCATTTTCATAAGTAATTAGTCCATTAGCCTTGAATAATGGTAGGCAATAGTCAGGTGTCCAGAACTACTTCTTCCATACCCTTCAAAAAGAAAAACTTACTGATTTTGACCAAAACAAAGTCAAAGATTCTCTGAGCCTTAAGAAGCCGTCATCTGACTGCTCAGACTACACAAAATTATGCAGATTTGTCCTCTCAAATCCCGGGTCTGCAGTTTATTGGGGATTTGCAGTCTAACACTTACTGTTCATCAGAGAGCAACTGATTTTCAGTCCTGAGAACCAGAGTTTAAGGCAGTTTGTGTCCTGCTGGATATTTGATTTCCCTCCAGCTGCTGACCAGCAGTTTGCTGAGAGTGCAAATGCATTATACATATATAAGTTTTAAATCTTCTTTCCTTGCTGGACTTACTACTGGGATAAGGAACTTCAACCTGAGGATTTAAGCAGAAATGAAATAAACCATGAAACCCATATGTGCAGACTTTGTTGTCTTTAGATGAACCTTAAATACTAGGAACCATGATGAAACTATGAAGCTATCAATTGAAAACGTCCTTAAATATGTTGCTTATAGTACTAAAATGCTTGAGTCTTCAGTCTTAAGTGCTTGCTTCTGTGTACAGGAGCTCCGTGAATATTTGAGTTCCTAAATTGTGTTGTGTGTTCATCAGGACAGGCTGTAGATAACCTGTGTTCTTTTAAAGAAGATAAAATAAATATTCAGTGGACTGTCTTTTGAGTATCGCAATTTCCGAGGTTTTAATTTTAAAATAAAAATACAGTTTGTTGTGAATGTTATGTTAAAAGAAGCCATTTGCCATTACCTAAGGTGAATAATGCTTAGTTTTAACTTTAAGTCACTGATTGTTTTTTCTTTGTGCTGCCTGATTGGAGAACTCATAACAAATGGTCAGCTATGCACGTCCCTCTGGTTGTATGTTATTAATGAACAGGTTTGTTGCACAGATTTCCAGCATATTTGCAGGAAAAAAGTTGAACATTTCTGCAGCCCACAGTTAAACTCCCATATATGAAACAACTTAAGACAAAATTACAGAGGGAACATGTTCTTTGTCAGTGTTAATTTTTCTTTTCAGAGAAAAAGAGCAGGACAGCTGTGAAAATGTATTTGGATTCCTTTGACTCATGACAAAACTATCACGTCATTACAAAGAAAATTCATGCGTGTGTCATGTTTGGTAGGTCTTAAATTGTCTAACAGACATCACTGAGTGAATTAAGGCATCCGTTCTGTTGTAGGCCAAGGGTAAGGAAAGACAGTGGCTGAGACACCAAGCTGTTGGAGAACTAGATGATGCCAAAATCATTGATGGGCTGACAGGAGAAAAAGCCATATATAAACGGCGGGGAGAACTTGAGCCACAGGTAAGTATCCAGCAAGTAGCAGGGAAAGGTAGGGAAGCGCTTAACCAGTTCGCTGTTTTCATAGTGGCTGTACAAATATAAGTGGAGTTTCAGTGAGTTACAGGATGAGAAACTCTGCAGAATCTTGGGAAGTCCCAGAGAAAGAGATAACCACAAGATGGAAGGTTTGCTTCACTTCTTATAGTCCTACACATGTATTTACTATTTGCCACTCAGAGAGAGGATGCTGATCTAGACAGTCCTTTGTTTCAATCCAATGCAACAGATTTTATATTCTTATTTTATATTTTATTGAGCTGAAAGCAATTAACACAAAACGTTTTGTTTGTTCGTCTAAGAAAAAGGAAAATATTTTCGTAGTAACTTACTTAATTTCAATTTTGAGAATACCCTGATATCCTCAGAATTTAAAAAAAAAAGAGTGTTTTATAAATGTTTTTTCCTTATTCTGTGAAATGCAAAGAATTTCAACTTCCACAGATATTTGGTTTTACAAGAATAAAAGTTATAATGGAAAAAAGTGTGAGGAAAAGCCATTAAAATACAGTAAAGTTGTGTGGCCCTATGGGTGAGTTCAGCCAGTGCTTAGAAGACATGATGTTTAGGCCTGTGTGAATCAGCAACAGAGAAACCACTTGAATCAGACCAACAAAACCTGGCCAAAACTGATGGGGCTAGTCCATAATATTTAAAAGTAATACTTAATGACAGATTGCAATGTTTAACTACACTGAGAATTTTTTTAGAATAGCTGAGTACAACATCTTTTTGCACATCAGCTGCCCACATCTGATGAATCCTTGGTATTATATTTTTATGCTATTTGGTCCTGACGTCTGTTCCTTTGAACACTTTATGGAACTTGGCACTGCCCTTGTGAAAGATCAGTAAAAGTTATTAGATCTTCATTTCTCCATTTTTTCAAAATGTATTTACTCAATGTATCAGTTTTAAGGCTTTTTAAAAATGGTTCAGTTAGAGAAAATAATAAAAAAAAAAGGATACCTTTAGGTTTTGAATAAAAAAACAAAATAAATGTAGAATTTAATGGGCCCTCTCTCTCCCTTTGTTTTTGGGAGGACGGGGATACCACGCTCTATTAAGTGTGTAATTTAGAGAATAAAGCACACAAGTGCTTGCAACCAAGTACAGGTAAAAGAAAAATTTTAATTATTTGGTTTTAATGTGACGTGGTTTTTGGCAGATCATTTTTAGGAGCCTCGTACATGAATCCAGACTCATCCCATTGCACACTAAATAAAACACCTCCCTTGAAAGTACTGTGCCAAAAATTGTTAAAACAGATGAGGATTGTTTTCAGGAAAAAATAATGATTTCAGCATCAGAATGAGGAAGAAACGAGTAGTTAATCAGAACAAGATTTCAAACAGTTTTGGAATGTGATTAACCTTAGCAGACAAGTTTTTACAGTCATACACAGGTCCCTGTTAGTATCGTAAGCCAAGGGAAAGCATTTCCATTATGAGCCTTGGCAGAAAGAGCAAATTTGAGTCTTTTTGCTGAAAAAAAAATGTTAAGAAGCAAAACTGAGACAGAAAAATTATTTTCCTGACGATCATGCATGGAATTTTTCAAGGTATTTTGTTTCCAGTCATTGAAGGTGAGAGGAAAGAATGAAGCAAGGTGTCTCTTAAGTAACTGGTCTGAAACAGTTAGAAAAAAATAGAAAATATTGTGATTCTTTTTTAAAAACAATCTGTACTGGATAAAACTTTCTTGCTTCGCAAAGTGCATTGGGTTCTCTTTCTGAAATGTTCTATCCTTGCTGATGTTTAGCTTTCTCCTTTCGATTGTTTTGGGTTTTTTTTTCTGCTGTGTTTCTTTGTCAGCCTGGGAGCCCCCAGCAGAAACCAAAGCGCCTGCGCTTGGTGGTGGATGTTTCGGGCAGCATGTACCGCTTCAACGGGGTGGATGGACGCCTGGAGCGCTCCATGGAGGCTGTCTGCATGGTCATGGAAGCTTTTGAGAATTATGAGCACAAATTCAAGGTAATTACAGCTGGGCTATGAGCTCTGTGGTTATTGCACAGGCTGTGTGGAGTAGTGGAAAAAGTGCTTCAGCAATCAGTCTAGCCAAAGAACATTATTCATTCCCGCAAGGAAATAAAGACATTAATCTGTTTCTAGCAACCTGAAAAATAATACTAGTGAGTGGATAAGAAACATTGCACACTTCAGCAGGGAGGAATTCAGTCTAAGACTTTTAAGGTTTTGATTTAGTGAAATATGCTGCCTTTTTCTGTATTTTTCTGTTTGTTTCTTTGAAATGCTTAAGCCTACAGAACACAAATAAACACGAGCTTCAGGACATGCAGCGATGCCCAACCTTTCCATCTGCCCAGAGTACAGACAGTAGTACTTTATCATGGGAAAAGACCAAACTTCTTTGTTTGTTACTTGTGTTCTCTTTCAGTTACCTGAAAGGAAAAAAATAACTTTCTTATACTGAAAGATATTAGGTTCCAAATGTTATTTAATAGTAGCCTGCAAAGGAAATGTAAATAAATTTTATACCCTAAACAAGGTCTAGGGTATATTTCTATAACCTTAAAAAAGACAGGAATAGCCAGTCTCGAGTTAATTCTTGACAAACTCAATGTTTAAAGGAAGAATAAAGATGTCCAAAGCATTTACTGAAGAATGTCTCAAACATAAGATCTAAAATACGTCTGAACAAAATGTAAAATCTCCTAAAGAAAATTAATAGAAAACTTAGTCCAGATCAATTCAGCAAGGTCTGCTTCACATTGTTCCTATGGCAGCACAATCCTACGGGTTTCTGTTCTTCTACAGAATCTCCTGTACAAAAACAGGCTGTGTGGAGGCAGGCACTTCTGGCATGTCTTCCAAAGTACAATCATTCAGACTCCCATTTCACAGGGAAAAGGCTATAAAAGGAGACAGGCATTATGTTTATACCATACTTCCTGAGGAAACCAGGTGCGTGCTACCGTACTTGCTGGCAGTCATCCTTTGTCCCCTTTACACACGCTTATATACACTATGTTGCCCGATTTCAGACTTGAGACAGTGGTTTTGTTCCCAAAGACACTAAATCCTGCGAATGTCATGAAAATAGGCCGGATAGAGAGTCTGTTTGTATTCATGTTGCAGAAAATGCTGTGACCATAAGCTTAGATCTTGGCCCTGAGAAGCGATGTGGGAGCTCAACTGCAATTAAGGAAATCATGGGAAGTGGGCAGTTTATTGGTTCAACTGCTCATGTATCTCCTGCTCACTGATGATAGAGAAGTTGATGACAGGTATTAACAGGACAATTAACAGGGCAATATAATGACACAACACAATTTATGTAGCTTGGTAAATCGGGCGTATCTGAGCAACTCACGTATTATTATGGCCAAACGCGGGATCATCCATAAAGGAAGATGAAATAGAGATAGTGGACACAAGGATAAATATTATATATTTGGGTATAGTCAACATGTTTTTTGTAAAGGAAAGTAACGCATTCTGAAGAGTCTGTATGTATGTGACAAGCAAGGTTGGTTGATAGAGTTTCTGTAGCCAAAAGCATTTGGCAAAATCCCTTACCAGAGGCTCATGAAGAAATGATACTACTTTGGGGGTAAAAGGGAAAGCCTTTGGATGGATTAACTACTGCTTAAAATATAGAAAACAGACTAAGTGGTCATTTTTTAGAGCAAAGAAGTGAAGGAAGGTCACTGGTGGAACTGCGTTAGGATTTGTGCCAAAGTCCATGTTGTTATGTTATTCCGTATATTCATAAGTGATCTGCAAAAGGGGATGGAAAGTGAGGTGACAAAAGTTCATAGTTGTATGAAGTTATTTGGGAAAGCAAAAAGGAAAATCCAGCTGCAAGTAGTTGGAGGACTTGGCCGTAAACAATGACTGGGAAATAAAATGGCAGATGGTGTTCAGTGCTATTAAATGTCAAGTGCTGCAGATGGAAGAAAATAATCCTGATTTTGGGGAGGTCCGAGCTATCTGTTAGTGTTCACTCTCAGCTATATATTAGTGCTCTAGAAATAAATCTTGTAATTATGTTGTAGGGTTCTTTGAACGCTCAATGCCCACCAGCTGTCAAAAAACCTAATTGAATGTTAGAAACTATCAGCAAAAGAACAGAGAATAAAGCAGAAAGCATCAGTATGTTGCTGTGAACATCCACAGTGCATTCAGATCAGGCGTAATGTGTGCAGTTTTTGTCCCCCCATCTCACTTAAGTTCTTGCAGAGCTGAAAAAGAAGGGAGGGTGACAAAGATTACAAAGGACATGGAAGTGTCCCCGTACAAGAAGTGGCTAAGTGGGCAAGAACTACTCAGTTTGGAGGAGTTACAATCAAGGATCTGATAAAATCTTGAGTAAAATGGAAACAGTGACCAGGGACAGTTGTTCATTCTGTTCTACTACAGCCATTCTGCTTTTGTTATGAACAATCAATTATTTTACACTTACACGGCAGAGGACAGTGGCTTAGAAGGTGACGACACTGAAAAAAGATTTAGCGCAATGGTAGATAACCAGCTGTCCTTACTTCCAGTGCAGCTCTATAGCCGAGAGCCCAGACATGACCCTCAGGTGCATGGTGAAGGAGTAACTTGTAGAAGACAGACAGACAGCCCACTATGCAGAATTAGTCTTAAAGTACTGTCTTCAGTTCTGGGATTTTGAAAATCTGTTTCATTACCTTTCAACTCCCTTTGTGTCTAATATAGATTATTACATTTTGCTACTGGCCAGTGTTTTGCCACACACATAGGTGAAACTGTATTTGACTGGGCAGTAGCTCAAAATGCAGTTAGTTGTGACAGTAAACGTGCCCCTCTAACAACCACTTGCCATTTATGAAAACACGCAAAAACTATGTGCAGGTATTAGATGTGAAAATTGCTGCTCTTCGATGATAGTGAGGCTGGAGTAGTAATGTTATCCTTACAATCTGAGTCAAGAGAGCTGTAAGGCTGGTTTTATACTTAAAAAAACAATGGTGTGGAAGATGCTGGAAACTTTAGTGACATACCAAGGAAAATAAGTTGTCATCAGCTTCTTTACCTGTTCAACTTCAGTCACCTCTAGGATAACTCTCCTCCATTTAAGGGCTCCTTCCACTGGATAGAGAACTTTGGGGGGGCCAGTGACAGCCCCTTGGTTCAATGCTGGTCAGAGCCAGTGTGAACTCTGTCAACTTCAGAGCTACTTTTGCCCAAGGGAAGAAGAGTTGTTTTCTTCTTCTTCCACATCTCTCTGTGCTGTCTCATTGGGATTTGATTCACTCTAAGCATAATATTTACAAGAGTAGACCAGAGATTACTAGGATAGCAAACAAGGTGTGGTCTTGTGTTTCACTAGCCACTGAAGTCATCCCCAAAACAAGCACATTTATCCCCCAAAATGAGGCATTTATTAACTAGTTGTGTTAGAACAATGTTTTAACATGATCCAATGATTACGCTAAAGTATCTCTTTTTGACTGACATTTCACAGTCCTCTCATATGAGAGATCTTCTGTGCATGTGCTGACAGACTCTTTAAGTCATTCCTTTGATAAAAATAAACAGCATTTCTGAAATCTCCAGCTCAAAAATACAGATTATTTTTTTTTGGTGTGTAATCTGGTATGGCAGTTGCTACACCTGCATGAATGCAACTGATAACCAGAACATGTGCTGGTTCCTCATTTTCTAGTGAGTGTAATTAGGTCTTCAAAGAGTAAGCAAGACAGTGATTATTTTAAAGTATCAGTGACTCCAGTCTCTAAAACATGGACATTTTGCAAGTTGCTGCTGATTTTTATCAATCAGGACAAAGCTGAAGTTTGGGTATGTCTGCAAAAATAGCGTGCATTTCTCATTTCTGAAAGAGGAACCTTATAAAAAATAGAGAAAAGGACACACAACTGTGTTGTGTGCAATGAGAAATCTGCAATTTATCACTTTTTTCTTCCTCTTCCTTATCTTCTTCTTGCCTTCCAAGAGTAGTTTTATAAAATGAGAGTTTTTTGGCTTTTAGCAACGTGTTCCTCTTGTAGCCCCATCTGCCAGGGTCACAACAATATGAGCTGCGAATTTGAGAGATTTCTTGTACAACATGTGCTGAACCTGAGGGACCATCAGGCTTGTTGCACAAACCTTTCAAAGGGGGTTTATGTAGTGAGGTTCCTTTCTGCTAAGTGCAGTGTAAACTTTGGAAATGGGTTCTTGGTTCAAGATCCCTTTTCTGCTGGTGCTTGCTTTGGTTCTCTGCTGAATGAGGTTCTGAGTGAATCAGATGGGTTTTTCCTCAGTTGTTTCATCCTACCAGCTGAGCGTTCCCCATGTGTGGTACCTCTTGGTATCGCTGATGATGTTGATTGTCTGATTGGTCTTTACAACACTGAATGAAAGTAGTGAACACTTTTAGAGAACACCTCCTTATACAGATGAGCTAAGTATTGGGTATGTGACTGTACCAAGCATGTAACAAAATTATCTTTCATAAAAAGTCATACAAGTGCCAGCAGGTATTTGTCAGTTTTTTGTGATTTGCATAGGACAACCTGCCTACTTCCATGTCCCGTAAGTGCAGGCAGTGAATTATTCCTTGTCAAGGGGGAACTGGGAGACTCATCGCACAGTCGGGAAATCCGTTTAAATTAAAAGCCATATTTTCAAAGCCATCCTCCAATGTCATCTCGTCCACGCTGCTTCTAAAGTGCTATATTAAAGAAAAGAGTGGGATTGACTGAGATAATAGAAGCCACATTCTCAGTCTCATACTAATAATGGAAGTTAAGTATGTTCCTACAAATGTCCCTTGACCCCTTTAAATGTTTGGATGCATCACTTATATGTGTGTTATAATAAGCAATTATTTTGCAGGATTAAATTCTTACATCTCTTGTACATCTCATTTTATGTGCCAATTATTTGAAAATGTACAGAAGGGCAGTTTGTTCTTTGTTTTATCTGAGGTAGTATTCCATCTGTCACACAAACCATATGGTTTTATATCATCCCTAATTACCGTCATTTGCACACATGATGGCAGATTTAGGAGGCGTGTCCAGTAAATTATCCAACAGCAATTTTAGGAACCCTTTAAAAATTGTAAGTGGTTCAATAAATGGCATGTTATGCAACTGTTAGGAAAAGCCTAAATTGTTATTTATGGCTATATTAAAGGGATGTTGCAGATTTTATATGCTCATTTCAGCATTCCCCATTTGTAGAATTTACTATGGAGGCAGCACTGTTAATTCAGGAAAGAAGAAATGTTCCACATGCTTGGCAGAATAGTTTCTTTTAAATAATAAACAAAAGTTTTGAAATAAATTCAGAAAAAAATAATTTTCAGTGCTGTCCAAAGAAGAGATGAATTTATAAAGATCTAGCCCTCCAGCAGAGGCCTGTCCAATTCACGCTGCTGTTTACATTCAGCATGCGTCTTCTTTCAGCTTTTTAAATGCCATCAGAAATTAAACCTTTTGGCATGGCAGCTGCAGAAGACAAAGTCTTCCATTTTATCCATTTTAGGCAGCAGCAACCATCCATTCAGTGCAAAATGTGACAGTGGAACAGGGATTGTTTTAACCAATAAGGAAAGAAACCAACAAAATGATGCTATTTCGAGAGATGTGTTTACATACTGTGCATTCAAAGCCCTGAACAGAGCAATCCTTGTCTCTGTGTACCTGAGGCTATTTGAAAACGAGCTGCTGTGTGCCACAATAATAAATTAATTCAATTAAGCCCGCACTGCGGCAAACACGTACTTTGCTGCTGGATGTGTCCTGAGAGCCTACACTTTCAATCTATTTTGTAAAACAAAAGTAAAGTCAGTTCAGAGCAAGCTCTTCTCTCGCTTTTAAATCTATCCACATAAATTATCCTGGGGAATTTATGAGAAAAATGCATCAGATCCCTACTTCTCAGAGGCACTTTTTCTGTGCTCATCTTTAGCTGCAGCACTTGTGCAAAGGAAGGAAACTGGTTCTGACAAAGCGTGAATGTGCCTGCATGTGTTGGGTTCCCAGCTGGCCAGGGCTGGGAACCTGTCTGCACCTTTTCTTTAAAGTGAACGTGCCAAGATAACATCAAATTACCAAGGGTTCATTTTACTAGAACACAAATTAGCAGGAGGTCATAATTTACTGAAGGAAGACCTTGATGAGAGATAGATACAAATTCTCCTTTGCCTTTGCAGAGTTGGAGTTTCCACTCCAATTTAACTCAGTCCCAGACTGTTTTGCTAAGTTGCAGAAGACTCCATACCTTCCTGTGGGGAAACATCTCCCTTCTGTCACCTCTAAAGCTTGGCTGTGAGCCTGCTCTATCCCTTCTCTCCCAGGCCACAGTCTTACGCTGACTTAAGTCAGCCCAAGTCAGTGCTGCTGCCTGCCTGTCCCCACCTTTGCTGGGACGTAAGAACTCATCTGACCTCACAGCTTGGGAAGCTAAACTGCCCAAAATCAACCTCATTCTCATTGGCTTTTGGCCACTACTTGTCCGTGACTTGACTTCCAGGGGATCAGAGGACCATGAGGACCAGCACGGGAGGGCTGATGCCCACAGCGTTTCTGTTCCACAGTGCAGGTGCTCAGGGTTAGTGGGATCTCACCCCACTTTTCAGGAGGCCCCATTTGACCCAGAATGCAGCAGCCAGGACAGAGCAAACAGGCACTTCTTCCCTCCTGCCTCACCACACTTTTGTAATCACAAGTAGTGTAGTGAACTGTTGGCAAAGAAACAAAAAACAGATAACATCTTTTAAATATATGTACTGCAGTGCATGTGTGGGCACACACGGAGAATTATAAAGAGCTGGCCAAGGAGGGAGCGGGCAGGACATGATGTTCCCAGGTGAATGGCTTTACTTGCCTGCGATAGTTTGCTCAGATCACTTCAGCCTCACCTTGCCCCTCCCCGGGTTGTACATTCCCGCCTTGTGCAGGAATGCGGAGGGGACCCAACCGTAGGGTCAATCTCTGGTGTTTCATCTCAGAGCTACAGCAGTTCCCTTTACACAGACTGTCACACTGAGTTTACACCCAGCCTCGTTGAGATGAAAGGTTGGTCCATTATTAGTGTGTGCCAAGAACCAAAATGGTATTCCCAAATAGGAAAGTTTGGCCTGTTCCCATGAACTCTGTGTGGCAGAGCTGATACCAGGACACCCGCTGGGAGAGGTCCATGAAACGCTGGGAAGGAGCTCATTACGAAGGAATCAGGCTTCTTTTAACACTGGAGAATGACAGCATTTGGCTTTACATAATTAGGTTGTTGATTTAAAAGTGATACTGAGTACAGAACTGCTCAGCCAAGGATGTGCAGGGTTTCGTAATTAAGAGCCTACCCTGAAGATCTGTGGACATTTCTGACATTACGTAAGAACCACATTAGCGCTGTGTATTTTCCAGTCCATTAAACCACCGCTTTATTTAGTTCCTCTGATTCAAATAATCTCTAGTTTTTAAAACAATACACATGCAGAGTCTCTTTGTATGTGGTTCGCATTCTGGATTCATTCCTGTATTAATTCAGAAGTATGCTCAACGTAACCTCAACATTATTCTCAAAATTTGTTTATTTTCATTTGTGATGTCTCTTCAGTAAAGATAAGAGTTTGAGAAAGACAGAAACACCAGCTAAATATTCATCCAAAAAAAAAACCAAGTCTGAAGCAGTACTGGTGATAATGGGTTTTGAAAAGAAAGCATGTGGCAGACTGGAAGCTTTACATCAGACTGGGTAGCAAATAGTAGAAATGGAAGAGCTGAGCAGAAAAGCCAACAGAGCAGAATGAAATGGGAGGACATGGGGGCTGGGTTATATAAAGGTTTTATATAAAAGATTTCCTAGGGGAAGGAAGTCTGGGTTATGTGAGGCTGTCATAAAATGGTCTGACTCTGGGTGAAATAATCTATAGTATGTGGCACATTTGCTGTTTTGCAGAGGGAGGTGTCGTGTTTGAAAGTGTTGTTCCAGCTGCTATAGCTTTATTTTACTCTTGATATATTTTTAAGCAGATTAGTGGTATGGAAACAAATAAAAAGAGCTTTGTCAATAAAGAATACCATTTCTCCAGTCTCCAGGACTCGACTTATACCAACTCAAGTGTTCTTCAATAGGAAAGAAAAGACAGAAAAGCTTTGAGGAATAGACCTGTCTTTTACCAGATGATTATGTGGGAATTAGGGATGGTGAACCCAGCAGGGACCTGAAGGCAGTACTTGAATGAAGGATAACAGAAAGGCAAAATATTGCACAAGGGCTCCCTGTCAACTAAAGACAAGTCTGTGCCAGCTTGTTGGGGGAAATCCAGGCATGTTCGTGTTGGGGAATTGTCAGGTCAGGTCTCTCTGGGCTCAGGATCTGTGCACTGTGCTCTGTTACTTGGTGCAGGCAGCTCTTAAATCCACTTTTGTTCTCCCTGGGGTAACTGCCACATCCACAACACAAAGGGCAGGTCAGGACCTTGCCATAACTCAGCTTGTCTTGGTTCTCATGCATCAACAATAAAAATCTCACATAAAACACAGGCCTTCCCAATATTAAATTATCTGTTCAACAAGGTATTTGAACTATTATAGCCCTACGTGTCATGTTTTTGCAGGATCTTTCACAGGAGAACTGTGTGCACACTGTTTCCTTTGACAACGTACAGAGACTCTTGGAATTCACTTCTCTACATACTTTCAGCAATAACTTTGATCTGTTATGCACAAAAATAAGGAGTGCTGATTTCCAAAAAAGAAGGCTTGTAATACTTTTTTTTCTTCAGAGCAGGATGAGGTCACACAAATGATCCATCAAACATGGGAGCTACTCTCAAACAATGCACTTCTTGTTTGTCAGACTCAAGAGAACAAAAACTGCTACTTTAAAAAAATACACAGACAATGCGAGAGGGCAAGGTCTTGATCTTATGCATCACGGCTCAGCGGTTGTTGGGATAATGTCAAAAACAGATCATGGAAATAACTGTTCTTTAATTTCATTATTTCGTAATTCTTTCCCATATTTTCGTGTCAGTGAGAAATTGGAAGTAGTTCCCTTAAGCAGCTCATAAACAGAAACAGGGAACAGTATTCGGGTTTTCTTGTTGAAAGCAAATTGCCTTTGATCTGTCTCGTGTCATTGTGACCCAAGGGCCATTCGTGACTAACAGATGACTGATGAAGTTTCTTTCTTGCAGTACGATATTGTTGGACATTCAGGAGATGGCTTCAACATCGCCTTGGTTGGGAGTGACAAAGTTCCCAAGAACAATAAGCAAAGATTAGAGATCCTTAAGGTAAATCCTACTGATAAGTGATGCAGGATAATTAAGGATTTTACGACTGCAAAGATAAAAATGTAGGTGGGTCACAGAATGCAAAACATAGCAAGAGTAAAATCAAAGATGACATGAAAGCAAAATCAGTGTATTTGCATAAAATTGAAACAGGGCCTTCCAGAAACATGGCAGAAAACAAATTCTGCCAAAAGAGTAGAAGCTAGATATGCCTTTTTCTGGACTGCTGTGTCACAAGTGTGTAATTTTGAGTAGCTGTCAAAGCGTGTAGGAAGTTCCAAGCATTATACAGTGATATAGATAGCTCTACCTAATCATGTGGTGATATTATTAGTGTATAAGTGACCAATTTAAACTGTAGAGGGGTTTAGCTTGGTACCTTCAAGAAGTTATATGTCACAGTAGCAGTGGGAAGATGTGTCAATGCTAGACTGAAAATGTGTTAAATCACAATTGCAAAGTGAGTATATTCACCAAGATTTTACTGCAGTAGGATGAAGAAAAGTTGAGTATATTTTAGGATTTACCTGGCTGGCAGATTGATGCATTAAAACTGTGTATTTGAGCTTCCTTCAAAAAACGTTATTGAAAGATCAGCAGTTACTTGGGTTAGAAGGACAGGATTTTCTAATGTCTAAAATTCCTTGCCTTCTGCACAGGAGACAGCTTCATCAATAAAAACGGTGCGTTTATTTCATAAAAGCTCAAACAAAATGTTTCAACATTTTTAAACCTTGCTGCCACTGTCAGGAGTCAGATATTTGATAATAACTATGACCTTACTAGGGTTTGGAGGTCTAGTGCAAATTATAAACAGCCAGGAGCTGGTCACAGCATTAGGAAACAAAGCACTGTTCTCTTCCTTAAACTGACAAGAATGTGGCCACTCAAACTGCAACTGATCAAAGTGTTTTTCCCTTCCTTAAGGTCTAGTCTAATTCTGTCCTTGTGTGGATTTTGTTTGGTTGACCCGCGGTGTTTTTAAGAACTGATGCTTGACTTAAAATATTATGTATTTTGTACAAAAAGCTGCATCTTCTGTAGTAGCTGAAGCACTGTCTGCATTTCTGAAGCATAACTCAATATTCACTCCCCTTGTGCCAGTTGAAGTAAATGTTTATTCATAAAGCCATCTTACATCTTTCCACTTGGTTATGCTGTGCACACAGACCATGCATGCCCACGCTCAGTTCTGCATGAGTGGAGACCATACCTTGGAAGGGACGGAGCACGCCATTCGTGAAATCGCCAAGGAAGAGGCTGACGAGTATTTTGTTATCGTCCTGAGTGACGCAAATCTCGAGCGATATGGGATTCAGCCATCGAGGTTTGCCCAGGTCTTGACTACCAACACTCAAGTCAATGCTTTTGCCATATTTATAGGATCCTTAGGAGACCAGGCAGATAGGTAAGTATATTTGTTTTATCCCTAATATAACTTTCTTTGTTTCCACTAATCATAAATCTAAACTGTGCTTTTATTGCAGTGAAGTTAGGCAGAGTTGCCCATGCTGGTGGTCTGCACTAAGGTTTTGATTATAAAATCCTAAAATCATAGAATGGTTTGGGTTGGAAGGGACCTTTAAAGATCATCCAGTCCAAACCCCTGCTATGGGCAGAGTCATCTGTCACTAGTTCACATTTATCGAATCCCCATCCAGCCTGGCCTTGAGCACTTCAAGGGATGGGGTATCTGCAGTTTCTCTGGGCAACCTGTGCCAGTGTCTTCACCACCCTTGTCATAAAAAGTGTCTTCCTTATGTCCAGTCTAAACCTACCCTTTTCAGTTTAAAACCATTGCCCCTTGTTCTGTCACTACAGGCTATGGGAAGAAGTCACTCTGTCCTTCTTATAAGCCCCCCTTATGTATTGAAAGGCCACAAGGTCTCCCCAGAGCCTTCTCTCCAGACTGAACAACCCCATCTGTCTCAGCCTGTCCTCACAGCAGAGCTGTTCCAAACGTCTGATCATCTTGGTGGCCTCTTCTGGCCCCTCTCCAACAGGTCCATGTCTTTCCTGTGCTGACGCTCCAGAGCTGGACACAGGACTCCAGGTGGGGTCTCACCAGAGCAGAGCAGAGGGGCAGAATCACCTCCCTCCACCTGCTGCTCACGCTGCTTTTGATGCAGCCCAGGACACAGTTGGCTTTCTGGGCCACAAGTGCACACTATCAGCTCGTGTCCAAGTTTTCCTTCATCATTCTGTTTGGTTTTTATGTACTATCAAGAGGCAGTAGCTTTGGCTTGTATCAGGAAGGAGAGTGATACATGGGTCCTTGCAGTTATGACCAGCTAGTTCAGAGCATTCTGAGCATCCAAAGGGAGCATCTGAAGCCGTCCTCCCGTGGGAGGATGTGCACCATCCCCGTATATAATATCACTGTGTAATCATGATGGAGATATGGTGCCTTTGCCATTGCCAGCTGTGGGGTTTAATGCGTGTGGGCCTAAGGAAAGAGATTAAAGCAAGAGAAACTGGAGTTTAATAGTCTTTAAAACTGCCAAACATTTGACTCAGATACTCCCCTTGCATTAGACAACTCATTTCTTTGGAGTGTCTGAGCCAATAGGCCTATTTTTAGTGCCACTACGTAACTTTACTTCAAATTGTTTGGGCACAGGGAACAATAAGGAAATTCTGTCCCAGGTGATGTTCCGTATCCACCAAGGACCAGCACATGCAACAAAACGCTGGTATTAGCCACCAATATCAAAAGTGCCTTTTCTGCTTCTGTTTGAGTCTTCAACTAGAGCAGAATGAGAGAAGGCCCAAAGGGAACTGGTCCTTGCTACTTAGTTTTAGTCAGAAAAGGGTTGAAAGATACAGCTGCACAGCCAGCGATAGTCGGGTCTTGCAGGTCTGTACATCAGAGCTGTGTTATGCATGAAAAAAGAATTCATTCAAAAGATTATAATTACAGAAGGTCCTTTTACTTCTGCTAGGAATAAAAAAAAAAGCATTGACCGTATCCTGCTGTGTAAGACGAGATCTTATAATTGCCTAGTTCACTGGGTATGGAAAATGCACACAATGCTGTCACTGAAATGCATTTCTATGTACGTGGAAGTGCAGAATTAGACAAAGCTTTCCTGTAACTGCTGTGGGGGAAGGAGAAGGGAATTCTCTGTTGCAGCTTTTTTAGAAACTCACTTTAAAAGTGAGACTTAACTTAGCATTGGAGAAATGGTGAGATGCATAAACTCCTTTAAAAAGCTGTGAAAAAAAAATTCCAAGCCTGCTGTCTGGACATGAGGGAGATGGGGTTTGTAATGTGCATCTGGTTTAGCTTTTTTAAGGGGGGGTTAAGCTGTGAATAAAAATGTGTCAGGGTAATATTGGCAGAAAAATATCTTTCCATCTAATCTGCTGCGATCTCAAAGAGGAAATACAAAGAGCACATTTAGAATCACTTGGAGGTGTTGAACTGAAAGAGCTGTGGATTCATGATAATCTATTCAGAATAAGTAAATATCTTCATTTCCAGAGTAAATCTCTAGCTGCCCTCAGAAACAAGTTGCTGTAATACCTTGTGGAGTCACTGGTACCTTAATCAAAGCAGAGATTTTGCACGTCAGGAAGAGGACGTGAATAGAAATCTCTAGAAACAGGCCTGATTGTCTCGCTGAAAGGACCTCTGTGACTTTGCTGCTCTCAGCGCTTCCTCCCACTGTTTCTTTTGCAAGCCTTTAATTGCGTGGTGACAGCGACGTGAATGACATGGGTTGGCAAGGTATTCAAAAGGAAAAACATCCATTCTTAAGGAACCCTGGTTTGCAGTAGGGAAGATAATTTGAAATGGTAATTGTGTCTTGTCCCTCATTCTCCTCCGTAGGCTGCAGAGGACACTACCAGCAGGTCGTTCTTTTATTGCCATGGATACCAAAGAGATCCCTCAGATTTTGCAGCAGATCTTCACATCTACCATGTTGTCAAGTGCCTAAGCATCACTGATGTCCTGCTGTGTGAATTCAAAGAAGAAACCCGCTCTCGCTGGAGAGATGAACCCTAAAGCTGAGGATAAACACAATTATTAATAAAATACATACAGTACTCTAATCAGCAAAGCAACCCAAACCTGCACAACAGCCGGGCTGTAAAATTTCACCCAAAATCTCTCAACTGACTTAGCACGTTCGAAGAATTGCAGTGGGGCAGAAGTAAATCACAGGATGGCAACAGAGCAAATGTTTTTTTTCTGGAGGGAGAAATAAATAAAGGACAGTTTGTGATCCTTCCTCCGCCTGCCGTGCTGCCAGCACTGCGGTGTCATCTCACCCTGTTCTATTAAACACGGTTCACTGAGGTTTGATACTATTATGCAAGGCAGAGCCATGCAAGCTGTTCCAGGGTTTTGCGTGCATATATTTGAATGTGTAGTTAACTCCATCTCTGATTTAAACAGGACTGCTCTGGTCGGACAGGAAACCCTTCCTTCCTCTGCTGCTGCTTTCTTGTCCTGACAGGCATCGGAGTTTCACCGCTGGATGCTGGGAACAATGGAGCAGTTTGGAAACACCGACCGTCGCGTGTAAACATTCACTATCTGATCAGGCACAGTGCTCAGAGTTGTCAGATCGAGAGAAAGTGGCTCTTAAGAAGGAAAACAAAACAAAAATAGATTCTTTCAGTTCTGCCTGTGAAATGTAAGGGGAAAAGGTCAAAACGGTCTTAAGGACCCAACAGCGTTTCCAAGGAGGGGCTACTGCCCTGTCTCCTTTGCATGACGGATGGTGCTGTCCTGCTGTGCTGTTGCCCAGGGTCCCCAGGATGGCCTCAGTACCTGGAGGAGCCTTTTCAGTCGGGAGACCGAAAAGTTACTAATACTTTGCTAGAGCTCCTTCATTATCTGTTTTGCTTGGGTCTTTTGAAGATGAAACTGGAGGAGAGATCTAGGCATGAGAAAATAAGTTCTATTTTATAAACAAAGAAGAAAAAAGTCTATTTTTAGTTTAGCAAGAAATCCGTGTGGGGGTATATTTAATATCCAGGGTAGTTATAAAGAGTTGTATTATAATTCAGTCACCTGGTGTTCAGCTTGTCCCATGAGGTGATAATTCCTCTTTATTTACTGAAGAATAGATATCTTCTAGGGCTTCAGGAACACTGGAATACTTGATGAATTGAATGTATAATTGAATTAAGCTGGGGTGAGGGTTGTGCATCATCACTGATACTCTGCTAATATTAATTTAAGGGTAACTGAACAGAAAAAAGTCAAGGGAGAGTACTTATGCAAATCTGAAGAAGGAACTGCAATACTTCACTGCTAATGTTTCTCTTAATCCCTTGGTTGCTCAAACCACACAGTGAACAGTATATTTGGAGGGGAAGGGGCAATTTAATTCAATCCTATTAAATACAGCCATCACTGTTTTAGCAGGTCCAGTTTCTAGTGGTCGTTCTCTACTCCATCAGTCCTGCAGCAAAAATCTTTACCAGAGCCTCAGAAATGTTCCATATTTAGGATGTGTTTCGAGGGCTGGCCAGCTTTGAAGCTCTTTATGGCTAGAGAGGACGGAAGACGTTTTTCAAAGGCTTGTTGGTATTGTTATGATTAGCTATATATGTGAAAACAAAGAGGTTGAAGATGCAATTCCTGTTTAGAGAGAAGGGAACTGGGAGGAGAAGGTTGAGAAGTTTATCCATGGCTGGGACAAATGCATGTTACACGCACATACACACAGATGGAGCTACCAAGGGGATGTATGCTTCAAAATATAAATATCTTGGTCCTGTAAGCATATAACGAAATACTAAATGCAATAAAGAATTGGTGTATTAATGTCTGTTAGTAAATGTGTTTTTACATGGAAATTCCTTCAACACTTCTACTTTTCCAGCAGTCCTTCAAAAAAGAAGCATTTTGTTACGGTTAGTTAGCAAATGTGCTGTACACTTTCTTGATCACTTGAGTAGATAAACTTTCTCACCTTGGATTTACATGCAGTAGGGTACTGTTATCTTTATCATAAAAAGAAAGTGTTATTTAAGGGAAACTCTAAGATAAATCAAATTTTAAACCTTTTGTTTGATTACCCCTGTAAATTGGATCTCATGTCATGCTATTTAAAGTTACCTTTCTGTAGTGTTTTGTTTTATTCTTTGTTTCAGGAGATGTCTGTTCTGGTTTAGTTCATGTTTCGTGGGCCTGCAGGATATGGCCATGGCTGGAGTGGGAGCAATTCCTGGTAGATTTTGAGACAAAGGGAGAAGAAATTAAATAAACCTTTTTTTCAGTGCAGAAGGGAGGCTGGGTTTTGCTTTGCAGAGCATATTTGACCCGACGGCGTCTCTCTAAATTGTAATAATTCAGGACTACATTTTCCCCAGGCCGTGCATCTCTCACCTGCTTTAATGCCCATCACTGCCCCGGGGAAAGTGAAGCAGCAGCTGCGCTTTTCCACGTCTCACAAGGACTGGCAGTGTTAATTCACTGCTCAGAAATTCAGTACAGACTCTTCTTTCATGTCCCTGGGACTTGCAGAGCTCCTTAATCTGCATTTATTTTTAATTAGTAAGATGCTGAACAGTAACATGGCTTTGTTGAACTAACCGCGGCACCAGTGACTGCTCTCATTGCAATGCATGCACCAGCGCTGTGTGTCACTCGTGCCCTCTGAAAGCATGCTAAGGTATTTTTCATCTCTTCTCACAGTTTATTAAGGCATTTTCTCACTCATAGCTTTTTATGAAAAGACCCTGTTTGGATGAATGAATAGAGCTGCCGGTTGGAGCGGGTCCTGACCTGTCGCTAATGCTTTAATAGTGTTAGTCACATCAGCGGTACCGATTTTAACCACCTCTTATTATGCAGATTTTGGACTACTTCTGTTTATAAATGTAAGTGTTCATACTCACTACCCAGTCAGTGAGATTACACAGTCACTTAGGGTTATTATTTAACTGAAGTGCAAAAAGAGACATAGAGAAAGCCCAGGCAGATGTGGTTTCAATCAGAGCAAAGCACTTTCAGCATGTAGAGACAGAAGCAGCTCCACGCGACTACATGTAGGAGCGATGGGTTAATGTGACGTGCAAGGAGAGTTCGGAGGGACTCAGAATCTTAAACTCAGTCTTTTTTTCTTCGCTTCTTTACCAGCTCTAGGTGTCAGACATGATTGTGAATGTCATGCTAGAGCATATCCATTAGCCTGAGAAAATTAAAACTGAAGATCCTAATCTCTGGTCAAATACACTGATGTGATATTTGAGCAAACAGGCATGCAACAGGAGATTTAAATACTGTATTATATGTGCAAAACCAAACCAAAAGAAGAATGCTCATGCCTAGTTGAGAGTACAGGTAAGATGTGCAAGAATATTAGGGGTTTTTATTTATACCCTTAAGATTCTTATTTTCAGTTATTACAAAACAAGTATTAAAATATTTTGGACAATTAATTAACAAAACAAGCAGTTGTGCTCTGTTGCCCATTGCACATTATCATGTTTATTAATAAATAACATTCTTATAAAAATGAGAATGTGCAAGATATTTCTTTGGAAATAAAAATACAATTCCTGACCATGTACCTAATACAGAAAGCTGATTTGAAAATATAAATATCATGCAGGACCTCTAGGTTAGAAAAGGTTCAAGGTTCAGTTGAAGCTTTAAATGCTACTGGTATTACAGCCATTATAAGGTTATTGGTATTTCTCTTTAGTGACCAATGACAGAACGCAAGAGAATGGCAGGAAGATGTGCCAGGGGAGGTTTAGGTTGGACATTAGGAAAAGGTTCTTCCCCCAGAGGGTGGTGGAGCACTGGAACAGGCTCCCCAGGGAGGTGTCACGGCCCCAAGCCTGACAGTGTTCAAGAAGAGACTGGACAATGCCCCCAGACACATGGTGTGAACTGTGGGGTTGTCCTGTGCAGGGACAGGAGTTGGATTCGATGATCCTTGTGGGTCCCTTCCAACTGAGGACATTCTATGATTCAAACAGGTTAAAAAAAACCTAGAGTTCACAGTGTCATCAAAATAAACAGGTAACAAATTGCCTAACAACTCAGAGACGCTCTTGCTTTTGAGATTGTTGTGACAATACAAACAGCACTTTCGCTGAATAAAATGTTTTAAAGTCAACTATATTTTCTGAGAAATACGTGTATGTGAGAAGATTTGAGGAAGAGAGTCAACATTCTTCAGGATGAAGGTATGGTGGCGTTTTTTCAAAGATGAGGACAGCGTTATAAAATTTGAATAACTTCTTTTTCATTACTATCTATCTGCTCTCCAACTTTTGAGAGGATAAATAAGCGCATAAAAATCTATTTAAAAAAAATACATATATCCTTAACCATTACTCACAGAGTCATTAGTCAGAACATCTGGCATGACTGCATGCAGAAAAATGTCATCCAAACTACACTGGTAGCATGATCCTATTCAAGAAAAAACTAAAAAACTAATTGCAGTAAGTATACTGATAGATGGCAATATTAAAAAAAAAAATAAATTAGATTTTGACCCTGGATTCCCCAGCCATGACATACAGTTTTGCTTTGGACAGGCTGAGCTGTGCAAAGCCAGGGAGGGCTGGAAACTGGAACCTGCCCCTGGTTGCCCAAGGCCACAGATCCTGCCAGCTGGGTGAAATCTGGCACCAAAGCTCCCCCAGTTCCAAAATAACCATAAGGGAAGAGAGTAGGAAGGGGTGGGGGGGAAAGGGCAAATTCTTCATTTTCAAGCTGCTCAGCTTCCTGAACTGGCTTGTCTTGAGCACTAATGCAAACATGGTCAGGAGAGAGGTGGGAACATGCAGATGAAGGAGCAGGGCTGGAAAGATCTACCAGGCATGGCCACAGCAATGAAATTACCCACATCCCAAAGCCAGGAGCAGCTCAGCAGAGGAGGCACGTTCGGCTCCCAGAGGAGGAGTGAGATGCTGCCATATCATGGCCAAGACATGCTGCGGGGACCATGCAACGCAAAACCATCCTCAGGCGGCTCAGTAGGCTTGAAAGCAGGTCTCTGCTTCTACAGGCAGCACCACAACGGAACCATTATGGTCTCAATGGCTTCAGCCCTTCAACTCTGTGCTTAAGTAACCTCATCAGTAACAGGCAAAAAATAAACTCCTTCCCTAGCCCCAGGCATGTGTTCAGGTCGAATTGAGGCTTGTTAACATCATCAGACAAACAGTGGCATGGGGACTGGAGGACAATGTGTATGCTCCCTGAATACTAATTTCATGGGCTCTTTCCCTTTTTAATTGCATACAAGTTAGTGCCTTCTTGCACGAGCCAAAATTTTAGTCCTTGGAACCTCTTACTGAGGGGGGAAACATTCACTGAGCACGTGTGAACTAGATACATCTCACAAATACAATAGAAGTCCTTTTTTTTACCAGGACTTTATACAAAATCCATTCTTAGTAAAAGTCTTTTCAGTTCAAATCATTGAATGAGTATTTATGTTAAGTTCTCTGGCCAGGATCTCTGAGTAAGACGACAATATTATATCCAGACAGTGGTTTGGAAGAAGTCCAAAAATAGCATTACTTGGTTAGGGAAATGTGTTATACAGGAGAGCGATACGAGGAACAGTGTCCCAGATAGTTTTGCTGTTGTCGTGACTTAAGTCGTGCTCTGTGCCATCTGTACCAAGATCTGCATTTCAGCTTGGATTGGTTCAACATCTGTAAGGTCACTGACTATAGTTTCCAGATTGACACCATCTTCCCCAGTCACCTCTCTGCCACAATAATCCAAACAGACCAAGGGACTTCTTATATAGGATCTGGTCTTTTGTAGGCAGGATAGGTTGCAGGCAGAAGAGCTTAATATACACAAGAGCTGGATTAACAGAGCACAAAACCCACGCCACAACATTAAGTGCAGCCAGAGTGGGCAGACATGGGCCGGCATTAAGGCTGCTTGTGCACTGGATTCCGAGAAGTACCAATCCTTTTATTTAGGTTTTTACCATGTTGTATTATAGCTCCAAACTCCTCAATAAGTTTTATAATGCAATTAATTAACAGAGAGTCTTTTCTCCTCTGCTTTTTAGTTATGAGATCAACTATGAATTTTTATCCATATGCAAATGAATAGATAAATAGTTCAGCTAGAAAAGAGCTAGATACTACCAAAGGTCAAGATATCATTTAAAACTAGTATCTTATGTCATGAATTCAACACTTGGGATCAAAAAATAGAAGTCAGACATCTCTATAAATGCAGCTCAATGATTTACAAAGCGAAGATTCTGGTGCTTATTGACAGCAGGTCAAAACCTATTAACCTTTTGTAAAAATTATCTTTTCTCTGTAGTGCACCATCTAAGGTGGCTCAGGATAGACAGGTGAACAGTTACTTTATAGACAAGTGAAATCTCAGTCGCTAGTATGTGCGAGCCCCATAAATGAGACCTCCATTCCTTTCTCTGCGTCATCAGGATGGCCTGACTATAAGATTTTACAAGCGATTTGTTAAAGTAAGGCAATCATTTACAGTAAGCAGCTAGAGCAAGTCATTGCATTAATGCCTAAGCATGACCCTTATAATGAACTGCCACGTGAGCCTTTTGAGAAGCTACTTGCATACTCTACACAGCACACCTGTGATAAAATCCATTATAGACACTGTGGTCAGTGTGTGGCTTTTAGTAGCTTCCTACTTCTGTAGTGCTGGTGTGCAGCCTCATCTGAAGTACATTGCCTCAGTAATGTGATTTGCAGAGTGGAAAAAAAACTAAAATGAAGCAGAAAAGTCGAAAGATCCTACCTTCCACCATCACCATCAAAATCAATGAAGAGGGAAGAGGGAGAGCAGATCTCATTTTGCTAAAATAAATGAGAACTGAAATAGATGTGAGAGGGCTGGTTAGAAAGAGGCGAGAAACGATCCAAAGGCCAAGCTGAGGCAAACAAAAGCAAGTGCTCTAGAATAAGTGTGCCAAGGCACAGCCTGAGACAGAAAAGACCCTAAAAGAGCTCTTTTCTGTCTCTGTTTAATCCTCCCAAGTGCCTTGGAGAGAGGCTCTGAGTAGGTGTCGGACTCCAGACTTGGCGTCTCTGCATCCCACCCCGCAGCTCTTCCCCAGCCTCTTCACTCCTCAAAGCCCAGGGCTTTGCGGGGCAGTGTGTCCTGGAGCTTTCGGCCAAAATCTGCTCCCTACATCCTCAAGAAACCAAACACACCTCCTCAGAGGGCCCGAGACGTCCTGTCTGACAGCCTGCAAAGCCTGACCTAACTTCAGATGAAGGCAGACAGCAAACCGAAAGGTCACAAAGCTTTTTCCATTATTGTGGAGAAGTCTGAAAGCAGCATTATTTAACCCAACCGGCTGCTCTTAACAAAAGGCACATTGTTTCTCTGGATGATTTCGTCTAGGAACAGCATGTGTGTGAATGTGAGAAACTCGGTCTGGCAAGGCAGTGAATGTCAAAGCTTAGTAATTTTTCCTCAAAACAGGAATACAACATCTTATGGATTTAAAAAATAATAAAGAAAGAAAAAGTCGCCCCCTGGTTTGAATTGCTGAAGTTTCACACTCAAAGTAGGTAAGTGCCCTTTGCTTGGCCCTTGAATTTTTTTAGCCTCCGGAGTTCTGGATAGACCTGGATCAACACTGTAAGGGACTGGTCTCCAGGCATGAATCTCCACTTTGTTCCCACCAGCTTTCCACCCAGCTCACATGCTGAACCACCCACACCCCTGACTAGTGATGTAGCCACTAACTTGTGCTCCTCTGCTTTAGGGTATAGCTCACACCATATACCATTTCCTCCTGTTTTTTATCTCCTGGTTGAATAGGATCGCTGCAAGTGGGGAGAATTTGTTGGTTCTGACCTTGTTATTTGGGATATTTTCTTGTGGATGCTAATCAGCCAGGCATGTCCACAGTGGGGAGGGTACACCAGTAAGCTCCCAAGCCTCTGTAAGGCAGGCATGTCGCATGCAGGGAAGGGTGGGGGAAAATTAAACAATCAGGGGCTTTCTCAGAGGGCATTAAAGGGTTATGGTATAGGATTACATTACGACAAGGTAGGAATTAAGATTCTTGCAACAAACCTGTGATTACGACAGTTTTCATGCTATTGAATACAAATACTTGAGTATTTGAATGTCCTTTTCTAGTAACTGAAACTCCCAATGTCTTTGCATCAGTCATGGAGGCTTGGTTAGCACTGAAAGGCACCAAGATGAAGCAAATTCCTCATGGAGGCAAAGACAGAGAAAATTTACCCGTAGGCACAAGATTAAGTAGTTCCATTACACATAGTTGGGGTTCCAACATTATTTATTTACAATTCAGATGCTGTGGTATCTGTGAAGAAGCAGCTGGCAGTGCAGCTTAACCTTATTTTTCTGGAAATCTAGTTATTTTATTACTACTTATTTTGCTGATGGAGAAAACCTAAAGCAAAGAGGCATCCTGCTACCACATTAGCCCTTGCACAATGGTATGTGATGCTACCTATGTTCCAGTTTTGGCACAATCTAATTGCAACCAAGTGCTTTAGCAAACATCCAGCTTCATCTTGCATGCCCACCTGAAGATGACTCTCTTCATTTAGGCTGATGAGCTCTGTTACTTCATTCTCTGTGTACCTAATGCATGTTAAAAATAAAGAACAAGGAGAGATCAATCAGGGGATTTTGAGGGGTTATCTTCTCTCTCATGCTGTGCATGGGAAACATGCTGGTTCCCATCACTCAGGAGCCACCAGGCACAAAGGGGCAGCAGAATGGCAGCCCTCTGTGTCAGATCTGAGAGGGTCAGCTCCAGCCTGTGCAGAAAAGCAGGAGGAACCTAAGGACACAATCAAATCAGAGGCTCAGTAAGATGACTAATCCATCATCCAAGGTCCTGCTGGCTATTCAGCAGGGTACCAGCATATACTAAACTGTTTCTGGGTCTGCCAAGATGTAGACTCCACAGTCAGAGGCCAATTCATTTTTATGCATTCCTCCATCTTTTTAGCACAACCCTCTCAGAAAACCCTTAAAATCTAAAATTTCTCTACAGCTCTTTTAAATGCAAGGACAGTTTGGTGTTAAAACCCCAGAAGTTAAGATTTGCAAGCAGACACTGTGTTGTGCTCTTGTGATAACCAGCTGGGTTTTGTGAATTTTCTCCCTGGAAAGAACCAGATCCTTTGTCCAAATAACTGGAAGAACAGAGAATATAACAAAAATACCCCAAAGCCCCCCCTGCCTTGGAGGTAACCCCATCCTTCTTTGGTTGCAGCCCACCAGCCATTGCCCCATGGCTGTCAAGCGAGCAGGTGGGCCAGGCCAAACAGGGGGCCTCACCCCTCCCTTGGCTGGGGGACCACCGGGATGGTGCAGACCCCCTTGCCAGGCACTGGGGCAGGGGAGGCTGGTGGTGGGCACAGAACGGTCCCTGTTTCTATTTCCCCCAGGGCAGCCATCCTCATCCTTGTTTCTAGCATTTCCTGAGCCACATGAGTCCAGGAAATCCCAATCACTACCCAATCTCTACCAATCTCTCATTATCTTAAAACCAAAAATCCTGTTATTGGCTTTACCTCATACCCTGCAGCTCTGGAAATCTGCCTGACTCCTTCTTGAGTTACTTACTTCAGCTGATGATTTTGGCAGGTTTTTCCCCCAGATCTTGGCTACTGTTCCTTGGAGAAACTGCATCTAACCCTCTTGTGTTGTGGTTGTCCATCCTCAAGCTTGGGTCCATGGGGCATTAATTCCTACACCATTCATAGACAAAAACTAAACAAGCAATTAATCAGTGCAATGCACAGAGGCTCGCGGGTACCTGAAACCAATTAACAACTTCACCATGTGTTCATTAGTTAAGAGAACATTTCCGTGTGTACCCTGTAATAAAAACACTCACAGCGGTTAAACCTGCTCAGTTTAAAAACTGAGTTTTATTGCAGTGGTTCTCCTGTGATGAGGCGGAAAGGTGCAGCCCTTGCTCCTGTGAGTCCTTTATTAAAGTTTAATGAAGTTCCCATTTACAAGTGTCTCTTTTGCCGTTATCTGGCATATGGTACACAAGACAAAATCCTTCAGAGCCAGGACCTTAATCTTTATTAAAAACATTGTTAGGGTTTAGTTTGGGGCTCTTTTGAAGATCAGTGGGTTTTAATGACTATCCTCGTTTCGAACGCCAAAAGCCAAGCAGGGGCTGCGTGAAGCCAAGGCACTGCCATGGACAGCTGGTGGGAGAAAGCAGCTCCAGGTTTCAAGCCAAGACATCATCCATCCAGAAAGCAGACACAGACGTAGGACAGGGTCTTGATTCCCCAAAGACATGGATTTGCACCAGATATAACATACTGGGCTTCTACATGTGTCTCATGTGTGTTTGTGCTCAGTTAAACCACCTTTTATTAGGGGACACCTTTAGGGAGTTGCATCCAGCCAAAGTCACCTATTATTTGCTCTTCCTGGTGTTGGGGTATAACCACAGAGGGGTTTCAGCTGGGCTCAGCACCAATTCCATCAGTGCCTGTTGTTTCCTCAGCTGCATTTTGAGCCAATCAGCTCAAACAGGGCTCTAAAACATGCAAAACCCACTGGCAACAGTGATAAAGACGTTGAAGACCAGGCCATACCTCCTAAGAGAAAGAACTGGTATGTTCTATATCCCTCCTGAGACAATAGAGAAACACAATACTCTTTAGGGGGCTCTAATTACTTGCCCCTTCCCAGTTTGAGTTGTGGACCTATTCTTTACCCTACCATGTGTCTCCTTAGAAGACCACTGCCCTGTTGAACCAGGTGGGTTGAAGGACTTGGATCTCTCTTGACCCCCTTGCTATTTCCTCTTCATTCCAAGTTAACAGCACAAGCAAATCTGGAAGTCGTGCCCCAAGTACACCAGCTGCTGCATAACGGCATCTGAACAAAGAAAACCCATGTTCCCAGGCCTGGCATCTGCCAGCGGAACAGCCTTCTCTTTGTGGCTTCAAAAAGCTCAGTGCTATTTATGGCACTTCAGTTTCTATTCTTCAGCAATTTCATGTTCACTGAAAAACAGCTTTCTAATTTTGTAATGCCACACACAAAAAAAACCACAGACAGGATGGACTTGTCAGTTGCTCCGGTGTGTAAAAAGCAGAAAAAATCATTTTGCCACCTAGTCTTTTGTCAGTGGACTATTCCTCCTCTTTCCCCAACACAGATCTCCTTCCCACCAAAGAGCTTTTTCAGGCTCCACCTTTGCAGGTCGACAAGTGCCTCACCTCTGGCAAAGCACTACCCTGAGGGCAATGGTCGCGTTGGGAAGAAAAGCACAGGGCAGGACTCACAGAGTGTCCTTCTACATTTCCAGGCTTGGAAAGAGCTGAGAAGCCTCATTGACAGCCAGGGTTAAGTATTTCCCAAGACAAGACCGGCAGAGCTGTTGCACTCTTGTGTTGTTCCAGCTCACCACAGCTCCTCTTACCCATACTTCTGGCCATACTTGTTCTGCTGTGCACAGAGAATTTGATTATGGCTGTATGATGTATGGGCTTGTACGACACCATCTCTGAAACCACCAGTCCCTGCATACACAGTGGTATAATACAAAAGATGGAAAATGGCATGTGTTTGTCCCTTTGTGTTGGACAAAATCATTGCAAAACAAAGGTGTGTCTTGCCCTTATTTGCTGAGATTATCTGGGGCCTTGTGTGAGATGACAGTGTAGCTCCTGACCTTCTGGGAACCTTGTAAAGGACACTGGTTTGTATTTGTGGTGAATGCAAGAAGGAGGTTGCATGTGTTTTGCAGCATAGAATTACAATCATAAAATGGTTTGAGTTGGAAGGGACCTTAAAGATCATTTCATTCCAACCCCCCGCCATGGGCAGGGACACCTTCCACTAGAGCAGGTTGCTCAAAGCCCCATCCAACCTGGCCTTGAATATGTCCAAGGATGAGGCATCCACAGCTTCTCTGGGTAATCTGTTCTAATGTCTCACCGTCCTCACGGTGAAGAATTTCTTCCTAATATCTAATCTAAAGCATAGGAGGCCAAAACTAAAGTCTCATCATTGTGGAATATTTAAGGGGAAGGAAGGTGAGAATGCTGTGACAGAACTACAACAGGGCTACAAAAAAAAGCTGGAAATACCTGTATGACTGTCATTGCTCACCATGGACCTATATAGCTGCCATTGCTCTTTGTGGCCCTGTATTTCTGTCACAAAATCTACTCAAGAGGCATAAGAAGAAATCAAAGAGCTTATCTGAAGTCCAGTATGGCTTACTGACCGGTTCCTTTAATCTCAGACTAGAAGAGAGCAAATTGAGAAATTCCTACCTGATTTACCAGCACTTCAGAAAGAAAACTGTCTAGGCAGTGAATATCTACATGACAACAAAGACAGTGACACATGGAGCACCTGGCAAAGCCATAGCAACCATGCTTAACGCTGGTCATAACTGAAAAAAAACCCACTTATCATTTTTTCCCTTCTGAGCTTCAGCTTATTGATTTTGGAGCTCTCTCTTTCTATTCAGAGATCATGAAAGTCTGTTCGGAGACTTCATTAGGTGAAAATTTTCCCTCCTCTATAAGTGAAGCTTCCAGCCCTTCTGGTTGCAGGGAAAGTTTTAAAAACATGACACAAGTCAAGCAAAGGATTAAAATACCATAAAGCAAAGAAAACAATAACAATTTCTGATGTCTTCTCTGATATCAGCTTTGAGACAGTTCGGAGTCTCATTGATGTGTTTTGAATACTTGTCATAGCTTTGGCTTCCTAAAATGTTCACATCTAAGGAAGGCAGACAAAAATATACATGACTGTTTGACCTGAGCGAATCAGAGATGCCGTCCTGAAAGATAACATGATTTTTGGCTAAGTATGTGTGTCCTCAGTGGTTTGCTATTTGACCTTTCTTACCAAACAGCACTTCAGTGGTAGGACTGGGAGCTATTCCCCTGGCAATTTTTTTTAGCCACTTTGTCATTATTAATTATTTTAATATCCTTCTAAAATTCTCTTCAGATTTCATATTATCCACCATGGTATGTTTGCTTCTGCTTAGTTGGGCATGTCCTCGAAGACTCCTACTTGCATGAGTCTTGTTACCACTGCAGGGCAAGCCTTGGACCTCCAGTTTCTAAGTCTTTCGAAAGTCTGGCAAAATCAGTACAAACTGGATCCATCTGGGGCATTCCACAGCTGGGCTTTTGGGAAGGTCTGGGGAGCTTTTTCCAAGGCAGCTGGTGACGGCGGGGCTGAAGAAGGTGCTGGAGTATTTCTGGCCTTCTGTTCACAAATGGGAAGGTGGGAAATCTTGAGGCCAAATCTACTGGCAACTTCACGTTTCCAAGGCCAGGGCATAATTTATATTGGACTCAGTGAACTTAAGACAATATCAGCTTTCAACAGAGGTAATTTGGGATCTTGGTGTAAAAGAACAAGCATCTGGTGTCCAAGGTTAGCATGTTATTCAGGGAAGAGCAGGACTCCTCGCAGACCGAGCTTCAGAAGACAAAAATGAGAGGATATACTCAGCACAAAAGCTCAGCAAAGGCAGCAAGGTAATAAATTAATGTATCAGACTAACTTACTAGAGATGTATCAAACTAACTTACTAGAGAAGGTGTAATTACTTTAAGCCATACAAGTGTGCAGGAACAGGGATAACAACATAAGTGACTGGTATAGATCACCTGTATGCAGTACAGTGGAGATGACCAAGTTCTCCATTAGCTAGAATACCCTCCGTGTACTCTTAGCACCGTAATTAGCGATGTTTTCCTCCTTCTGCAGGATTTTCCACGTGGCCAGAAATCCTTCCAGAGCAGGACATGTAACTTAGTCTTGTCCCACCAGTGCTGCCCCATCACACCAACGCAACAGCCACGAGTCCTGATTTGGGGTTCTCTGCGGCCCGACTTGGATCAGGGACAGCTTTGGACTGAGGGCTCACTGGAAACAGAACATGACAAGCCACACCATCCCTTGCCAGACTCCAGCCCCTCAGACAGGAACAAGGAGAAGCACCACAGCTTGACCAGCGAACAGGGGTTGATAACCACTCTCATCCCGGGGCCAAGGACCACCAGGGATCCTCCATCCCCCTACCCCAGGCATTTCCAAATCTCTGTGTCAGAACATATTTTTTTTCAAACATTAGCTAAGTACAAGAACACAAGCAGCTGCAGTAACTATGCCACAGATTTTTTTTCTGACAGTATCGAAATTGGTGTATTCAAATCTAAGTCACATATGCAAATGATGGAGCAACGAGCGGAACCGATGTCCTGCCATTTGCTTGGCTCTTAGTGCTTCAGCAGTGACAGAGCTCAGCCACACACCTCCCCCACTCCAACATGGACAGAGAGAGAAGAAACTGAGCTTTTCATCTTCTTCCATGCCTCAATTTGTTTCCCAGCTGAGGACAAATCTTCACACAAAGTCACAACATTGCCTGAAACGAAAGGGACATTTCTTTTCCCCTGTGAAAATGCTCTCCTGTGCCCAAGCTCACTTGGGTTTCAGGCCGTAAAATCACAACCAGTGACTGCTGCTTCTCCTGTGGTTTTGCTTCGTTTAAAACCAACTTCAGATGTTTAAACATCTGTCATTGAAACGGTTTGTAGTAGGATTAGCTCTTAACTCACCGTAGTTCAGATGGGGTTATTAAAAAAAAAAAAAGGGAGAGAGAAAAGTACTTCTGCTATGGCCCTGTGCTCATCTGACACTGATCTGGTGTCCCTGCAAGTGGGAAGAAGTGAGGATTGGTTTCACTCCTCCCCAGGGATAGCCCCAGCTCCAGCCCCAGGTGACCACCCAGGTGACCACCCAGGTGACGACCCAGGCGACTACCCAGGTGACTACCATTTCCCTCGCAAAGCCACCACAGGGCCTCTGCAGGACTGCTAGGCACGTTGGATAAGTCAACATAAAACTAACCCACCAAAGCAAGCATAGGCTGGGGTCACCATGTGCATGGTTTGTCACCAGTTCCTACCCAAGGGCTGAGAGGGAACACATGGTGGTGGAAAGAGGGGAACCACCACTTGGGCTGCAGCCCAGTTACACCAGATTTAGGGTGGTATACGAAGCCACCTCATCTTTCCACTGCAACCATGAGGACCCACTGTTCCTTTGGGAAGTCAAGAGGATGCTGCGTTTTAGGAGTGAGCTAAATTGTTCTTGCTGTTTTCCAGAGCTTCCCTGAGCTTCCTAAGGAAACAGTTCAACCCAAACATCTTCAGTCCACGTGAAGCTGTTCTGCCCAAGAGTGGTCTCCTTTCTCAGTGGACTACATAAAGCATCAGATAGATTTCTTTCAGTCTCCTTTATTCACACTCTTGCATGCTGCAGCTATCTCCTCGATGGACGCACCAGCTCACTGTGAGGCAAAAAGACGGTAAAACATGCTACACAATAATTTAACGTTTTTTTCCAAACCCAAGCCCTGCACTTGTGAACCTCTAAGACAAAAATCCTGTTATTCTATGGCTTCTATTTGCACACAAAGTCAATCCGAAGCTAAAACTTACATTTCTATCACAGAGATTTATCTCCCTGGGGATCATTAATGTTGTTAAGAGTGGACTAGAAGGATGCCCACCCAAGCAATGATACACATGTCCAGGGTCAGAAGATACCAGTTCCCTGGCTGTAATTTGCTGCTAAATCTCCACTCTTTTGCAAGGAAAAAAAAAATGGCTACAAGTACTGATTTTTCTGTCGCAGGTTTCACTCGTGGGAGTGAAACAGTATCTTTTAAGCATTGGTTTCAATTTTTTTCATAAAAACTTCTGCATTGCAATAATTAACTTTTAAAAGACCAGTGGTCATGGGGCATCTTTGATCATCAAGGGGACCTCTGCCTTTGTGTGACAGTGGATATCTCAGAAGGGATTTTTAGAGGGCATCAATGAGAAAGGCGCTTCACTGGAGAGTAGAGATTTGTTCAGAAATGGGGTTGGGTTTAGGTGCTGAGCCTGGGCCAGCGCTTCTCTCCAGAAAGGTCCTGGGTCTCTAAAACCAGCCCATTGCTCTGCTTGCAGGCAGCTGTGGCTCCTTGTCTCAAGCATCTTCTCCCGCTGCCCGGTTTTAGCATCCACATCTTGCAGAAACCAAAGTCTTTGTCAGTGAGAGCAGCAATGCGGTCAGTAATTTAAAAGCCTTGGAAGCCTTTCCATGCATCAAAGAACTTTTACGGTCAGCTGCTGCCAATATTCAGTCACAGAGACAGGCCTCCACCTCAGATCTTGGCTGCAAACCCATGTCCTCGACCAGCCACAGACTGTGGGCTTGGAGCAGAAATACTGGAAGAAATCCTAGGATGTATGTTAAGCACAGAAAATCAGAGTAAATGCTCATGACAGTGCATTTTAACCCTCCTCTGACATCTGAACTCAATCCAAAATGGAGAAACTGGTTATGGCCTGCAATGGACCAAGAAGTAGCTTGGCCCATACACGGTGCACAGGAGCAGAATTTGGCTTGGCGTGTCAAAATCTGCTTCTCAAACTCAGCACGTGCTTTGGGGTGAAATAAACCCAAAAAAGGCTCCAAAGGGAATCACAGCTGAGGGCTGCAGCCTAAAAGGGAGGAGGTACATCTTCAATGAGTCACCTCCTTCTGGAAGAGGAATGCTTGCTTGCAAGGAGTCTTTATTTCAAGCAAAGTCAGTCACCCTTGAGTCATACCAAAACATCACTACATGGTTGACCAGGCAAATAAAAACATTCACACAGTCTTTCCCAAGTATGGTGGGTGCCAAGCACCATGCTGGGGTGTGATGGTGTCCATCCACAGCCTTAGTCCCTTTCAGAAAGCCCTTCCTCCTCTCTGAATCCTAAAACCTAAAAGCAGATGAGGAAGAGGTGGAAAGGGGCTTGGAGTTCAAACTGGAGCAGCTCAGCTCCCCAAGAGGGATGTGGTCACCCCCCGTGCCCCCCCTGCAGTGAGTCAGGGGCCTGGAGGACACCCAAAGTGCACCGCCCCAGCTGGTGTGCGGCTGCCAAGACCGAACCCTCTGGCCACAGGAGAACCTGCCAGCCCCAGTTCTTCTTAATGAGAATAATTCACCAGGGAGGTGCGAGGGGGGAGCACAGGAGGCAGGAGAGGAGAAGATAGGTGAGGGGGGAGAGAGTGGAAAGAGACCATCTCCCAAGAAGGCCAGAAAAGCACTACTATTTATACTGCATAAATAAATACTACTTTTCTGTCCCTTATTTTGACACATGTAAAGACAGACCCTTTTGCTGTGTCTCCTAATGGATCCAGGGGGGATCTCAGCATCTGCAAGGGGTGGCCCCCAGGGGGGGCAGACACTCCTTAGAGACATCAGGGTGGAGGCAAGGAGAGATCTGCAGATGTCCACTCACTGCCCCTTCCCACTGTCCCTGCAGACCCAACAGCCGAAAAGCCCCAGGTATTGGGGAACCTGAGCATCCCCAAGGAAAGTCAGGATTCCACCCCATGCACACCTCAGAACTCTCTGTTTCCTTTCACTGAAGCATCTTTTAGCTGTCAAGGTTGCAAACTTACAAAAAAAAAAAACTGTAAATGGGAGGGACTGTTTCTGTATGGTTTATAGAGGGACAATGTGTGCATGTAGAAACCCTCCACTCAAGCCTATTTGGTCAGGAAAAGTACCCATGTGAAGCCTATTAATTCAAACCACCATAATTTCCCTGAAATTGCTAGGAACTTGGGTTGATTTGGCTTGCAGATTGGGACTGGCAGGAGAGACCTTCACGTGGGGTCAAGTGTAGGAGCTCGGGGTCTTTTAACATCACTACACAACAGCGAGCAACTTCAAGCGTGATGTTGGCATTAAATCACATCAGCTTCTCGTCTGGGTCACTGAGGTTTCACGGTACAGAGTCGGCAGCTTTCTCAGCTCTGGTCAAAGCAAGTCGTGAGCTAAAGAGGAAAAAATGGTCTGAAGCCAAGGCTTTAAAAGCTGAAATGTCTGTGGCTTACACATAATCCACCACTAAAGCAGGTCTTGATTTTTATGGAGCTGGCTCTCTAGTGCGCATTCCTACATCGGCTGCTTCAAATTGCATCAGACAGGAACATCGTACTACGAGTTGTTCGCAGCTTGGATTGCATCTTGGTTTCTGAAGGAGCAAGCCAACAAGCCAGGTAGACTCCATCTTGCCATACAGCAACAGCTCTGTGCCAATATTTGGGTGTTGTTTGGGCAAGTTTCTGTTAAAAGCAGTTTGTTTTTCCCAAAATTTTGACCAGGAACTAAATACACTAGAAGGGGTAAGACACATTGCTTTCTTCCCTCTGGATGAGTGCCAGTATTAGCAACACAATAATCCATCTATCCAGCTTATCTGAATGTGATTCAGGACCCATTTCTGGCAGCCCTACTTTGAGGGTACCAAATGAGAGCTCCGACGCCAGAAGGCATGAGCGTTTTAGTGGGTTCTCATTCTACCATTCCAACCATTTCCTGAACCTCCCTTTAAACACTGCTAGTGGAGGAGGGATGGTTTACATCAGCTGGTAGAGTTTGGGGTCAAGCTTCCTTTAAACTGAGAAGTTAACCCCCAAAAGGGCTGGACACTGTACCCGACAACTTTGGCAAAGCTTAGAAGCCATTAGTGGTGCTTGTCTGAATCCGTGGGGAGCTTGACACAGCAGCAGACAGCTGTAATGTCCCAAAGCAAAGGCATCTTTGGTCCCTTTGGGGATAACCAAGCATCCTGGGGGCTGTTTGCACAGCTCCAAAGGGGGTGGGATCACTTGGGTGTAAGACATGAAGTTCCCATGGGGATTGCAAACAGAAGCACAGAGAAACACTGACAGGATGAACACGTATCCACACACATACCATATAAACATGTACTCTCTTTTTTTTCCCCTCCTTCTCCAGTTTTATGAAATTAGATGGAGGTATCAAACTGCGCTCCGCATATAGGCTTAGCAAATCAAACACCACGTGAACTGGGGCCGTCTGGAGATTTTACATCTTTTTTCCATTAGGAACAAGAGGCTGTTGTAATTCTGGCACTGAGATGAGCTGAGGGCATGCGTTTCCAAGCAAACCCCTATGATATCAGCCTGATTATGGGGAAAATAAAAGTTCAGCAACACAGGAGCTGGAGAAAAGCCAAAGAATAGGCAAAATGAAAGGCTGAGCCTTTCTCTGAGCGAAACTGGGAGAGTTTGGTTTGCTTTGCATCCTCCCTTCAGCACTGCCAGTTTACTACCACATAGTGGTGTTCCTTCTTGATGAAAAGTCTACATTTGCAAGGCTGACAGGTCTGTCATCTTGCCATTTGGTTCTCATGAAAGCCAGGACAAATTAATATTTATCCTGAAAGTATTTATTACAAGAAGCAAAAGATACAATGGAGCTGGCTTGGCTTTGGGAAATGGTCCATAAACCATAGAGGAAACCATCTGTAATGATAACGGTGATTTAACACACACATATTGCAAATGCATTTTTACATATGGATATAAAGTGGGAATTGGGCTTTTGGGAGCCCAGTTTCCAGTCTGTGAGCAGCATGGTACTGCATGCAAAGACACCCTGGTTCGTGTAGCTCTGGCTCTGGAAGCTCTTCACCAAATTCTGTTGTATGGTAGAGCTGAGAAATCAAACCATCACAGCCTGGCACCCTCAAAATCCCACTTGCTCTTTTCCTGCTTCTTCCGCTTCACCTCTGCTGTGGAGCTCTCATTTTGGGGACCATCACTGTCATATTTCAGGCCAAGCTTTTATACCTATATGCATACATATGCATATATATATATATGCATGCCAAACTCCAAAAGGAAAGGCTTTCCATAAGGAACTAGATCAATTCAGTCTGATTTCCATTTTGGATATTGTCATCACCACACCAACTGCTCACCCCTGGGTGGAAAGAGAGAAGTCTGAGCAATAAAAGCCGCCTGAAAATTTTCTGTCGAAAGCTACATGCATGGTTATTGTGAAACACTTTGAAATTGAGGCACTTTGAAAGTGAAAATTCCTGCATAAAAAAAGCAGCTCAAGGAAGGTTTCCAGAAGTGTTTGAGTGTTTTTATTCTCCCTTGCCTCCATTTCATGAGGTGTTAATGACGGCGTGTCATAAGACAGCACAGAAACTCAACTGTCCTGTTGTATTTTGAGTATTATCCAATACTCTGCACCAATTTAGAACACCTTTTTTTTTAATGTCAAGCTTTCATTACATGGAAACCAAGAGACATTTCAAAACAAAGATGTTAGTCAAAATGCATAGGGAAGTCTGCCTTTTTGGCTTGGTAATGTAAAATTTATTTTTAGTCAAAAAGTAGTCATTTTTTGGGAAGGTCACTGAGAAAGAACAATTGGCAGATGCTGAGTTTAGCTGAATGACTCCTCCTTATTTAGCCACCCAGCCATGAGGAGTAAGGAAGAGTGGCAGATGGCCCAGCCATCACTGGAAGAAGAGCTTCTTTTAGTCTTGAACACAAACCCATAAATGCCAGAAATTAAATGTGAGCCATTGTGGATGCATCATATCAAAGAAATACTAAAACAGATCTGACATTTTAAATATTTAAATGTTTTCCAGTTGAGATTGCTCACTGTTTTGGTGCATGTTCCCTTCTCCTCCATCCTCATTCCCGATAGGAATAAACAAAGCAGCCCATACATGCAGGCCCCATCCTCTGAAGCTGAGCCATTTAATCGCAAAGAAAATAAAAATAAAAAAGCCCCAACAGACAGCAAATTCCAATAACTTGGGTTCAATGCTCTTAATTGTAGAAATCTGTGTGGGAGAAAATCCTCACAAAGATGCAAACTGAGATGCTGATACTGCTGGATATTTTTTTTTTGTTTTCCTAAGGGGTAAGGAAAACAAAGAGCCCAATAAGGGTAAAATTTGGCTGTTTTCATGTGAGCATTTAGGGTGACTATGTCTCACAACAGGAGAACTTAATGATCTGGGAATCATTAATGATCCCTATCACGCTGCTCTTCTGGATATTTTTGTGTGTGGATTTATTTGTATACCATGAGAGTTTACAAAATCAGTTCCTACACCCCCACACGCTGGAACTCTGCACAGGATCATCACAGTCCCATTTCCACTCCAAACCATGGGTGATGTTTTGATGTTCCTCTTAAGGCTGGAGGGGTGACAGCATTTTAGCACAAGATATCTGCTCTGAGGTCTGTGGGGAAATGTGATTTTATGGTGATCTAGCAAGGCATTTCACCCAAGGGCAAAGCAGAACTGAAATGTGCTGCTAAATGCAGATGCTGAATACAGGTGGTTTGACACTTGGGTGCCTTCCTGTGTAACCTCATCTGGGTGTTCCTGCTCCGGCAGGGGGATTGGACTGGATGATCTTTCGAGGTCCCTTCCAATCCCTGACATTCTATGATTCTGTGACACTTCACCCCAGAAAACAGAGAGAAGGTAGCGTGATTACTGTCAACAATGACTTTTTTCCAGAATTGGCTCTTTTTTTTTTTTCCAGAAGTTACGTATTCTAGTAAGATGAGGCCAGCTTCACTCCTGTGGAAGTGAAATATCTGAGGGTGTTGGAATATTTAAATAGAATTTTTTGGTCTCATCCTCTTCTAGCAACACTGGTCTTTGCTGCAGCTGGAGGAATGCCTCCTCAGAAGCCAGCTCGCAGGTCAGATTTGGGATGCAACTGAAAAAGAACAACATGGGCCAGCATTTCTCAAAGACCCACAATTAACATTTATCAAGAGCTGGAAAGACTCCTTAAGCCAAAGCAGCTGCCCAGACACTTGCCTGTGAGGGACCGTGGGGACTCTGGTCTTGTGGACATGGCAATGGCAGGAAGAACCTCCATGGCAGAACAGATCTAAGACTTCGGAGTCCCCCAAGGGAGCGCAGCATGTCTGCTGCCCACACCAAGCACCACACAGCAAGAAATGATGCAAGAACATCCTCAGGAGTTTGCCAGCACCAGCAGAGCCCTCAGACTGCAGATACCAGGAGGACCAGGCAAGACAGAAAAGCTACAGCAAGAGGTGAGTTTGAAAGTACCTGTGACTGATGTTTAAACTGACACTCAGCAGGCTAAAATGGTACCAAAATGATACCAGCACTGAAAGAAATACAAAGTAAAATGATAGAATTCAGGATACATATGGATCAGCTCATACCACCAGTGTACATTCAAAATAAACATATGGGAGAATATTCAACCAGCATATGAGGGGATTTGGTGATTATTAAACAAAACGGAGATGAAAACCAACAAAAAGAGTGACCAATGGCTCCCAGCAGCTCTGTGAGAAGCCAGTGTTTTCAGACTAACGCAAAGCAAAAACATCACTTCCCTGGGGTGCATGAACATGTTTCACGTGCAAGGTTAAACTCAGCAAGCAGTGCAAGGAGGTGGCTGAGAGGATGGGACCGTGCCACTGCACCCCTCGCTGAAGAGAGCTCATCACAAGGACTGTTCGCAACCAGTTTTGCTCTCGTTAATTCTGACACAGGTGCTTGAGAAAGCAGAAAAGCTGCCAAGAAGCCGTGCATGCTTCCTACATGGACATGCTGCTTTAGAAAACAGGTGAACTTCCAGGACAGACACTGGACACCAGAGGTGACTTGATGACCATGGCCACCTCATAGAGGAATCATAGAGTTATAAAGGAATTGTAGAGTCATAGAGGAGTCATAGAGGACTCAGAATAACTACATTTATGTTATGAAGCCAGGGTTATGCCTCACCAAAATAATATTTTTCAGGCCAGCTACCAAATTCTGCTACCTGGCAACCAAAAAGCTGGGTTTGGTGAGGTTGATGGGATTCTCTTTGTCAATCATGGGTAAATCACCAGCAAATATAGTTTCATTTACACATAAACTTAAAAATATTAATAAGTTGGAGTGGTCTCTGGATGTTTCTTTCTGTAGTTGAAGGTCTGTGATGACAAAACCTTAGATTTTCATCAAGTGCATGAAACAACGCATTCACAACTGGACATGCCAACATTTCCTCCCTCTAATACAAGAGCCAAGTGTAAAACTAAACCTTTCCTCACCAACATAAAAGAACATTAATTAAAAATCCTGCAGTTAAAAAGCCCCACAATACAGACAGGGGAAACAGAAAACTCTGTGAGCCAGGATAGAAAGTGTGAAATCGGATTTCAGAAAACCCTTACACGTAAAGCCCCTTTCTTATTTTATTGTTTTTCAGAGCTCGCTGCTGCTGTAGCGCAGCCAGGGCGAGTGCAAGGCGGTAGGGGCAGGAGCAGGGCCACCCCGCAGCCCCCTTTGGCCACCGAGGGGTGATGTGAGAAGGGACCTGCCATCCCTCGTTACACAGTGAGACACCAACAATGCTGGGGAAGGCCACATGCCGGGAAACAAGAGTCTAAAGTTTTGTTACATATGCACAATATTTACTCCTGCCCTTTTCCTATGGCTGAACGGTTCAGGGGGATGGGGCCGGTGAGGATACAGATTTACAGATACAGAGACAAGCAGGGTCTCATTAGCTCAGCTCTGGCTCTGTCTGCTTTTTACCTCTAAGGCTACAGGAAAGGGGGTCATGTCACAGCACTTTCCCACAGAAGACCATGTGAACATCAAGCCATGAAAGGGGGTGAAGGAGGAAAAGAAGTCTGCGACTTCTGGCTGTGCCTCTCTCCTTTCCTCCTGCCTTTCTGCAGAGGGACTGGCTGTCGGGCGGGTTGCAATGCTCATTTTCTGGGCCACTTTGAGAAGGGGGCACTATAGGAGGGGTTTTGCTAGGTACAAAAGAAAGTAGAGGGAAGAGAAGGGCTCATGGGAAGGATTTTGTGTTAAGAGGTACCTTGCATGGTTGGTGAAGGTGTGAAGTACCACATGGTCCCTGATGAAATGTACCACTGAAAACACCAAGCAAGGACACTAATGTTTTTTTGGACAAGTTTCTGGAAACTCTGCAATTTCCCCCTGCAATCAATGGGCTGCAGTTACCACGTAGCAAGTTCAGAAAAAAAAAAACACCTAACTGCTTATCTTAATTTTGTTTAATGAAGACTCAGGAATGCCAGGGACACTTGCTGTGGCAAGGCATTTTCTATGAGATTATTTAAAGCTGCAGAAGCGCTGCAAGCAAGAGACCCTGACCCTACAGTCAGCACTAACGCAGGCTGCAGACCACTGACACCACCAGCTTCAGGTCAGGCCATCGCGGGAGTGCCGAACTTTCACCCTTTCCCTCTAAATTAGGGTTGCCACATGCTAGAGGAACCTGCCTTGTGCTTTAACATAGTATTAGAGCACGCCAAAGAGCTTTGAGACAGCCAATGTGAAGCTGCTAATGTGTAGTAACTACTGTTGTCTCAGCAGCATGCTGTACCAGCTGTCAACAACATAAATTGTCTTGGATGCTCTTTGGAGACTGAGAGCTGAGCTGTTCTGTTTGGCCTCTAAGGAAAACATGCATTTTGTTTCATGTCATCAGCTCTACACATAAACAAACATAAAGCTACTGCTCATATATCCGTTTTCCAAGAGCATGAAGCTATCAAACTACACACAGACCCAGCCTATGAAGACAGAGTGCCAAGATCAGAGCTAAACACTGCACTGAAATCACAGTTCGGAAGTGAGAACTGTTTGTGGGTATAAAATCTCAGTGCAACCCTGCTGCCAAGACCCATCGGACAACAGCGACAAGCCCCATCCACTGTTATGAAAGGCCCAGTGGAGTGACTTTTCTTTGAGAGAAGTCGAGCCACTTCTCCAGAGGGACGAAGAAAAAGCATGGGACAACACGACCACCCACTTAAGTTCAACCTAGATATTAAGCTAACAGTCTCCTGAGATGTTTTAAATAGTGTCCAGAAACTACTATCTGTGTTGCATGAGAAAGCTGACCCCTCTCACAATTTATAAGACTTTCTGGAGCACTGATGGAGCCATCAGCCCAGCTATGTACTGATACAGTTAAACCCCAGCCCTCCTGCAAATTTTGCCATGGATTTCAGTGGCATCCATTCAGTCCTCAGCCATTAATTAACATAGAAATTATTTGCAGCTGAGATGGCCACTGGTGTCAGCCTAGAATACTTAAAACAAAAAAACAAAAGCCTCCAGACATCCTGGTACATCAGCCGTATCAGCCAGTCATACACAGATTTATTTCGACACAAACTCTTTTCTTTAGCAGTTGATTAAGAAGCCTGGGTGAAAAGCCTGCTCATCCATAGTCTTTTACAATATTTGCTGTAGCAAAGGAACAACATTAGGGGGTAATTCAACCTCCCTTTCCTCCTTTTAATGGCTATTGAAGGAGCCTAGGGCAACATCCTAACTTCAGTTTTGCCTGAGTGCTATAGTCAGGTGGGATTGGTCCTCACCTGATTTGATACACTAGCAAGATTTACTGCATATATACCAAACCACTGTGATTTGTTTTTCTGAGATAAGGGCAATGTCCTTAATTATAAATACTGATCTGAAATACAGGGTGTTTCAAAAAGATGGACCCGATATGTTACGATTACACACAAATTTATGAATGGTTTAAAGAGTTATCAAGTTTTAGTAACCTTTTCATAGAGCTTTTGCGTTCCCTCCACCTGCTGTATGGACAACATTGAGGCGACAGTTGATAGCTCGTGGTTGCAGAGATACAGTGATTTCAAATTGGGTCCATCTTTTTGAAACAAAACTCACTTCCATGCCTCTTCAAGCATCCCCAAGCCTCCCAGAGAAGCCAGTGAGCTCTGATGCTTTGGGAGAACAGGGGCACAGGCCTCTAGTCTGGAGCTTTTAAAAGCTGAACTGATAAATAATTTGGTTTCCAAAATACAAATGTGAAAGAGCAAAAGCAACCAAAGCATTAGCATTCCTTTGTATTGACTGGCCTGTTTTAATCCCACAAGCCAATCAACAGCGCTTAACTGATAGCTTCGAATCTGTAAGAAAAGGACCTTGAAAAGATCTGGTTTACAACTCTAAGCTGATGAGATACAGCAGCCAGGATCATCTTACATTATTGTGAAGTTATTTAGACAGCTAGGGCTGTTAGCCAGGCTGCAATGAGGTCGGTAATGTAGAAAGTAACATAGAAAACAGGAGTTTTCCCCACTGAGAATATGGAGTTCATGCTGTAAGCATGCAGAGTTGGTTTTAGTTCAAGAGCTGCTACCAATCATATTGGCTTTCTGGTACTTGCTTTGCTTCCAAACATCAGAGTGTTGGAAGTTTCTTTCCAACAGTCTAGCAGATGCCAGTCTAGCGTATTTAGGCACTTTCAGATAAATGAAATCTCATGTACAATGGGCTCCAGTGTGGTAAAAGTACCTGTGAGATCAGATGGTCAACAGGGTCCATCTGAGCTGAATGCCATCTGAGCTGACCTCTACCTGAGCTCCTCTACAGAGACCCACACTGGGTGGACCTTTTGGGTGGACCTTTCCCGCCAATGAATTCTTTTAACTTCATGCAGGGTGTGAAGCAGCTGGACAATGATCTAAAAGCAACAACAAACCACAAAAACCTGTGTTTGCAGACACGAATGTTTCCCAGCAGGCAGAAGCGCTCTGCATGCGTTTTCTCCTGGCAAGCATCCCCTACCGAAATCAAGGCTTAAATGAATGTGTGAAGCTCTGAGCATAGTATTTCCTCCCCTCTCTGACCTTTTGCACTAGGCAACCCTGCTGAAAATCAGTTCCATGCCCAGCATGTCCTGCAGAGCAAACATTAGTAATGAAGGAGGGGGGAAGGCACTGGGACAACAGGCTGCAGAAGCCAGCAGGGGTTGAGCCCTTCCCTATAAACAAGTTCCGTCACTGCCAATGCAATTGTTTTCCTTCCTCCCCAAAACTCACCTGGCTGTCAGTGCATCAATAGTGGCTACAGACAAAAGTGAAAAAAAATTATTAATAATAATCCCTCCTTTGCTGCTTCTCCCTCTTTTATTAAGGGCTCAGAAAAATGAGCACCTTACTAAGCTTAATGTGTTACGCCATATCAGCTGAGCCTGGGTGATGGCACCGAGGACACACACAGTCAACAGCAAACCCAAGATAAGACACATTAGCTCAGGTCTCAGTGATGGAGGTTTAAACTAATCCATTTAACCTTGAATTTGCAGTAGGTAAAGTGCATACGTGCAAATAATTGTTGTGCCTCACCTTACGCACGTTAAGCTGTGGCCATACATCTGCTTAGTCTAAGCTGCTCATTTCCATTTCTGGATGTGCAGTGTTGGCACGACAGGGTTGAGACTCTCTTCTGAATTCAAATTCAGCATCACAGCATGAGAGGGAGGTCAGAACAAGGATTAAAATCTCAGGCTGGTCCATAAGCACAGTGCAGCCGCCAGCAATGCTCATTGGGGATAGAACATTGCAGGAACCTTACTCAATAGCGCATTTTTCAGGGCCATATGTAATTAGATCACAAACTTCAGTCATAAGCATAAGCCAGTGAAATGAAATCTACATTAGTGCCTTCCTTCTGACACAGCAAGATGTTCAAAATTGAGCATAACAAACTGGAGGGAATTCAGGTCAACAGCTCTGCAGAAGATGCTCTCAGATTTTGCAGCCGATGATATTCAGAACTGTTGTATAAGCAAGTAGAAGTCTCCACCTGTTCATGCACAAATAAGATTAAAAAGCCCAAACAGATGGTGACATAATCCTCAACTCCATCCTCAACTGACGTTACACAAAATGAGGAACACGCCTTGCTTTAAGCTATTGCTTATGCTGGAAAAATCTTCAAACTTGGGTGTCTGTAAGGACAAAGTATTGCCATTCCAAAGCACTGTACTAATTTGGTGATTTCACAGAATCACAGAATGTTAGGGACTGTAAGGGACCTCGAAAGATCATCCAGTCCAATCCCCCTGCCGGAGCAGGAACACCCAGACGAGGTTACACAGGAAGGCGTCCAGGTGGGTTTTGAATGTCTGCAGAGAAGGAGACTCCACAACCTCCCTGGGCAGCCTGTTCCAGTGCTCCATCACCCTCACTCTTCACATGAAAAAGTTTCTTCTCATATTTAAGTGGAACCTCCTGTGTTCCAGTTTGCACCCACTGCCCCTTGTCTTATCATTGGTTGTCACTGAGAAGAGCCTGGCTCCATCCTCCTGACACCCTTTACATATTTATAAACATTAATGAGGTCACCCCTCAGTCTCCTCTTTTCCAAGCTAAAGAGACCCAGGTCTCTCAGCCTTTCCTCATAAGGGAGATGCTCCACTCCCTTCACCATCTTCGTTGCCTTGCGCTGGACTCTCTCCAGCAGTTCCCTGTCCTTCTGGAACTGAGGGGCCCAGAACTGGACACAATATTCCAGATGTGGTCTCACCAGGGCAGAGTAGAGGGGAAGGAGAACCTCTCTGGGCCTACTAACCACCCCCCTTCTAATACACCCCAGGATGCCATTGGCCTTCCTGGCCACAAGGGCACAGTGCTGGCTCATGCCCATCCTGCTGTTCACCAGGACCCCCAGGTCCCTTTCCCCTGCACTGCTCTCTAACAGGTCCTTCCCCAACTTATACTGGAACCTGGGGTTGTTCCTGCCCAGATGCAAGACTCTGCATTTTCCCTTGTTCTATTTCATTAAATTTTTCCCTGCCCAACTCTCCATCCTGTCCAGGTCTCGCTGGATGGCAGCACAGCCTTCTGGCGTGTCAGCCACTCCTCCCAGCTTGGTGTCATCAGCAAACTTGCTGACAGTGCACTCCATTCCTTCATCCAAGTCATTGATGAATAGTACTGGTCCCAGTACTGACCCTTGAGGCACTCCACTAGATACAGGTCTTCTTTCACTCTATACAGGGAGACACACAACTTCAAACACTGATTATAGGCTCAGAGCATTCAACGGGATCAAGAGACAACAGAATGTGCAGAGGAAAAGTGGAAAACTCACATCCAATGCCTCAAAAAATCTGACTTCAGGAACAGAGGAGCAAACAGCTGTCCATCTCCCCCCACCTCACAAGTGCTTGAGGTGGCCTCCTCTGAAACTCATGGCTTCTTTAACACACATTTAATCAAGGCATTCTGCCTTTGGGGTGGTAACATCCACCATTCACCACCGCTCCATCATTCACCCTACCAAAGAGTGTTAAAACATAGAAAACCAGCCAAAACTCTTGCTGCTATTCAAGCAGCTTTAAAAAACATGCCTTGTGCTAACAGTGTTTCCCACAAGAAATGCACAAGCTTGTTTGTTTCACAGAGGAAACCAAAAGGATTTCATCCTGTGTGTTCATTTAGTGGCATTGAATTTCCATAGTGCTCTGGCTTTCCCAAAACAAGCCAACCTCAGTGCTTAAACTGGGTTTTCTGCTGTGCAGGAGCTTCTCAGAAGGTCCCAGAGCATGGAGAAGCACATCACTGTCTCAAATTTGAACCACCCCACCTCACTGCACAGATTTTATAGTTAACCTACAGCAACATGAAACTTCACCCTCCTAAATCAGTTCATTTCTTTTCTAAGGGACGATTTACCCATTGAATCTGCAGCAGGAAACAGAAGGGAGTTCTTCCTCCTCACAAAAATACTCCGTCATCCTACATTGCCCTTCTGCCTGAAAGAAAGACAAATCCCACACTATCAACCCAAGGTTGTTTCAGACTGATTAAAATGCACCCAGTTCAGAATTACATTTTCTTACCAATTAATAAAATTGGAAAAAATTATATGGTGTTTAACAGGACCCATATGTTTTGGTTAAATTTTAGGAAATATAAAGCAGGGAGATGGATTTGCATCATCCTCATGATGTTCCTGTTAGTAAATACAGAGCAGACTTTCGCAACGCCTGCAGCAGCTGGGGCAGAGCTCACCTCATGACATCTGCAGTGCCTGATGCATATGGAAAGAATCAGGTTCCTTGTAAAAATACATATTCCCCTTCCACTCTTTCAGCATAAACACTGATGGCCAGGAAGTCTTTTTGGAGTGGTGGATTGTTTCAGACCCAAGGGTCTGGTATCAGAAACATCCAGACACTGAAGTATTTTCTTGGTGCTACAGGATCTCCATACCTTTAAACCCATGGGCCTGAATGTCTGACCTCCCAATTAGCACTTCATGTAGAATGGAATGTAATTTTAAAGCTGGCTTTTACATAGGGTTTGAAGTAGCTGTTATTGCTCAAATCTGGATTAAGTCAGTGCTATTTCATGTGTATTAAAGCAAATCTGAAGTAACAGTTTAACCAATTTTATTATTTTCCTGATTGTATTAATTTTACATAGTACAAAACTCTTATTTAAGCAATTTGAAAAGAAAAATATGAAGTTCCACATGAAGCCAGCACAACGCATTTTGCCTAACAGGAAATACACCCTTACCAGATATTTTAAAGCTTGATGTTTTCAATAAGAGCCTAATCTGTACTTATGTTTCAGAGTTCACATGTTCATATGAAGCCTTCAGACATCTGGATTCCAGTTCAGGGTTTATTTGCATACAAAAATATATTATAATGGAAAAAGCATTAAAAGTTCTCAACTATATAAAATTACAAATATATTTTCATAAAAGCAACTTTAAATTAAAATTCAAGCTATATTTTAAAGCAAAATACAACTGTAACACTTAAGTTATATAATTCAATCTGCTGCAAACTAACAAGACTGATGTTGCCAGTTAAATACTTGTAGGAGTTTCCAAAGGTTATGTTCAGAGGGTGAATATCTTGGGTAGCAAAGTTATCGGACAAGGGCAGCAGTTCTCAGTGACTGGTGTCACTTATCCTTCAGAAGACATTCGCAGGCAAGCACAACACCAAAGATTCATTTCACATACCTGGAAACATAAAACAAGATCATTGAGTTCTACATTAAATAAGATTGCATGTTGTTGACACACCAGACACCTTATCTATGCCCAGCTTGTCAAAACTACTCCTTTTTTTAATTAACACAAGAGCCAAAAGGTTAACATATAAGAATTTAAAGTGACTAGTGTTCTACAAGTACGTTAAGCTTGAAAAGACATCTGTACAAAGTTCTGTGTAGCTTCAAGCGTATAAATACAACTCCTTAAAAACACGATGATCAATATCTAATGGAAGTTGGACTTTTTCTTCAGAATTTCCATATATGATAGTGTACCACTGGTAAGACAAGTGATGCTAAATAAATGAGACTCTGTTGAAATAACTAGAGGTTTACTTAGGTAGGAGGAAAAAATAAAAACACACACAAAAAATAAACATCTTCCATGTGCCTTGCAAGGGGACAATGAAACCTATAGACTATAGGCAGCCCCTTAAGAGTCAGCTGCACAATGGCTGTGCAAGATGCAGCAATGTAAATATTTGGTAGTTTGGGGGTTTCATCATCCTAAACAAATCTTCAAACTGAGATGTTTTTCAGAAGAGCAACCAGTCAACAAGGCTGCAGTGGCAGAGACTGAGTTAGCTCAAGCATGTGTCCATGACAGAAGTCAGGAAACTAGAAATATATTTTAAGTAAGCAAAGTGAAACTGGGATTAAGATACAAGTCAGACGACAGGGAAGTAGGAAGCTCGTAAGGGCAGCTGTCTTGAGTTCAGTCCAAGGCTTCAAGAGTTACAGGGAAGGGAAAATACCTATTGAACACAAGAAACTCTCAGTTCATGGTTTACTGGCAGGGTTTTGTTCATGCTGCTATTTAGGCCTAGTCCTACAACTTGTCACTTTGGGCTCTGCAGTCTGATTCCATACAAAAAACCCCTAGTCCATAAAAGCACAGGAAGAAGCAGAAATAGGCAGAATATATGGTTGGGAACAGGATAGTTCTTTCCAGTTTTGTTGTTTTATTTTAAAAATCATCATGAAAACTCACTACTGTAACTAGATAATGAAATTTCTAAATAATGATAGAAAAAGTGATCTAAATTCCACTCCTGGTAAAGACAAGAACAAACAGGATTTTGACATTTAATCTAAGTCAACAACCCCCCACTTTTTGGCTGACTTTTGAGTATTTAAGAAAGTGATGTTTACTTGATCCATACACCGTCAAGAAGGGGTGAACTGCAGCTGCCTCGGAGGTGGAGACAGAGGTTCATCGCAGCACAGCCTTTGTCACACTAGCCAAACTGCATGCCTTGAACATTCAGGCAAAGACCAGAATTTAGTCTATTTTACCTTCTTATCCACGTAACGATCCATAGAACTAGCAAACTAAAACAAATCCATGTTATATAGAACTATACTGCTGCCTCTCCCTTTCCCCTCCCACCATACACTGGGTTTCATCACTCTATGACAGTACCAAGTAAGATACAGCCCACTAATAAAAATCTACTTACTTGCTAGCGTCCTGTCAAGATCAGCAATGAAGTCTTCCAGTTCTTTTGTGTCTCCAAGCTTTGCTGCAAAATAAGAGACAGAACCTATTTCTCCAGTCAAAACAAACACTGGAACCACACAATCCCCCAAGTAAGCCACTGAAAGTGGCTTCCTTATCTCATTTCAGTGATCTATTCCAGGCCAGGTCCAACTCTATTTTTGTCTTTTCGTCTTCTCATGAGGAAGAGCATCTTGACCTTTAGTGCAAGTCCTTTCCAAGTATTTAACACCACTTTAACTGAACTCTTTTTTGCTACTTATTAACTATTACTCATTATTTATCCCTGGTATCATCCTAATTAGAAATAAAGCATTTAACTTTTTTTTTTTTTGGCAGCTGGTCACTGTGGAAATGACGTGCAAGCATCAAAAGCTCTTAAACATGCATCTGAGAAGACAAGTTCATAGAACAGTTTGGGTTGGAAGGGACCTTCAAAGGTCATCTAGTCCAACCCCTACCATAAGCATGGACATCTTCAACTAGATCATGTTGCTCAGAGCCCCATTCGGTCTGGCCTGGGATGTTTCCAGAGATATTGTAATGAAAGCACCATATAGTACATATGTATAACTGTTCATTTACTGATATGTCTACTCCAGAGTTAATCTAAGTTAGCCTGAATGAAACAAGGTCCTGAGGAGTTAGATCAGCTGCAAGACAGAAGCCACTTTGAAACAGCAAAGCTACAAAGGAGAAAGGAATTGCTAATATGTGGGTTGCACCATCAGTGCAAGGTCTATATGGATCTGAGTAACTGTGTTAACTTGAACAGCAGCATATAGCCTCAAGTAAGTCACCTACTGCATCCCTGCATCCAGGCTACATATTTCTGTATATAGATGGGACACTTAAGTTACTTAGTTGCTTCTGTAAGAAGTAATAGAAGTTAATTCTGAAGTGAAGTATTCTGTAAGGAGAACCACAATTCCTGATAAGCCAAAGGACTCTACTACAGTTTGGTGTTTCAAAATCAAAAGAATTGCTGGGTCACCTGTGAAGAAGCGTGGATGCAGTGTGCTATTGCTGCTTGTGATCAATACAATAACACTTGCATCCATAGTGTGCTTGACAGTAATCGTTAGTTCTGTTGTCATTTTAAAAACAAGTCAATGCATGCATGTGAATCCTGGCTCACAGAAAGAACCCCATATAGTCGAGATTTAGGAAGAAATGCCAGCAGTTAAAATTAAGCCTACCTTTACACGGAGTTACTGATGGAGATGGCAAGCTTGGAGTAGATGCACTTGGAGAGTTTAGCTTTTCATCACTGAAGCTGAAACTATTTCTGTAGAGTATCCCCCAATAAGGAAAGTGTCAGCTTTCCCTGCAGTCAGCATCATTTGGAAAATATTACAGGAGCAGCAATTATTCCACATCCACTAATTTAGGCCTGGTATGACCTGACTGATCTACGATATTCTTGAAAATTCTGGTTACCTGGATTTTGAATGAAGAGCTCCAGGACAAGGACAGTCCCTTAGAATGGAAAATATATTCAAGCCTTGCCCTCACCCCTGAAGCAAACACACCCATTTCCCTATAATCTGATGCTTTAGGTCTTGTGTTCCAGATAAACTGTGTAGCATCTTCTAATTTGCTTTTATTCTGTAATTCTCTGGAGTTCACAAAGCAGTAAGTCTGTACACAAGATGTTCTGCAATCTTATTTCATGCCATCTTTTAAAGAAAGCTTGATATGCCATAGCAAAGGTTCCAATACCACTCTGATTTTCTTGGATTTTACACAAGACATTCAGCTTCAAAAGCATCAAAAATTATCTTTATCTTGCCTCTTTTCATAAAGAGTTCCAGGACACACAGGGTGCACCAAGTATTAGTCACGGCTCCACTGGAAGGAGGAATTGTCATTGTGTCAGAGACACCAAAACTCCTGGTTCCTGCAGTTGTGAGCCAGTGACCTGAAAACTGTAGTTCTACAAAAAGAAACCGTTGTCATATGAATACAGAAACGCTCTCCATTTATTTGGCACATTTGGCTACTACTGCTTGCCACTGAGACCAGCAATTTCACCTACCTGCAGCACACATAGCATTTGTCTTTGCAGCCCCAGCCTAGGAGCTGGTTGCACTGCAGTGTTAAGCCCATCCAAGTCTGAACTGTCACATTTCCTTGGACACCTGTCCCATCTGCTGTGACTGGAGATGACTGTCTTGGGTGCTTTTGCTGAATTAGCAAAAGGGACAGGACCACAGCTCACCTTTACATGAATTGCACATCTACACATTCATAGAATCACAGAATAGTTGGGTTGGAACCTTCAAAGGCCATTTAGTCCAACCCTCCTGCAATAGGCAGGGACATCTTCAACTAGATCAGGTTGCTCAGAACCCCATCCAGCCTGGCCTGGAATGTCTCCAGGGATGGGGCATCTACCACCTCTGTGGGCAACCTGGGCCAGTGCTTTACCACCCTCATAGTAAAAAATTTCTTCCTCATGTCTAACCTGATTCTCCCTGCTCTAGTTTAAAACCATTACCCCTTGTCCTATCACTACATGCCCTTCTAAAAAGTCTGTCCCCATCTTTCTTACAGGCCACTTTTAAGTACTGAAGGCTGCAATAAGGTCTCTCTGGAGCCTTCTGCTCTCCAAGGAACACCGCAATGCAACATCACTGACCACCACCACGACATTGGCAGATATCAGAGACCATCCCCCAGCTTAATACTCCTCCATTGTAAGTTCCCCACTCTTTGGGAAGAAGAGCATGTGTCCATACCCCATATCTCCTCCAGCCTGCAGTCCTTACCAGCATAAACCCACCTTCCACAGGAGCAGACAGGTACAGTGACAAATCAGACCAGACAGGACAACTGCATCTACTAAGCCTGTCACATGTTTCCTCAGCCACAGGTTCATTGCCTGTTTCCAAATGTGAGCAATGATGTGAGTGATATGTTACCTGAGACAATGGCTTTCCCAGATCAGCCACCACTTGGAATTTCTCATTTAGAAAGAGGTAACGCTGCTGCTTCATGCTGGCTTTTTGTTGTGATTTCTAAATCTTCACTCTGAAGTGGCTGTTCCCCTCTCTAAACCTGAGCAGATCAAAACCAATCTACTTGAAACTTCATATTTAAGAAAGATTTGATGAATACAATGCAGAATTGAGATAATTTGAGATAGAAAAATGAAAAAAATCAGCTATTTTAAAAGTAGCTACTAAACCAAAAAGAACTAAGGGAAGAGAAATCTGACACTGCTCTGCAATGATGTGTCACCAGGGTTGTACTATAAAATATGAACCATGTACATTAATGGTCTGCAAATTACAGTTAAAGGTATGACAAATTGCCTCCTGAAATCAGCTTACAGACCAACTTTCAACTAAAAACCACATTTCTTTCCAACCAAGATGCAAACCCTAGTGACCAAAAAACTTCAAATGGAAAATTCTAGCTGTTCAGAACAAAACCCTTTGTGTTTCAAAAAAGCCAAGTAACTCGTAACACCTCACACGAACAGTCCTGTAGCCAAGAGTACAACTCACTGGAACACTGACAGAACAGACCAAAGATAAAACACTGTCCAGATAATGTATTTGACAAGAGCAGAACAAGACCTTTTAAATCATTTCGTATTTTAAGGGTTTTAGAGCTAGTTGAATTAATAAAAAATAATCCAGAGAACAGTTGCAAAACTGAATGTACTTTTTACGTGGAGTCTATGCTACCAGCATCCAGACACCAAATTCAGTGATGCTGGAAATTTATACCACAAACCAATCCTCCTCAGACACCAAATCCAAAGCTCCAGTTGCTCCTACACATAGCTGGAATAAAATGTTCTTTTTGTGAACGCTTGCTGAGGGCAACTCAAATTACAAAAGCTTTAACAAGCCATTTAAAATTTGGCACAAACTAGTCACAGAATTCTTTTTATTTATACCCGTGTACCTATCTGAGCTAGCAGTCACCTTTGATTCTTTTTGTGGTTTTCTCTCCATACTCTGTCTATAAGCAGCTGGATGTACTGACTGCTCACCTTGCAATGCACTGAAACCAGAAAACGTTATTTCATACCGGCTTCCACAAACCTTGCGCTGGGAAATATTTACAACTGGGCAAAGAGAAAATAAGGCAGAGCTGTTGCTTTAAATATCTGAATGTTTTTCTTCTAGGTTCAAAAGGCAAAATGCTTTCACAAAATAGTGCTGTCTTCTGATGGGTTATAATATTAATAGCTTAATAAATATCAACATTTAACTTTCTTAAAAAGTAAAACCACACTTTGGCTGTGGTGTACATGTGCCACAAAGCAGCAGAAATCCTGGTGACAGAAGGAGGAATGCATTGACTCCACTATCAAGGTCATTATAACCACTGGAAAAAAAAAAACCCACAACCTGTCAAAAAATACTTATGATAACCATCACACAAAAGTATCTGTTCCGGCAAAGTGTGGCTGTAGGGCGGAAAGCTCTGGGAAAAGGACATTTCAGTCCTCGCTCTCTACCAGCTGCTACAGCCAAGATTTTCTCATTCACCTCCCATAATGGCCCTTGGAAGATTTCCGCTGCCACACAAACACAACATCCCCTGCAACCCAAATACCAGAGCCTGACACCAAGAACCCTCATCCTTGCTGTCCCTCCCCATCCAGCCCCTTCTCTCCCACTGTGATGCAAGTTCATCTGTCATTCATTGCTTATTTTTCAGTTTGTATTTTGATTCCACCATACACACATATAAGCACTGCCCCTTTGTTGAAAAACAAGCAAACAACACAACACTCAAACTGCCTCTTTAGAAAAGGTCTTAAAATCCGAGAGTGAAGCTACTGAGTTGATTTACTTGAGTAAAACTAAGCCAATAGCTGTGAAATTAGAGGGTTGGAATAAACACGGGTATATTTTACTTTGGCAAAGTAATCTGTAGTTAGTATTGACCTTTGCTTGTTCCAGTATATAGGTAAACCACAAAGAGAAAACATAGCAATACCATGTAAATATAGAATGTCTCCATGAAATTAGCAATTGAAAGGTTCTGGGCAGTAATTAAGTGAAGGAGGAAAACCTCAAACTTTTCATTTTAAAACAGACAACAGAAAAGTTCAGCTGTCTGACTTCTTTAATATTACGTTCTTTCTAGTATCATACTTCAGGATACTTTTTTAAAGAGCACTGGAGTTGGTAGAATTTTTACTGCAGTTTTCAGTGGGGAAAGTTTTATGGGGAAAAAACCAAAATAAATCACACCCCTGAAGTTTTCAGAGAACAACTTCAAAATTCCACTTAGGTCTCTTTCTACAAGCCATGAATTTACTGTAAAACAATAGTTCAGCATTTAATGAACACACTGCACAACTCATTCCTAGTCAGAGCACAGCGTGCTAGCTAAAAAAATAAGAGACAGAAGCAGGAATTGCTAATGCCACCAGCAGAAGCGAGAAATACTCAGGATGCAAAGAGCTTGTTTGACAACACATATGTTGCAGCCCTCAAGGACAGTGTTTATTTTGATCATAATCACAGTTACACTTGGCTGCATTGTTTATTTTTTTGTGGGATTTTCACTTAGCTAACAAACACCTGTTCCAACACTGACACAAAAATCGCACCTTTTCATTATTGACACTTCTAGGCTTCATGATTTAAAAATACTTCAAATCACATAGTTATAGGGAAGTGATCTACGAAGCCTGAAATTCAGACATACAAGTGGCACCTTCTCATTATATAATATAATGAGAAGCTTAATAATATAAAGCTTACCTTTCTGCTCCTCCACCATGCTTACTACCTGTGTGGCAGCATTTCTGACTCCAATCTTGCCCTTTATTAACGCTTCATTTTTAAGTGTAAGAGAGAAACAGGTATGCTGGGGAGGTACAAACAGGAAATCTTACCAAAAAGCATATTTCTCATTAAATTGAAACACCTGGAGAGAAGCCTATGCACCAGAAACTTCTGGGGTTTCTTCCCCTTGAATCTATCAGTAATTTAATAAAAGGTTATTTCTCCAGGAGAGTCTTGCTTCATTTTTTCATTATAAATATTGTTTTGCCTTCTTGTTAGAGACAGGCCATTAGAAGTTCGCAGAAACAATCTACCTCCTTAAAATGTTCTCCTCATCACGTAAGGCTGGGATTTGCTGCTAAGAGCAAAGGCTCACCTACTCCACATTCTGTCTCACAGCAGATGCCTATAGAAGAGTTAAAGAGCAGCACAGCCACACACTGATAGTTTCAGGACAAGCTCTACCAAGTTCTGGCAATGGCCAGATCAATTTCTCTCCCAAGAGAGCAGTGGTCCTCAACAGCCCCATCTCTCCCACAGTGATTTTATCTAGTTTTTTTTCAGTATGTAAAATTTTAACATCCATGATACCTTAATGCAATACATTTTACAGTTTACACCACGAGAAGAAATAGTTCCTCATATTTCTTCAAAACATGCTGGTTTAATTTGATTTCCTCATACTGGGTGAGGTAGCAGTCACTTTCCTAAGGTTATTTAAGATCTTCTGGAAGACTGGCTTGTCCCCACCCAAGACATCTCTCTCCTCTCTAGCCTGGCAGTCCCAGCCTATTTTATCATTTGGAAACTATTTTATGTCTTAAATTATTTCTGTTGCCTTTTTCTGTACCTTCTCTACAGCCACATCTTGCAAGATTGCAAACATGAACAGGATGAGTGCTACAGTATTAAGAGCGGATGACACTTCATCGCTAGATAGCGTAGGCATTAGCACAAGCACACGGAGACAGCCATGGCATGGAAGCACAAATGCTTGCACTACACCAGTCTTTGGGTGCCGACGGATATTGTTCAATCCCTTAGTTATGCTGCACCTGCTTGATTTTGAAATTATCAAATTAAGAGCTCTAGATGCATTTACATATTCCTAAAAATAACTACGGCGATACACTGCAGGCTGTATGAGCGCAAGAACTGAACTGATGCATTTATTTTGCAATGCTTTTAACAGAGAGACTGGAAGCTGAAGCTTCCCTTCAGAACCTCCGATTAAGTCCAACTTTCTATTCATTACCCTAAGCCTAAACCTGGCAGACTGTCCTGACATTGCCATATACTGTACTAGCACAGTGGACTGAGAGGACATACACAGGCAAGCCCGCACTTCTCTTTGCAATCTTATTTCCAACACACAGGAAGCAAATTGTATCTGTAAGAGCCTGTCAGCATCGCTGCACCCACACTAGTGGCTTTTGCCAGCACAGTACTAGCACAACCCCTTTTTTATCACAACCAACATATACAGCAAAAAGTTATAAGGTATCCCTCAATTTATAAGTTTCAGCACGATTAATAAGCTGAAGTACGAAGCTGATATACTTCGATCTAGTTAAATACATCAAGTTGAAACACAATTGGTACTGAGAATCCAGCAACTCAAGAATGTCTGTTGGACTAACTCACCAGTTGAATCATCATTTCCAGCAGTGACCCCATCAGCTGCTGTGGTTAATGTAATACTTGTGGGCCAAGAACTAACATCATCATCATCAACATCTGCACACGTGAGCCTCTCTGTTACTGTAAGGTCTAGAGTCCACTGTGTTTTGTACAATACTTAACCATGGCCAAGACGGACCTTATCCAAAGATTGTTTAGTCAAATAACAGGACGAGACGTGAGAAAACCAAGTACTTATCATGGCCATTTTCCACAGTAGTGTCTTCCAACTTTTTTTTTTTTTTTAAACCCTGAAATATGTAATATAAGAATTTCAGTTAGTACTTTCAGAGCTAGGTCCCTTGAGGAGATTTTAAAGTTCAAAGCAATATCTGTGGGATTAACTATATTGATAAAAATCTTCTGTAAATACCTCTGCTAAATTACATGCACTCATCTTCATAGCAGAAGCCCCAAGAAAGGAGAGGCTTTCCTCACCCTACTGCAGAACAGTTCCAAGTAGAACCACTAGATACTGATTCCTGGCTTCCCGTAAAGTTGAATCTAAGACTGATGCAGGAGCCCCAAAACAAACATATGCAACAGCTTAAAATGTGGCTTCCCTACCCTAGACTCAAAAGGTATTACCACGTCAGGAATGGCCAAAATATACACAGAACCTAACCCTGAGCCACAACACATGAGTTAGGAGGATTAGATTAACCAACAAACAAGAAGAGAGAGCACCAAGACAGTCTGAACTGTTCTGTACATAAATGACAAAGAGTAGCTGGAATAGTCTTGGCACTGGATAACAAGATTTTGCAAAGACAGAGTCTTCATGAACAAGAGGATCATTTAAAATACCTGCAGATAATATTGTTGGAATTCCTTTTCCATTGCTACAGATTCATGTTGTCAGAACTTGCTCTTTCAGCATGGTTTTTCCTTGATCCTGCAGTGAAGTTTAACCTCAGCATTACCATGGGAAAAGCAAGGTCATGAATTCAGCACTACATCTGCACTAAATGATAGAGACCAAAGGAAATGTGAACCTAGGGGGAGAAAACTTGAGCCTGAACAGAAAGAGCCTGGGTAAGTATTCTATTCCTGAAACAGATGTAGGGAGCGCAGCTGTATTACATCAGACACTGGAGCCTGTTTCATAAAAAGAGCTCTTTATAAATCTGCAACTCTTCTCTAATCCTACTACAACTTCAAAACAAGATGTCCAAACTGAATGATACCTTTAGGAATAAAAGTTTTACTGGGCCTGTTCTGAGAAATGAGGAGAGACAGCTAATTTTCTTTTCCTCCACCCTTAGGCATATCCTCACATACTCGACATCACCGGATGCCAACAGGTCACTTTTAGTGCATCTCCTAGTCCAGTACACACCAGTTTCCAGAAGACAGTGACTTCTGATTTCTCCAGAGCCACTTTTCAGATGATGCATCACCAAGAGAGGAACCCCAGCACAGGATGGGATTTGGGAGCTTCACAACTTGCTCATACAAGATCCTTGAGGACTTTGTATAGAGCCAAACCCTGTCTAGCCTGCTATCTCATTATTGTCTTCAGCCCAAATCAGCACAGATTTCTGACGCAGATTTTTATATCCCAGATCTTCCTGAAGATCTGGTCTGCCAATTTGCACAACCATGCTGCTTCTCACCAGGCCTCCTGCCCTGTTGGAGAACACAATCTTCCTCAAAAAAGCCCTTCCTAAAACAGCTATTTTAAGTCTTGTTCAATATTTTAGTTTTCTGAACTACAGCAGATATGCTAAGCAACTACAGATGTCTTCATCCATCCAAGAAGAGTAAGTTCTTGATACTGGGTTTGCTGGTTTTGGTTTTTTGAGGATTTTTTTGTTGTTGTTGTTTGTTTGTTTTGTTTTGTTTTGTTTTTTTGGGGGGGATGTTTTTTGTGTGGTTTGTTGGTTTTTGGTTTTGATTGGTTGGTTGGTCATTTTTTCTTGTTTTCTCACCAGTAGATTATTTCACTAGATAATCTTCACTCCATCAGTTCAAGTGTCTCATTTGTGGTAAAAGTATGTGAGAGGTTAATATATTATAATACTGAAGGACTGCACAAGAAATAGTAACACTAGGGCTCTATTGCTGTAGTTAATAATAGACTGAGATTTACAACACAGCTCACATATTTCATCAGCTTGACCCAGCAAAGGCAGACTTCACCTTACATACCCTCAGCCATCCAAGTCTAGTGTCCAGCCTAAATCAGCCAGACTTTTCTAAGCCCCCTCAAAGGGAAAGAGATACTTGCAAGGAGCAGTTCATCCTCTACATTGTGAAACAAGTGCAGCATCTGGATCCACATATATCCACTACAGGAAAAATAAAAAAGCCACTTCCAATCATAGTACCCAAGTTCAGGGCAGGTAAAACATTACCTCTCAATGAAATGAAATAAATCCTACCCATGATGATGAAACAAAGGGCTCTGATAATACGGAGATGCTACGCTCTCACAGCCTAAGCACTAGGAAGATTATATTAAAGTTTTAGCGCTAAGTCAACGGCACTGCATGGTAAATTCCTGAACTGATACACAACAAAAATTAAAGGAATAATTTTATGTTAAGTAGCTGAAAAAAACCAGATAAGCTTCTTAGAACTGCCTGTACAGTTTAGGAACTAACAAAAAAAAAAAAAACCAACAAACAGGTATAGCTTGTTTTTAGCAGAACTTCTGGCAAAGTAGCCCTTGAGCCTACTGCTCCTGAGAAGAAAAGCAGTTTTCAGCCTCACCATCTGGAAGAGCAAAGATGTTTTCTCTCCCCGAGTAGCAAAATAAGAGGGCTAAAACTTTTTTTCCAAGTTAACTAGAAAAAAACTGTGTTCCAATTGTATGTTTTCTTACTCAGAGCAGGTCATGAGTCAGTACTGGCTTCCCAGCCTTCTTGTGCGATGTTCTGCTTGCACCATTTGTACGGGTCTGGTATATTTGGGCGCAAGCTTAAAATTATCACTTCTGAAACACAACACTAAACCACAAACCTGGATGAGTTTCAGTCTCTTCTGGAAGGCGCACTTCAGTTCAATGTCTTTCAACTGATACTTCAGCTACTGAGATACAACTGACAGTCCCTGTTAACCTAAGAGACTTCTTTAAAAAAAAAAAAATTATTTCTAAGATGTTGAGATGCCTCAGTGTCTCAGCACCTGGTTTTTGTCAGAGTGCCCCCAGATCAACCTTTTTCTGCAGCGAATTTTTTCTTGCCCTTATCAGCTCTGGAGGCGACCTTGTCATGGCTTCACTCCAGCACCTCCTCTGCCACTCCACGCAGAATCACACACACAGAATCACAGAATGGCAGGGATTGGAAGGGACCTCAAAAGATCATCCAGTCCAATCCCCCCGCTGGAGCAGGAACACCCAGGTGAGGTTACACAGGAAGGTGTCCAAGTGGGTTTTGAATGTCTGCAGAGAAGGAGACTCCACAACCTCCCTGGGCAGCCTGTTCCAGTGTTCTCACACCTTCACTGTGAAGAAGTTTCTTCTCATATTTAAGTGGAACCTCCTGTGTTCCAGTTTGCACCCATTGCCCCTTGTCTTATCATGGGTTGTCACCGAGAAGAGCCTGGCTCCATCCTCCTGACACTCATCCTTTACATATTTATAAACATTAATAAGGTCAGTCTCCTCTTTTCCAAGCTAAAGAGACCCAGAACAAAACCAGCGGGGCCGGACTGAGCATCCTTGCAGCTTCTAACTCAAAAAGTAAATCAGACAAATAAAAATAAATTTTTAAAAAAGTGCTAGTTTGGGGATCCCTGCTTCTCTCAAGGAAGGGGATGCGATGCTTTAACACCCGCTTTGGATTCCCTCCCCCCGCACAGGGCCGGGGCACGGCCGGGACAGACGGCCGCACCGACGGTCGGACACTCACTGTCGGAGTCGCTGAGGCCGCTGCCGTCGCTGACGCTGCCGCTGCTCCGCCGCTTCATGCGCTCCAGGTGGTCGCCGTAGAAGAAGCGGCGCCGGCCGGCGGGGCAGGAGAACTCCGCCAGCACCGCGTCGAACTCCCCCAGCGCCTCCGCCAAGTCCCCGCCGCCGTCCTCCCCCAGCGCTTGACCCGCCGGCCGCTGCGCCTGAGGCGGTTTCATGGCTCCTCGCCGCCGCCGCCGCCGCCACCGCCCCTCAGCCCGCCGCCAGCATGGGCAGCGCGGCCGCGCCGCCGCCGCCTCTTATAGCCCGGCCGGGCCGGGGCTGAGGCGCAGGGGGCGGGAGGAGGAGGTGGCACCGCGGCCCGGCCCTGCCCGCCGCGGGGGGCCGGCCGGGTGGTGCAGGTGCGCCTCGCCGGGGGGGGTGCCGGGGTGCGCGGCTTTCCAGAGAACGCAAGTTGCCTCCGACAGCCCAGCGCTGCTACGGGAACAAAGCGTCGCCCCTCGTCCTCCGACCGTCAGCCCCGGCAGCGTGATCTTGTCTTCTCCTGGCTGATCTCGGTCTGCTAATCCCAGCTATTTGTGGTTGGGGAGGGGGTGGAGAGTAAAACGAGCATCAGAGCCAGCTGTGACAAAAACACAGGGCTGGCCATCCTTGCCCAGCCCCACAAAGGGGCAGCAGCCACCGGGTGACACTGGAACAACTCTTGCGGTGACCTGTGTCGGCCAGGGCGTTCTCCGGTGGAGAGGTCTGCTTGTTCTTAGGAGAAAGATAACAGCACTTGTCCCGAAGTCAGGTTAACCTGGTGTTTATACATGCCACAGCTGCCAAATATTGCTCTTGCGCTGCCTCTTGCTGATTTTAAATAAAAGCTGTCTGAGCAGCTAAAATACCGGTCTGTTAAATGCCCATTGGGGAAGACTGTCACATTTAGTTATGGCCAGTAATACTGAGAACAGACATCAGGTACTACTCCATGCATATGCGTGAGGACCTATGATTGTGTTGTGTGTTTATGTGAATATCTAGAACTAAAATAGAAGAGTCGAGGACAGGGAGAGGGAAGAACAAAACCTCTCTGAAACTTCTTGATGTTTTCAGACATGTTGTCATTGCTCCTGCAAGATGTAGAATGAGAAAAACAATATTCTAGACAATAAACCATCTGTATCTAACATATTTGTTCACCTCTCCTTACCGGCTGATACGGAGGCATTTATTTATTCTTGCAGTGGATCAAAAGATGTTCTCATGGGGAAGTTCAATCGTTATTTATTCTGTGGCTTCCTCCTTTCTTGTGGTCTTCCTCTGTTTTTCCCTCTGCTAATAGAAGTGGCTACAAAGGATCCTTTTTGGAGACAGCAGTGACATAGATGGAACACGAGGTTAAAAAGTAGGGGACAAGAAGATACAAGGGTGTGACGTCAAGAGCACGGCCAGGATGAACGACAATAGACACAAGGCAGAAAGGAAAGCTGTTGAGTACGTGGCTGGGTAGAACTCACAGCCCGAAAAGATGAGGACCTGGCCCCGCATCTGCCATCAACTCTCTTTTGCCCAAGCACCTACACGTATGATCGACCCGGCTGTCCGCACACATCCCCATCACGCACTGGTTATTTAGTCCCGCGCTTGTTTGTACAGCAACAGGTGACTTAGAGGTGAGAAGTGCTTTAGATCAGGCTTAAATTTGTCTGGTTTGTGAGAAACACAGGCAAAATAACTAAAGCCTAAAAGTCCAGCTGTGTCCTCTCTATTATTCCTCCTGAAGATGGTCAAGTAATCTCACAGCTGTCTGGAAAGGGGGTCACGTTGTCACGAAGAACAGACACATAGCACATGGAGCTGTACGATAAAGCTGGAGTTGTTCAAGGGCCTTGCTGCCAAAAACCAGGGAATGTCCTGTCCTGCTTCTTCCTTCTCATACTCCTGACACAGATCTCCTGCACAACCACTGGAACAGGTGTGTCTCATCTTCTGCTGAGCCAGTTCAATGCAAAAGAACAGTAAAAAGCTAATCCAGCGACAAAGTGAGTAGTTTTCTGTTGGAGTGAGTTGAATGGACTCAGCTCAGGTAGGTGAGGTCCAGAGCTGATAGAGAGCAGATGGGGATGTGGGTAGGGGAAGAGAACAACTGCTTCCCTGTAGTGATACAAGAGTTTATCCCTGGCCTTCTCTTTAAATTATTATTTTACACTTGAATTTACCATTTTCAGAAACATTTCTAGTCACACTGATAAAATCAGAGAATCATAGAACGTCCTGAGTTGGAAGGTACCCACAAGGATCATTGAGTCCAGCTCCTGTCCCTGCATAGGACAACCTCACCGTTCACACCATGTGTCTGAGGGATGATTCCAAGAACTTCCCTTCTTTACAGCCATGTGTTTCAGAATCTTCTTTTAACAAATCTGGACTTAACAATCCTTGATCATGCTTACTGCTCCATAGACAAGTCTCTTGACATTTTTTCCAGTAAATACTCATGTTTTCTACTGCAGCTCCTCCTTTCTCCCCATCAGCCTGTGATTCCATGAATGCAGCTGAGATTCAGCTGGTGAACTTTAATCTTCTGCATAAACCATTAGTTCATACATGAGGTAATAAAGATTGGGGTTTATGCCTGTTGGTTCTTTGTTATAAACCATAAAGCCATGCATCTCCATAAATACTCTTGAAGGTCCCAACATGCTCCCACTGCATTAGATGCGTTTTTGCCATCAATGCCAGCAGGATCAGCCCATATCTGGCAAAATTATGAGGTCACTTGTAATCACAATGCCCTGAAACACGGCACACTGATGCATCTGGCTGCTCTTGTTTATTGATGGAAATATCCAGTGCAGCTTGTAATGTAAACTTCAGCTACTGAATCCCTCCCTTCTTCTAGGCAGCCTTCCAAGGTGTATTTAAAGTGAATTTCTGCTTGACCATTCGACACAGTGTCTCCAGATCCTCCTCAGCTGGTGATGCAATGTTTACGGTGGTTTTCTACTGCATTTTTAACCTCACAAACTTGTGAGCCACAGAGTTATTTAAACCAACAAATCCTGCCTGTAAATATGCTTCAGGAAAAGACACTTAGAACATTAGCAGGTAGTCTGATATTAGCCAAGTTGCAAAGCTCACAAGGTACTAGTTTTCTAAGTGAAACACGGAGTAATTTGGGACACAAAATAATTTTGGGACACAAAACTCTGTGTTGCTACACCAAAGAGCATTGGTGTTGCGGGTTGACTAATGTAGTGGTGTTCAACCCAGGGCCCAGAGATGACTACAGATCCATGAACAACTTCTGAGGCTTTCATGTAAGACAGGAAAAAAAAAAAAGAAAAAAGGCAAATGTACTGGAAATAGTTTAAAATTCACAGTATGAAGCCCCATGTGTACATATGCAGAAACTGGAGCTGCAGAAGGGGTAAATTTGCAAGTCAGAAATGGCTGAAAAGTTCTACTCTAATCAATCATTTATTTTCACCACTTCAAAGATCAAGAGTACCCCAAAATATCAGTCCTGTTGAATAAGCACCATGTTCCCATAGTTAAAAGCAAATGTTTTGTGAAATCTCATCCTGTCTTCTCACCAGAATTGGTGCTAAACAAAAGCTAGCATGATAAATCCCTGCCCATGGAAGCAGCTTGGAGCTTTGAACATACAATTTCCAGTTGTCTTCTAATATTTTTCAGTCTGTAAAAATAATAATTACTCACAAAAGTAGAAGGACCAATTGGCTAAAGTAGGTGCTTCATTTGAAACCCAGGAACGATAAATATAAGCCCATCATCACCGAACTTCCAGCTGAAGGAAAGCAAGGGAAACCAACATCTAGGCAGGGGTGGAGAAGAAAAGTGAAAACTGCAGGAGGATGAAAGAGCAGAGGTGCCAGCCAGACTGACGCGGGGAAACCCAACTCCTTGAGCCACCCAGCAGGAATAGCCCAGACATCATCGGGACAGCTTGCCTCCCTGCTCAGCACATCGCAACCCTGCCCTCGGGATGCTCTTCGGAAGGGTGGGACAGTGGTTCACGCTCCAGTCCATTTTACCCTTCTCACTGCAAGTGGAATTGCCTGCGTGAGCGAATTGCTAAACTTGTTCTGTAATGAGGCCAGCTGCCTAATTAAAACTTGGCTGAGATGAGCCGTGCATTTCACATAGGCTACCTGAGTACCATCAGAGGTGTATTTAGCCAGCTGGGATAAATATAAGCCTGTGACCTGTAGCTCAATGCACAACACCAGTAAGAGTGCGTGACTTAGAGCAATATAATTAGTCTTGAAAAACTGGGAAAAAAAATTTGCCAGATACCTTTCATAGGACTTTCTTTCCTCTTCTCCCAGCCTTTTTGCAGACTTTGACCCTGAAGCTGGACTTACCAGAAATTGATGCAAATCCTTTTGGTTTTCTCACTCTGACACACAGTGGTTGCAAACTCATGGACCAGCTCACTGCCACCCGTGACCGTGGCCTTGCAAGCAAAACATACACCTTCGGGCTGGATCCCACCAAAACCTAAACTTGCTTTCTCCGACCCATTATGCTTCTAGATTTTCTGCTTGTCAACCTCCAAATGTGAACACCATATAGCCCGTGCATATAGCCTCTGTCTTTCAGTACTTTGAAGCAGAAGCTCTTGAAGTTTTGAATGGATATATTTAAATAAGTTATTTAATCCGAAATGTGTTTATGGCAGTTTAAATGTAATCACTGTTGTTGCAGCTGGACTAAAAGTCATTCAAACTGACAGGTGTAATTGTAACCCATACTGACATCTCTGGAAGGGTCAGTTTAGTGTGAGATTCTGTCCACTGCAAAGAGATACCCAAAACCACTCAAAATCTGAAAGTGCTGTGTCAGGGGACTTTGGCTGAGTATTGCATGGGAAAGGGAGAAGAATTCACGTAAGAAGAGGGATGGCACTGGGTAAATAAGAGATAAGGAAGCTTCAAAATAATCAGATTCTCTTTGGTGCCTTTTTGAGAGAAGATGAAAGGAATAGTGTCACTTAATGAAAGGTATGTTCACACTATCAGTCTGACTTGGGGCAATAGTAAGTTTGATGCGTATCTGCTGTTGTCTCCAACTGTATTATGGTGGTTTCAGTTTCTAAGTATTTTTCTTGTGTGTCAGCTGATTTATCTTTCAGAGGAAACTGAACTGGAAGACCAGCCCAGATGTAAAATGTACTCCAGCTCCACAGGAGACATATAGATCCCAACCAAAGGCTTGGACCTGAAAACACGGCCATGCTCTTTGCTTATTTGATTCCTCTGTACTCAGGGAAGTACTATCTGTATCCTCTTGGTACAGAACTGCTGGAGAGACCTAGTACCGCCTCCAGTTCTTCTTCACATTGGTGTAACTTAAGATAAATTTGAGCTGTTTGGGTCAAAAGAGACGACTGCTGAGAACCCAATTCCTGGTCAAATTTGCAAGAAACACCTCTAATATTAAGCTGCATGACAAGTCCTTTTCTTCTTTTCCTCATTGGTCATCAGGTTTTTCCAATGATGCCTATGTTTGTTTTGCCAGTACAAAACATTGGTGATACCCTGAGAACAGAATGTCTATGAGCAAACAAACTGAGCGAAGTGCATTGTAAAGCCAAACACAAGAGATATTGGGCTGTATTACATATTGCAGCCAAGTTTTAGGGAACCTTCAATCTTGAGTTCACTAGAAATCGCAGCAAAAATTTGTGTCCATCAGAAAACTCTCAAAATCCAACTGCACAGAGAATGCACTGACCACAAAGTGTATAGGAGCAGTGGAGAGATATAAGCTACTTTTTAGAGTGAGATTGCTTCTGGTGTAGGAGAAACCAGCTAAAAACCCTGCTTGAAAGCTCTACTAGTGTTTCTGGATCTTAATGCAAGGAGATGGATGTTGTCTGGTAGTATTTTTCCTTGCAGTGCCAAGAAGCATCCAAAGCACAAGCACAGAGAAGTGGTGAAAAGGGCAAGAAGACAGCAAAAAAAAATGCAAGCAAAGGTGCCATGGCAGTAAGCCAGAAGTGGGAGAGAGCCTGGCAGCCGGAGTGCTGTGTGGCAACCAAACGTGAAGAAATTGCCTCCTTTTGATTCTATTTTCAGGAAAACAAGGCTGTGCATGTGCCCTCTGCATGGACAGATTGCACATGAGACTCTGCACAAAGACTGAGTGAGGGGAACAGTTTGTTCCTGTTCCATTAAGTTCTCCCCCAGCAGCAGAAGTCAGCCAAAAGAGTCCTGTAGCAGTGAACATCAGTTTAAAAGGGTGATGTGGAAACAAAACAAACAAACAAACAAAAGGAAAAAGCATACATATGAAAGCAATGCAACAACTTTATTTTCTGTGTCATTGGGATGTGGGCTCTAGCTCAGGGCAAACCACCGTTTCTACCTCTACATGATGCTTCTGCCACCATATGGAGATTGGTGTAAATTAACATGCTGGATCATGAACTGGAGAAACTGAGTTCTTTAGTTATTTGCCAGTTTTGCTTCAAAACCTTTCATGACTACCACTCCATTAAGAAACTTGTACCATTTCAAAAGCAAACCAGAAGCAGATATTTTTTTTAACCTGTTTTTCTTCTGAATTGTTGATAAATTGAAGAGTTAAGATGGCTGGATACTGTGCTGCTTAAAAAAACCAGTAATTTTGTCAAGAGAGGAGGGCACATTGACTCAACAGTGGGTGATTGTATACAGGAAACAGACGGGAATTTAAGGTTTAAGAGGATTTTATCTCATGAAAAAATTCTGACACAGAAACCACATTGGAAACGAATTTTAAGTCTTGTGAAGTGAAACATATAAGAGAGCTCTTACATATTAAAATAATAAGACATTTCCCTTAGTTCATCTCCTCCATAAGTAAAATAAAAGGCATTGAAAGTCTCAGGCTACGTCTGCTTTTACATGAATGCTATTTGACTAATAATTACACAATTTGCACCATTTCTATTATGATATTTCACACAGTCACGTACACGTAGCTTGTTTGGCTCGGTTGTCTTGTACTTTGTATCCAACACTGTTTGGGGATGTGAGTTTCCAGAGCCTTAAACCTGGCCAAGAAATACAGATTCTAAATTGATGTAATTAATAATTACAATGATAATAAAATATACTTGTGGCCCAAATACCTGGCCAAAAAGATGCTAATCACATCCAAAGAGAGAAAAATGTGCCTTGCCCAAGAAGAATTCTCACTAGATTTTCCTGGGAACACTGAATATCCTCTGGGTTTCGTGGTGTGTGTTTTGTTTTTCTTTTTAAAAGTGCACAGGAGCTTCCACTTCATCTGTTTTACTTGTCACTGTGTGGCTAAACCAATACTTTGTTTTTTCCACAGTCTGGAAGCATCTTTCTCTGGTATTGCACCAATCTCAAGGTAACTCAGACCAGCACAGCCGCAAGAACAGGGGAAGTCAGGGATGGCAAGGGGTGCAGAATGTTGTTCCCATCCATGCTACTGAAAAAAGCTACCACAGCAGGCTGAAAAAAATCAAGTCTTGCCCTCCCTCCCATGTTCTGTTGGCTTTAAGGCAGTAGGAGGCAAAAGGAGAAGCCAAGAGCGCTGTTTGCTGAAGGCATGTGGTTGCGTATGTTAGAACAGAAGTGGAGCTCTCCATTTATTTGTGTTGCAGTAGTGCCAGTCGTGGACCAGGACCCCATTGAGTCAGTCACCATACAAATGTGGAACAAAAGCAGTAATCCCTGTGCTTCAGTTAGCCAGTAAATCACCCTCCCTTAAGGGATGGGGATTTGCATATTTATGGTTGGGAAATAAGCATGCTTTAGTCCATTGGAGCCTCTCTTGTTAGGAGTGCGCAGGGGGTTGTGCAGATTGGAAGAAAAGAATCAGTGTTAATCAGTGACGATGTACTGCATCCAGCTCTTCCCTCCGACCAAGACAACTGCGTTTCAATTTAAGAATAATTATTAGACGCTCTGGGTTTTTTCCATTTTTCTCAGCCTCAAATAATTTTTGTGACAAGCCATAGCAGCATCCTGGCTTCCTCACAAATGAAAGTTAAGTAAAACATGCTCTAATTCCCCCAGCCAGAGGGAGGATCTGCGACAGCAACTTCTTCCATATGCTCATTTTCTATTTCCAACTTCTATGTCATAAATTACACCCTTTCAGAATTGCCCACTCCATACTGCCCAGCACTGATTTACTAGTTGTATTTCTACAGCAGAGGATTTGAATACAAAACTGAAGTCGGAGCGTTTGCACAAGAGGACAGCAGTTGCAAAAAAAAAGGATGTAAAATACCCCTGAAAAACACAGGCTTTGCCATTGTAGACACTGCAAACCCCAGCTCTGCACATCCAGGTTTATCCTGCCATGGTATTGAAAAATGTGTATTATGCTGTTGTATCCAGGGTTTCTTAGGCCGTGAGTCTTCCCAAAAGCACAACTCAAAGAGCACACAGCAACTCTACACTCACGTGCCATTGTGCCAGGCTTAGCACTTGGCACAGATGTGAATTTCTTGTTATTAGAGCAAGTTTACAAGCCCTCAGCAATTAGGAGGGAAAGGGACCGCCAGCAGACACAGAAATAGCTTATGTTTCTGGAAAAAAAAAGGTAGTCAGATCTCCACAGCCAGTGTGTGTCGTGGTAGGTCATGTAGCCACCGGGCACTGTGGTCCTCGTTCCTTGGGAAGGCCAGGGCTTTGTCCTGTATCAAAAACAGCATGGTCAGCAGGACAAGGGCAGTGATCCTTCCCCTGTACTCTGCATTCGTGAGGCCACACCTGGAGTATTGTGTTCAGTTCTGGGCCCCTTAGTTCAGGAAAGACATTGAAGTGCTGGAGCGGGTCCAGAGAAGAGCAACACGACTGGTGAAGGGACTTGAACATAAGACCTATGGGGAGAGGCTGAGAGAGCTGGGGTTGTTCAGTCTGGAGAAGAGGAGGCTTAGAGGTGACCTCATCACTCTCTATAACTACCTGAAGGGAAGTTATAGCCAGGTGGGGATTGGTCTCTTCTCCCAGGCAGTTAGCAATAGGACAAGGGGGCATGGGCTTAAACTCTGCCAGGGGAAATTTAGGCTGGAGATTAGAAAGAAATTCTTTACAGAGAGAGTGGTCAGGCATTGGAATGGCCTGCCCAGGGAGGTGGTGGACTCATCATCCCTGGAGGTTTTTAAACTGAGGTTGGACACGGCACTTAGTGCCATGATCTAGTAAATGGACTGGAGTTGGACCCAGGGTTGGACTTAATGATCTCTGAGGTCTTTTCCAACCCAGTCGATTCTGTGATTCTGTGAGACGGGCAGCACTGGTGAGAGGTTGTCTAAGAGTAAACAGCCAAATGCAGAGGCAGCTTTCTTCTGATCAGTTATTTGTTGCTACCATCTCCCCAATAGCCCCCTGTGCTTCTGCTCCACAAGTGTGGCCACGTGTGGTTCTTCCAAACATGTTTCATAGACTATCTAGCTGCTTCAGACCATTGGTTTGAATTTCCCTAGACAGACATTTAGATATTCAGGGAATGTTATTAATAGAAATAATAGTTCCTCCAACTTCAGGTACTCTCTGAGCTCATTTCAAATATAATGAAGTGCGTGGATTAGCTAAAATTTGATTAGACATATCCAGTGACAGTTAACAGACTCCTTTGGTCCCTGATGCCTTTTGTGGATCCCTGGATATCTTTTGCACTACTATTTACAGAGCCAAGGCCTCATGCAGGTATAGTTTGCTTACATTTATAGATAGGTTTTATAACAGTCTATTACTTGTCGTATAAACCCTTGTCTTGAACTAGGAGTGCTCTGCGATAGGCACTCTGCACAGGGAACAGGAATCATAGAATAGGAAGACAGCTCCTGCTCTGGTCCTTGCTTCCTGGTTTGCTTTAAGTTTGACTGTTTATCATATGAAATCAGTCCTGGAAATACCATGTATTTCCTTCTCCCACCTTACTGCATACCTAAAATATCTCTAGAAACCTCTCAAAACCCAAACCTCCTCTTAAGCATTGGCATTCTCAAATACTTTGTCTAGACTAGAAATATGTTTAAGCAGCAAAGTCTGAGTGCTGAACAGACAGCGCATTTACTCCATGATAAATTAACTGGAGCAAAGGCTAATCTTCAAGGCCAGTACAGTCTGCCTTTCTTCAACAGGCCGAGGAAATTAAAACAGGAACTGGGTTGATCAGTGTTTTCCACATGTGACACAGGATCTCCCAAAGGCCAGTCTGACCGTCTGTGGGCTCAGATATCCTTTCCCAGGGTCTCTGTTCTCAGTTAGTATGAAATAAGCCCAGGCAACTACACTCTCAACTTCAGATCCCCAAATCAATGCCTGTAGACAGCTGGGTTATACAAATACGAGTCTAATGCAGCCATTTAAGCACATACAAAACAATGACGACACAGAATCACAGAATGCTTGGGGTTGGAAGGGACCTCTGGAAATCATCCAGTCCAAGCCACCTGCTAAAGCAGGTTTACCAGAGCAGATCACACAGGAAGGTGTCCAGGTAGGTCTTGAATGTCTCCAGAGAAAGAGACTCCACAGCCTCTCTGGGCAGCCTGTTCCAGTGCTCTGGCACATCAAAGTAAAGAAGTTTCTCCTCACATTCAGATGGAACCTCCTGTGCTTCAGCCTGTGACCATTGATCCTCATCCTATTGTTGGGCATCACTGAAAAGAGTCTGGTCACATCCTCTTGACACCCACCCTTGAGATATTTATAAGCTCTGATAAGATCCCCTCTCAGTCTTCTCTTCTCCAGGCTGAACAGACCCAGCTCTCTCTGTCTCTCCTCGTAAGAAAGGTGCTTCAGGCTCCTGATCATCTTCATAGTCCACCACTGGACTCCCTCCAGTAATTCCTTGTCCTTCTTAAACTGGGGAGCCCATACTGGATGCAGTACTCCAGATTTGACCACAGCAGGGCAGAGTAGAGGGGCAGGAGAACCTCACCTGACCTGCTGGTCACACCCTTCTTAATGCACCTCAGGATACCATTGGCCTTCTGGGCCACAGGGGCACATTGCTGACTCATGGTCAACCTGTTGTCAACCAGAACTCTCAAGTCCTCCTCCAGTGCTGCTTTCCAGCAGGTCTGCCCCTAACCTGTACTGGTGCCTGGGGTTGTTCCTCCCCAGGTGCAGGACCCTATACTTGCCCTTGTTGAACTTCATCAGGTTCTTCTCCTGCCCAGTCCTCCAGCCTGTCCAGGTCTCACTGAATGGTAGCACAGCGTCCTGGTGCATCAGCCCTTCCTCCCAGTTTGGTATCATTGGCAAACTTGTTGAGGGTACATTCAGTCTCTTCATTCAGGTCATTGATAAACAGGTAGAACAGGACTGGACCTAACACTGACCCCTGGGGAACACCACTAACTACAGGCCTCCAGCCAGACTCCACACCATTAATCATAACCCTCTGAGCTCTGCCATCCAACCAGTTCATGATCCATCTCACTGTGCCTTCATCCAACCACACTTCTTGAGCTTGCCCATGAGGAGGTTGTGAGAGGTGGTGTCAAAAGCCTTGCTGAAGTCAGGGTAGAAAACATCCACTGCTCTTCCCTTGTCTACTCAGACAGTCATACCATCAGAGAAGGCTATCAGGTTGGTCAAATATGATTTCCCTTTGGTGAACCCGTGCTGACTACTCCTGATAACCTTCTCCTGATGACCTCTTCTCCGCTGCCTGAAAGACGGGCACTTTCCTATGCTCTTCCTACAAAACCAGAAAACACCTGAAAACAAACAAGACTGCAGCCTTTGGTTACTATGCAAACATTCAGGATGCAAGACTTCCCTCTAGTGGAAAAATCTGTGATCTGACCACTTCTCATCAACACCTGCAGTTGCGACATGAGAAAACAAATGCCAGAAACTGTAAGTGGCAAGTACATTCACGCATGAAAACATGATACTGCTTGAATATTTTGTGCCATGCTTAAAGCTTGACCTCTTCCTAGCTGAGGGATTCATTATGTGGGAAGTCTGGAGGTGTTAGAGCTGAAGAGACAGAAGAAACTGCTCCTTCCACCATAATAGCCAACTCTGGACTAAACTTATTTACATGGATAACATCAGGTGCAGTATTTTCCATTAGGGCCTGGGGTTTTGGAACAGGCTTATTCCCTATGACAAAAAGTTTGTCAGCCTTGGAGTGTGCCTCTGCACACTGGTGGGAACAAGAGAAGGAAAGAGGGGGTGCTCGTGTGAGGTGGCAGCAGCCAAGCAGTTATCTCAATGCCAATGGACTGATAAGAAAAGAGAAGCTACATCCTGGGATGTCACATTTGCAAGAGGAGGGAAGTTTAGACATGGAAGAGTGGAACAAGAATGACTATGACTGTCAAAGTGGATGAAATTATCTTTGAGGAGACAAATCAGGTTGAATTACACAGAAAAAAGTGATGAAGAAAACAAGAGTGGAAGAGATAGTATGATGGAAAGAGTGGAGCTAGGCCGGCTGATATATTTTGAACACTGAAACATGAAGCACTGACTCTATGACATGTAAACACTGTAAGCATTTATCTATTATAGCACATTTCTTACAGGGTGACTTAACAGGCCTGCTAAGTTTGATGCCTTTTCTAACTCCAGTTACTGAAGACACCCTAAATCTTTTCAGAATAAAGGAAAACACCTTTCCTTGACATCTGCTTTTCTCCTTTGTTACCCCTCCCATGCCCCCCACTGTTTGCAGTGGTGTACAGGATTGACAAGCACCTATTAGCCCAAGCAGTTCCCACCTGCAATGAGAGCCCTGAAGAAAATTCAGCATCTTATGCCTTCAGCAGCGCTGAAAGAAAACCAGAGCACACAGTGCGTGACAAAAGACTTGATTTTTACATTTTCAGAATTCAAGAGAGTTCCTACAATTCTTCGTCTAGAAAGCTAAACAGCTCATCTGCTTTCTCAAGGAATAAACTGCTAAGAACACATACCAGGTATTTTTTCGCTCAAGTCTGAGTTTCAAGCTAAACACATGCCAGAGGACTGGATTTGCAGCCTTACCTTCTTCTAAAGGCCTGAATTAAATCACTAGCCATGTGTCACCACTAGAAAAGCCAAAAGACCATCCTGCAACTTCAGGCCTTCACCTTATGCGGGCGGATAAACTCCTAAGGCACTGCTGAGCCAAAGCAATCCCACCATGGTCAACCACCTCTCCCTGCTTGAGACACCTTGGAGCAAAATAGTCCACAGCAAACAGAACATGGCGAACATGTAAAACAAAAACATCTTAACATGCTTCCCTGAGAAATATGGCATGTCTCAATGTTCTAAGTAGTGGTTTGTTGTGTGTTGGGTTTGTTTTAATTCTTCTGAACTGCTTATAGAGTTCACAGAACATTGCAACTGAATGGAAAAAACCTAATGAACATAATGGGCTGAAGTTTCAAGTCCATAAATACACAAAAATTCCAAACTAAAGGCAAGTGTGTACAAAATAATTTATTACAGCATAACATATGTTGGCAATATTTTACAGTGAGTTTCCTATTCAACATTTTTGAATCTAAACAGATGACACACAAAGGAGAATTTTAATTATAACAGTTTATTTGTCTTAATAAAATCCCCTCTTCATGAACTTATATTTGCCTTTGAGGGGCTAATTAATATTACTGAAATTATTTACATTGCAGTGAAATAAAACAAACCAAGAGTGAATGATTCCATTACAGTTTCCAGAAACTGGATTTTCTGTACAAGCCACAGTATAGTTATGTTTTGATAGCAGTTCTTATAGAATGTAAAGCTGTCATATGTAGCCATTTTGTCCAGCAATACTATGCTTTAAATAGGTATATTAGATTCAGACTTCCATTTTGATGTGTTGTATATTTAACAGTTAATGCACCAGAATACAAAGTAAGAAAAAGGTTCATTATGATTTGTAGTCAGCCTCTTTGTGCTCCCTTAAATCATTTTTTTTAATGTAAAACATACTCCTCCCATACTATTTACTTGGCAGCACCTAAAGCAATAGTATTCAGGCATGAGAAGTACTGGAGTATTGGCCATAAGTGGACAAATAAGACTTCTAATGGAGGTAATACAATGAACTCACCAGTGAATTGTGATGTAGAGGAGAACTGGATTCCCCGTTACTGTACCTCCTGCATTTGCCCAAAATTGGAGCAGCTTTTTCAACCTAAGTGTCAATAGGTGAACAAATGGAGAGAAACAAGAAGGAGGAGGAGGAAAGGGAAGAAAGAACGAAGGACAAACAACCGTCTCAAATTCATTATGTTTTCACAAGGAATTGCTTTAGGATACTCAAAAGAATGTTAAACTGACCATAAAATTAAGGAAACAATAGCTATGGAACACAACGTAGATAGAAGTTTCCAAAAAGCCTTAGTTTTTTTGTGTTTTTTTTTTTTTTCTCTACACAAACCTAATCTTGATATCCATCAACACTGGTTCCATGTAAGACACACACCTGACAAAATCATGCAAACCCCCCAATGCTCTTTCATTGTCACCGTGCTTCAAAAGAAACCAAACTGACCCAAGATAAAAATAAAAAACAAAACAAAAACCCCCCCAAAGAAGAAAACAACACATCCAGAAAAAACCTAAGGAACAGTAAAAGACAAAGAGGGCAATTCAAGCAGCACTTCAGTCTTAATCTGCTAAAAATGTTCAAATGATAATTTATTAACAAGATATGATCACATTTATCTGTATATGTAATGACACTTATGTGAAAGCAGTCTTTAACATTCATATTTTTTGTGAGGGAAGGCTGATGGATTATTAAAAGACTTAAAACTGTACAAGTATAAACATGAAAAATGCTGATTAAGGATAATGTTTACATAAATATTGGCAGTTTTTGTTGGGAGAAAAAAATAACTAATAACATACTCCATTTCATTTAACTATCCAAATATTTTGTTTTATACCTGTTAAAGATATTAAAATACAACCTGGAAGAGTAACCCTGATCTGTATCCAGCCAGCACGTAATGAAGAGTCAGATTTTCAAATACATGTGTGCCTGTAGGTACAGACGCACATGGGCTTGCACACGCTACTTCAAATTTCATTAGACAGCAAATCATGGTTAATGGCCGTGTGATTCACAGACGCGATGCTGCTATCGTCCTCGTTTGTGGCAGGCAGAAAGGCAGACGCAAAAGGAAACAGTTTATGACATGCGGCTTGATATTCTTCGCACTGAATATGGCAGCTTCCAAAACTGCCATCAAGCAGCGCCTCAAAAACCTTCGTTAGTGTCTGAAAAAACAAGAGTAACAGTTAATGGATGTGATTTAATAAATGGGATCTACAATAATTTTATTACTAAAAATATGTACTGTTAAACAATACTAATCCAAGCAAACAGGTTCTCTGTTATTACAGTATTCAAGTATCTTACAGTTACTTAGAGGAAAACTCGAAACCTTGTTCTTTCAAATAATATTAATTTATCACAATATATGAAGCATGTGCATTATCCTGTAGTTTATACATTATTTAAGACCCCACACATTTTTTGGCTTTAAATAGTTTATCTTTTACCTTCACATTTTTGTCTCTCATGTTTTTATCCAATCTAGTAGCAACAGTGATTGCTTTTTCTTGTCTTGATTTGTCCAGGAAATACATCATCTTTGCACCTTATCACAACAAAGAACACAACATTTAGATAATAGCGTTCCCAAATGCAATACTGCACATACAGACAGGTAGAATTTGAAAACTTAAACATCAGTGTGAACTAGGACTTCTTACCAGTTTTAATAAACAATATTTTCCTCCCTTACTTATAACTTAAAACAAAAGAAACTGAAGAAGCTATTTTCAATTTTGTTAGAAGCATAAGAATTGAATAACACAAAAGGCCTGTTTCTGCAAAAGTGAAATGCCTCACTTTACTGAAGACCTATCAGTCAATCCATCCTACAAATGCATAAGTGAGTAAGAGACATTTTCTCATAGATACTCATTTGAAAAGTACTGAGGATAAGTGAACAATACAGCTACTGAACAACTGTGGAATGGAGTCCAGAAGAAATTCAGACAGGTAGATGTCTGTATGGCAGAAAGTAAGGCCTGGAGTGGAGTGAAATAGCTTGGGCACAAGGAAAGTGCAATGCAAGTTTGGTACTTTGCCTGGACCAAGTGACACCAATGAAAAGACATTGCATTAATGTAAGTACACAGCTTCTTGGACCACAAACAATTTATCAAAACTGGTCTAAGCATCTCTGCAAAATACTGTGTTGTTCCTCATATCACAGCTGCCTTAATTTAAAATCTGATCTTACTGAAGATGTAGACATTTCACATTGTATCTTTTTCCCAAACATAAAGTTCAGACAAGTAATAAAAAGCCTAAGAAATAATTTACTGAAAAAGTTAAAAACCCACATGGAGTGTATTGTCTCCTCTTGTTCAACTCATTTCTCCAATTATTAAATTTGTTTTCCTTATTAAATTTCCCCAGTTCTTACTGCTTTTTGTATCCAGAAAATAAAGTCACAGACAATGTATTTGGGTTTGAGTCACTGTTGTCAAAAAACATATTAAACTTAGTTACATTTGTTTAAATTCAGGGAGGCTATGGTACAGAAATTGAAAATGGAAAAAAATTCAACTTATAATTTTTTTACTAGTAATCATTTTAAGCTAAGAAAACATTCATTTGTGCTCTCAGACTTAAACCTCAAGTCTTTCAGACCTTTTCAAACTTGATTTAAAGATGACAGTTTAAGAAGTGATAAATTGTACAGCAGACAAGCCAATCACTTCAAACCTGTTTCAGCATAAACACAAGACTGATACGTAGGTGAAGACCTAAAGCTACTAATGACATATCTACAGTTAGTTCACTCCTGATTTTACTTGAAAAATCCTAATCCCGCATTTGTTCCCACTGTCTGTGAATGGATACATGGTTGGACCACAGGGATCAATGGACCCTGAGGAGCACTGACTGGAGGTTTTAGACATTTCAGCCCCTCGTATCCACTGACTGTGAATAGACTCACCTTCTTCAAAAGGGCCCCTGACACCTCTCTAACATGGGTGCCAGCACTGACAAGTGATCTAGCTCAGGTTCTTCTCAAAGGCACTAAAGGTGTAGCCAGCAGGAAGCCAAATTTGGAACTACGACAGTCTCAGCCTGTACAACTAGTATGATAAAAGTGACTACAATATTTTCCATAATAATGGAGGACCAGAAAGTAGAACCTGGAAAACATATCCCATTAGATGCCCAACAATGACAGGAGTAGAAGAACACACCTGTAAGAATCAGGAGCACCTGCCTGCTGAGATACCTGTACTTGACCCCCCAAATCTGGAGCCTGCTCACAGGAAAGGGGTGCAAATATTTCTCTCAAGATGCTGCCCTGAAACAAGAATCTAAGCTTGGGGTAAATTACCCAACCTTCCTTTAAGAGAGACCAACAGTCCTCTGAAGCCAACTTTCTCCAGTGATTCTGGACAGATCCTGGGTAACTTCTACAAACCAGGTGAGCTTAATACTGTTCTAAGTACTTTAAGCACTTGACAAATCTACACTTATTTTTGCTTCCTAACTGATGAAGAGTTGTTCTGTGTCTTCTCCTCTACTAGCTCCTCAAGTGACAGCAATTTTTATTCCAAAACTTTCTGTACTCAGTAGACATGGCAAATTTCAATTGCAACTTGCTTTGACTTCACTCCAGCAGCTACTTGTAGCTCTTCTACCAATATAGTATAGAAGTGTTATATTCCAACATTTTCATTGCTGACTATGAAGCAGAAAAGCAAGAGTAGCATAAGTTTGTCCTGATATTTTTATTGATGCTATGTGACAAAACTATGATTAGGACCAGAGATATTCTATCTGATAAGAAAACAGAGAAAAGCACTGCTTCCAATATAAAGGAGCTTTTGGTTTATGCTTTCTAGTCACTTCAAAACCAAAAGATTCAACAGGAGGGATGATCGTGCTTTCACACTTGAATATCTGTGGTGGTTTGGATCACACTTTTTGGAGTTAAGAAACAGGCTCCTTACGCATCTAATAAAGGGAATGAAGTTGGGTTTTGTTTTGTTTGTTTTTAAATATTATAAAAGCAGGCAGAAGAAAAATGTAAACGTGAATTTCTAGCTTATTGGAATTTATGTATTAATTACAGACTACAGATAAATATTCTGGATTTAAATGATCTCATTTTCAAAAGCATTAAAAAGTTAAACAAACCTGAAAGCTGGTGCTGAATGGAGGTAGCATTGTGTTTGAGAAATTCTTCATTAAAACTTTCCAAGTTTTTATTAACAAAGATTTTCTGCATTTCTTGAGTCAGGACCTTGCTCACAATTTCTGGGAGGTTACTATGGTCAGATACTGGGAGGGGGAACAAGAAGGAGAGAAGCAAAAACAAAAGAGCCCATTTAAACAAGTGTAGACAACAGTGCAAAACCAAACGCATCACTGCTACAATTCCGATTTTTCAAAATTTGGGCACAGAAAGAAACAAGAATTTCAAATCAGTTCAACACAAGCTCTACCAATGCATTTACAGATGAAACATTCATTAAGGGTGCTCTAATTGTAAGCTTTCTGCTGCAAGTTCACAGCACACTTTGCTGCAATCAGAATCTTCCTCCCATATCTACCACTTATCTTAATACTTAAGTATTTCAAGGACCTTTGGAACACCTGCTCCTCTGTGAAATTTGGCCAAAATGAGTTATTGGTTCCACCTGGTGGATTAATGAGGGAAGGAATAGAATGTAATACATTCATGGTACCCTGCACAGCACAATCTGGATTTTACTGGGTTTTATACAGTAAACAAATTTAGTTTTCTTCATATTGCTTTGTGTTTCAAAAATGTAGTTATGCCCTTGTACAATATAACTTCCTGTACCTTTATACATACATACTTCCTGCACACATACCTGCTTTAGAGAATTTAATCAAGCACTCGTGTAGCCAGGGGTTATTACTGTCAATAGCAAAAGCTCTTTTGACAGACTGTAACATTAACAGAAACTTTCCTGTGGGAAGGAGAAAAAAAACCAAAAACATACCAAGATTAATACAGAACTTGCTCTTTATATCAACTACTGTTTTGTTTAGTACAAACATTAGAAACATCAATGCCTACACAGAATTAGAAAGGAGATTTATTTTTCCCATCAAATCGCTTAATAAAATAGAAACATCTGCTGAACTCTGACAACACTGCAGAGATGATGTTACTATCTGTTTGGCTTTGTTTTCCCCTACCATAATTAAAAATCACAATGCAAATATATTTCTACAGCATTTATTAGTACACACTACAACTTGCTTTGCTCTTGGGTTTGTTTGTTTTAAGGGTGGCTAAACAAAAATGCTATTTCCTCTACTGTAACTAGATATGATGCAAACGCCAGCTTCAGACAAGTAAATATCTATTCCAAACCATTTTAGGTTACACTCCCATAACACTGGTTGTAGTGAAGGGTTAAAATTTTGTAGAGCAAAAAGAAAATTATGCAGTACTTTACCTTTTCTAAAGTATATTTCAAATGCTAATAAATGTGTTTCTATGTCATCTCCAATAAGATTCTTAAGTGGTATAAGGAACTTAATGGCTTCTTCTAATGGATTTTCTACCTGTTTTAATAAAAACAGTGAAATTTAAAGCTTAAAATAAATGGCAAATAAACACCAAGGATAATTCCTGTTATACCAAGCATTTAAATAATCAGAGGCCAAAGGTAAACGTAGATAGCTTTCTGAATCACACTGAACTACAACATTTATTTGAACAGCAAGATTTAGAAGTGTTTATTCATGATTTCAGGTTGACAAAGACAACATCATCACTAACTATGGCACTGCTTATGTGACTTACTCAGTGTTGTAATCTAGCATTTAGGAAACAAATACAACTGCCTTAGACAATAAGCTTAAGCTTCTAAAGTTACTGTGACATAGCTCTTTGTGCTCAGAGAAATACTGTCTCATGCCTTCAAATGCTGTGAACTGCAACCACATTTCCATTAGTTTTTCTTTATTCACTATATGAAAACCAGAGTTCTTCAGGCACAAGCTGTCTTTTTGTTGATTATGAAAGATGGCCTAGTATTCAAAAAAACCCGCCACATTTAAAAAAGCAACAGTGCTATTAATATAGAACTTTGATTTAGTAGAGGAAAATCATTACTTTTCTTTAGTGTAAACAAAGAGACTGCAAGAAGTAATCTTCGTATGCAAGAACGATTTTATAAAAAACGTAGATTTTTTTAGAACCTGATAATAATCCATATTACAGGCTTTTTATGATAATCACATGAATTTAACGTGAAAAACCATGCTAACCCGTTCCAGTTTTTCAGGGACTAGCTCTTCCCTGGGTCCACTAGTTTCCTCCTCCTCTTCATCTCGCTTTTTCTTTTGATTCTTTTGTTGCCGCTCTCTTTCTGCATGTTTTCTTTCCTCTTCAAGTTTTGCTTTCTTCTGCGCTCTTCTTTGCTTGCTAAGCATTTTCTTCAATTCTTTGGCTGAGAGATTTTCTACACATTAAGGTAACAAACAGATGACTTACATTAAGAGAGTATTTCATTTAAAACCTTGTCTCTCTCAAGCACCACTCAGACATGCCACTAACACTCCTCCGCCATACCAAACTGGCATACTTTGTCAGAGATTTACATAAGTATCAGCACTGAACAGAATATCATCACTATATAATCCAACATTACCACTGCATTACTCTTTACAGCATAACACAACACTTGATCTTGCAGATCTTCTCTTCCATATTTGTTACAGAAACCTCAACTATCTGAAAGGTTAAATACATGAAATTGTTGCCTCTATGACAAGTTTTACCTTAGAAAATGGACAATGGTTTCCAAAGGTAATACTAAGCTCTCATATTGACTGTAGCTCACTTTCCTTCTGATGCTGGCTAGAAATATCCAGACAGAATTATCCTCTGTCTTAAAAAAATATTATCTTCCATTAAATGTCTGAACAAAATATAGCCATGACATCTGCATTGATGTTTTACAAGTGCCATGGAATAGCTAAATAAATGCAAACAGAAACTGATACTGTTTGAGGAGAGAAGAGGTAAAATATTCTGGTATGTATCAGCCGCCCCATTGTATGAATCTTCAGGCTGCTTGCTGTGTTCAGATTTTTAGACCGGACTAGCATTTTGATTAAACCAAGAGAGTTTAACAGTTGCATGAAAAGCAGAACACACTAAATACGGTTTCCTGTATGTTCACATAGAAGTGAGGAGCCACCAGCATTTCCATTCACCCCTCTGCTTCCTTCCCTGCTGTCCCACTGACATGACTAGTTTAACCAGAAAAATACTGTAGTTCCACTCCATTTACGGTGGTGTTCCATGGAGAACAGGATTTGTACTAATTATATGGCAAAGAACAGAACAACAGGCTACTGAGGCACTAATACATTGTTTTTGTGCCTATAGCACCACCACCTCTCTCTGCTGGGCTCAGCCAACATTCTGAGATGGGGAAGCAAGGAGAAGCAAATATTATTTTCATCCCATTTACAGAGTACTGTCTTCCCAGTGGGTAAGCCTACTGAATCCCAATGCGCAGTAGGCAAATGAACAAACATGATGACTTAGGACTCCTCCCCACCTTAGTTTCTTTTAAGATCCTGTCACACATTATATACCGAAACAAACTGCAATTTGAGAGAAAAGAGGAAAGTTGAACTGTGCCTTTTTTTATATGTACTTCATCATACGTAGGCAGATACAGAAAAACTTACTATTCACATCTGAATGTAACATAAGATTGTTTTGGCAATATCTGCTTTCCATTTAACACTAGTTTTAAATATCTTCCTGGACGTATTACTTTTGCTAATACACACATGTCCATGTATTCTTTGGTCCTGAAATTACATGGATAATAATAAAATGTAATGCAGAGTTAACTAGTGTTACTCTGTAATAAGTTAAATACACTAGATCAAAATTAAATTCTTACAGTTCAGACTGCTTTCCTACAAAATCCATTGTTTCATAATTCATCTGTTACTGATATTTGTCTTTTGTTTAAACGGATAAGTGGCTGAACTGAATTTGATTTTTCTTTGTATTCTGAAACACCACTACACCAAGCACTCCAACTACAGCCAGGTTCATTCATGTGCTAATTTTAAAATGTGAGGGGAACAGAGAGATTATGTCACAGCTTTCTTCCTATGATCTCTTTTCAGTTATCAAATCGTGACAGAAAAGCCTATGTATTTTACAACTCATTTATTCTACAGCATATAACTTCCTTAGTTTAATAAGCGTTTACGTGCATCATATACATATGAGCCTCCATTATGGTCTACATACCTGAATTTACTTCTTGTTCTTTGCTTTCATTGGTAAGAGGATTATCATGGAGCTTCAAGTAGATTTCAATTGCTGATCGAGCAGCCTTGAAGTAGAAGGCATGTTTCCTGAGCACATCTTCTAATCTCAAAAGGTCTACATAGGCACGAAGAGTCATCTTTCTCATGCAGTATGTGTGGAAGTCAAATTGATCATCCGTTATCTCAAAAAAATGCTTCAAGGAAGAAAAAAGACACGCAACTCTTATGCATTTCCCTTTCTCGGTCTATTCTTTCTTAGATAGAGGTGAATATTGTTACAACTGATATTATTTAAAGGCAATATTTAACAGGAATAGAAATATACTTATAATATTGACTAAGAGAACCTGTAAGTAGGGAAAAAACCCACCCAGAAAAATCTCATTTTGTTAACAGAAACTATAATGTGACTGTTTGAAGACTTGGGCATTCTAAAAGCTAACTGAAATGTGATTGTGATCTTATCTATTACAATAAACAAAGTATTAGCCTGTTCTTAAAAATCATTATACTAGAAACTTTATATACAAAGAAAATCATACTGATTACATCAGCAAATATTTTAATAAGTTTTTGAGAAATACTGGGAAATAAACTGAAGGTGTTTGCACCTACTTACCCTTTCTACTTCATGGCATTTTTTCAAGGCATCACCGTATTTCCCCAGCCTTTGATAAGCTGCAGCACATTCAGTCTGGAACCACATACACTGCATCTCATTTAGGTTCTCCATAGCAGAAGTTCCTTCCTGAAATAAATGTCATTATTGCTTTTTGCTATTATAATTTACCAGCTGCTTCTTTGACCTATGACTGTTTCCTGCTAATGGCCTGAAGCTAATCAATCCTTCAAAAGCTTTGAATATAACAGAAAATGGATGTAACTACCCAGCAACTGAGAATAATACTTGCGGTACTCTGTGCTTCACAAGATGAGAAGGAAGAAATTTAAATGATTTTTCTAAAGAGTTATCAGAACAAGATTAGCATCTCAAAATATTTTTTTGAAGATTAACTCATGCCTGTATACACAGTTTCACTTTTACAATTTGGGGCCAGAAAACAACACTATTTTAAAAAATCTCAAAGGTCAGCAAATATTTTTTGTCATTTTTCCCCCTGCCAGGTAAGTAGCATCTACTACTCTAAAAAATACACCAATATCTTTACTGCTTTATCATGTAGTATATTTAAGTTTCTTAGAACTTGTTAGTTGAAATAAATGAAATTAGATTTATACTTTATACTTGTAAAATAAAGAGTCCTAGGATTCATTCTTTATGGTTTCAATGTTCTACATTAGAATAAACAAGCATGTTCCACATACCATGAATGTTGGCCACCACGTTTTCAGAACGGTCTTTATACTAGAAAGAAAACCCAGTTCAACTCCTAATATTCAATTTTTTAGGATCAGATTTGTCCTGTCTGACCACACACATCTATGCTAGAGTTCTGTATTGCTTGCTCTAACATTTCAACAAGCATATAGGATGACTTTTACTAATCAAATTTTCAATTGTTCCTAGAGATACCTAGAAAGCTCAGATTCACTTTCAAATGTTTTCATACCTAAAATTAAGAAGAATTAGAAAGACTAACTCATTTACATGTTCCAGGAAATCCCACCAAGTAGTTGCCTTCATATTTAGTTACATAAATAATATAAATATCTGGTTTTGCAAATCTAAACTTTGCTCAATATCCAAAAAATAACATTTAAGTGCTCATCTCATGTTTTAAGGACAGCATTTGCTTTAACAAAATTTATTTCTTCACTAGCGTAAAGAAATGACATGTCCAAATCCAAATTAATTTGTTAATGCTAAATCATAATAAATATAGTGCATATTCCTGTGCAGTTAGCTCAGATGATATTACTGAGAAATCAGGTTTTGCAAACAAGGTTTCCATCAGAATTTCCAGAGAGGTACTTAGAAGCATGACAATAAAAAAATATAAATGGGTCTTACAAGAAAGACAGAGAGAGACTTTTCACCAGGTCCTGTAGTGATAGGACAAGTGGTAACAGCTTAAAACTGAAAGAGGGTAGGTCTAGATTGGATATCAGGAAGAAGTTCTTTACAGTGAGGATGGTGAGGCACTGGAACAGGCTGCCCAGAGAAGCTGTGGATGCCCCATTCCTGGACATGTTCAGGGCCAGGCTGGATGGGGCTTCAAGCAACCTGGTCTAGTGGAAGGTGCCCCTGCCCATGGCAGGGGGGTTGGATGTATGATCTTTAAAGGTCCCTTCCAAACCATTCTGCAATTCTATATAGTTACTTAGCACCAAGTCTAAGAGCATTATCTTAGAAATGGACATTAATAAATGATAATTGTGTCAAAACATATGCAAGCAAAAAATAAACTGCCAGAGACAATCTAAACCTCTCTTCATTACAGCAATATACTTACCCTAGTGAATTTAGAGCACATCTCCTCTGCATCCTTCACCATATTTGCTCGCAGCATGTACTTAGCACATTTAGAATTGATAAACCTGTCCGCAGTGTCCAAAGACTGTGCTTCATCCATCCATTTGGCAGCTTCCTTGAGGTTACCTACATGCTGTTAGGGAGAAATTAAATAGTTAACTTTCACTATATGCCTTCTGTTGACCAGTTCCTGAAATCTGTAGTTACTGGTATTTCTCCCTCAGAAATAACAAAAGACAGTGTTATTGTTCCCTTCCTCCTGCCACCAGATTTTATCAGAATGACAACTCATTGTAAGTTGTGACTTGCTTTGCAAAACCTAAACAAAAGGGCTTTCATTTTCTTCCAGACAGAGCAGTGTCCAAAGAGAAACCCACATGACAACCAATTCCCACAACCACCGACTGCAACACTAACCACACATTCACATCAGTTTGTTTTTTAGTAAGCTAGGTACTCTACATGTCCACATTCACTTTTTACCTTGTAAATTTTTGCTTTTAAATAGAATAGTTCTATTAATGTTGGAGTGCTTGCAATCGCAGAATTAATATAATCCAAGGCCAAAGAACACTGGCCAAGTTTGTCAAAGTGCTGTGCCAGGAAATACCGAACCCAAAGCAGCGTTGTTGGGGGCTCTTTCTCTCCATTTTCTGCAACAAAATGGAAAAAGGTACAGTAACGAGTAAAGCTGAAGACTGTGTTTCAAAAACAAACAAAACACAAAAACTTGACAAATTTATTTATTTGCTAGAAAGTAATACAACTATTTTCTCAAATTATCAGCACTTCAAGACTTCTTAACTGCCATAAACAATATTAGTAATTACAGTGCAATTAATATAAGACCATAGACACTTACCACATGTACTAAAAAGGTCACAGGTTTTCAAAGAGGCTTCATAACCAGTAACAAGTTCTTGGATTATAGAAACCTGCATATTAAAAAGATCAGCTTCAGTTATGCTTTACTCTTAAGTTTACACAGATTAACACACTGAAAAAATACTTAGACAAAAATTAGAGAAACTACACTAAAATAATTACTTAATTTGGAAAAAAAGGATGTTTCCTCATATACTTCACTTTTCACAAGCTACCTTTGATCACCCATTTTAACTGGTGATGTAACAGGGAAACTGGTGTAGTTTTTGGCAGCATATGGCAGAAAGTAATCAAGTACATACGATCAATGTACTTTTAAAGCTGTATTTTGGAATTTTTATTTATTTATACTATTAATTTTTAAGTCTCCAAACTGAGCCAACTGAAGAAATGTGCTTCGGAAAAGACTCTGCACGAACTTTCCATAAGAAAGAAGATATTGAAGAGACTTCCGTCGTTTTCTGGCAAGCTGATACGTACTAATAAAGATTTTTGTTGTTGTTAAAAAGGCACTGTTGCTCAGAATACAGGGTGCATCTTTTTACATAAAAATTTCTATACAGGTTGATTCTATGGTTAATACTTTCTGAAATCACACCTTGTCAACAACATTGTTGTTCATTCCAAGGTTGAAGACTCAAGATTTACCCATACAATTTTGAACTCACACAATGTAAGTTTGACATTTACAATACATACAAGTGGTAGTATAATATCTACAGATTTTATGACAATGAAGTGTTCCAACACCAGGTCCATGGCTTATAGGTGCCACATAGTATTTCTAAGCATTTTATGAAATGCTCAACCTGTTTTGCAGCTACATTCTAAACATGCCTGCCATATCCAGCAAGTGACCAGCCTCTTAAGAAAAAAAAACACAAGACTAAAGAAAGAAATGTTGTCTATATATATACTCCAAACACAAAAAGAACTTAAAACTTAAGATCTGTCTGTAAGCATAGCGGGAAGATTGCTACATTCACCAGTTAGGTAAAACCTAGAGATTTAAATGGTTAACAGTAAGATGATCCTACATTAGGAAAAAGTTCGTTGCAAGAGTCAAATTACTGTGGAGAGACAGCAAGACTTAAAGCAGGATTTGACAAAGCACACATCCACTTCAAGATACACTTTGGGAGAGGAGGGGAAGGGAATAAACCTTGTTCTAGAAGATCAAGTACACAACTTAAAGAATACTACTTCATTTAATCTAATTCAGCACAACAAGCAAGAAATGACAAATGTTTTATTTCAAAGAGAGCAGAGAAAATGACAGGCCCAAGTCATACACAGCCAGTGTAAATATCTCAAAAGTGTAATAAAATGTATAAACACACACGTTCTGGAAAGCTCTGGGCAAATCTCATAAGAAGCGGTTTCTGATACCAAAATCTCAAATGTAATAAAATGTTACTAGACTTCCAATAACTACAAAGTGATAAAGGAATGTAAAGAAGCCACATGTAAATGTCCAAAGGCAAACAAATGCATTAAACTGTTCTCTGACCTCAGACATTTATTTACTAAAAGAAACCTTCAACCTCAGAAAATCTTTGAAGATTCTCTTGTCTAAAACAACGTAAAAAGCAGAAGCAGGCATCTGCTTCAGGTAGCAGGCTTGCGGTGTATACATGCAGAGTACATGTTATTTCCTTGTTGGTTTCCACTGAAACTTCAATGTATTCCCAAAGTTACTCTTATTTGGCTGTAAGTAAACTCACTCTTTTGAGATCAGCCAGCTTTCCTTGACTGCAAGTGACCTCTGTGTGTAAAGGGAGAAAGAACACTTCATTTCTTTAATTAACACACCCCACCACCACCAAACCCTATGTGTAACCTTTTCCACTCCTGCACACTTGTAGTGTGGCTTCACAGCTGGACAGAGACCACACTGCCACCAAAAAGAATGGTGCCACCATCTCCTGGCCACACAGGCCCAGTCCCAGCTTTGGGTCAGCGCTAGTGGCTGTATCCTGGGTTACAAGTGATTTACTCCCTGCTCCACTCAGCGTACAGTTACTAGTTCCATCACGGGGGAGCTGGCAGTGGACAGCCCTGGGCCAGTGAAGCAATAAGAAAACATCTCTTCCTCAGAGGAGAGTCTTGAGTCAGCTCACAGTAACAGTGACATCAAACCCTTTGATCTTGAGGTGATGGAAAACACACACACACAAAAAAAACACACTAAGAGATGGTACAGTTTAAATTCTTACAAATTCAGAACTCTGGTGTGGTTCTGGCTTCTACAGTCCAAGAAGCAACACTGAAACTATCATTCTGAAAACTACGTTGAGCAATATATTTGGAAACAAGTACTCAGTGAAAGCAACATCTACAAAAATAATGCCAATCAGGTAGTTAGGTTATTGCAAACATTCTTGATGAAAATTGCAGTATATTTGTTTCTGATGACTACCCAGAATCTTTTTCCTTGCTTTTTATGCTTATGCTTCAGTCTCTTGCTAGTTATTTAGGAAAATAATTCCAGCTTCATGTGCTACTTCAGCGATCTGGAAATAGGAACCCTAATTTCTTTGTCCATATTAACTGCAAATTTAGTAGTAAAATCTGTCTCTTGAGTTTACCTGCCATCTATTATCTGTATTCTAGATTCACCACTGCCATCTCAAAGGCAATAATATTTTACTATTTCTAAACACTACAGAGCTCTTCATAAAGATCACTTTACAATTTCTAAAAATCAAGCCGAGGTGTGGGGAAATACCATGACACTGACCATGAGTTAATTTCAAGTGGTATTATTCCAGGAAAAAAGTTTCAGTTATTCCCTTGCCATGGATCTGAAAACACTTAAAGTATTAAAAAAGCATAACTGAAGTCATCAACAAACCTCAGGTTTTGTTATGATAAGAATGGAGCCAATTCCAGAACCGAGGCCACCACTTTCAGAAGCTTTTTAAATCATCAAAATTCAAACCTCAAGCCTTTTCACAGGTCACTACCTACAACTTCAGTTTCATCATGAAAGAACAACAAGCTTAGAAGCAGAAATCCACAAAGGGGCAAATGGGCTTTAGCATTCCATGTTAGCACAGAAAAGTGAGAGCTCATTTTTCCTCCTATACCTTGCAGAGATTAAAATTGCACATGATCAAACTCATACAGGTTCTTGTCAACTGTAATAATCTTGAAAGTTAAGAAAGCATCTTTCACATTCTCTACTACTTCAAGCAAAGTCTCCACAAAGGCCAGAACAGCCTCTTCCCCCCAGTCCTGTGCAGTTTACTACTTATGAAAAGGATGATTTCACAAGTGAACTCAGAGTATATGCCTTAAAATGAGTATTTGAGAAATACAAACTGAGACTGGAATAAATATAATGCATACATACTTTTTTTTCATATGTAAGTAATAGGAACACACTTCACTTGAACCTCAATTCTGAACTACTTTCTCCTGTGAGTGTTGGTTTTTCTTTATTTGATTATACTGAGAAATATTTTGTGTCCTCTTTTGTAAGGGACAGCCTAGGGGCAAGTTAATGTTTTCCAGGTAAAGGGCTGGCGGCTACAATTCTTTTATCATCACTTGTAGCTTTACAGTGGCACCTATGGGCCAGTCATTAAATGGAAATCTGTGCCGCACACTCTGCCATACACCAAGTGACTCCTGACACAAATTTTTCTTCAAATGGCAGAGGACTATCAAAGATAAGAACAATAATACAGGGATCCAAAATGGGATGTCAGGGCTGCAGTAATCTAAATCCCACTTTGATTTTTTTTTTGTCTATACTCCATGTAGGAAGTAAGTTGAACGGAATGACAAAGAACAAAAGAGAAAAGCAATACAGAAAGGTTTTTAAGAAACACACATAACAAAGGTGAGGTGAAATATGTAATGGAAGGTAAAATCAACAGCTCACCAGCACAGAGCAGGGATGCAAATTTTTCAAATAAAAGGCTGAAACTCTCTGGTTCATTACTATAGAAGTTAAATTACTAAACTGATTGTGTATTCTATTATTACAGAAGTTGGGTAAAATATTTTATAACAGACATTTGTTTCAATGACAGCCTTCAAAACACTAATACTGTACTTCCTTCAACAAAACTGCAAGAAACTGAATTATCAATACTAATAATATAGAAATATTGTAATGTACTATAAAGTGGTCAGACTTCAGCTGTGTCAATAGCCATTTTTTTTAAAGGATTCAGCTTTTTAATTTACCAGTCACAATCACTACATCTATTTTTTTGCAGTTGCTGCCATTATAAATCACTAAGAAATTATCAGCACTTCCAGTGCACAAACCGATTAAGAGCTACTGTCAGCAGTTTCAGAAGCAATTCATATGTTTAACATATGGCATGAAACTGAGCCCCTGCCTTTTGAATTCCTGCGAACACATTTAGTATTATCTGCACTGTTCTCAAAGGCAAACAACCAAAAGAAGTTCAAATACTGCAACTGAGATATCAAGTTTTGAGGTGCATCTATGAAGCTGCCCAAACAAGCTGAGTTTGTAATGCTACTTTTCCAGCAAAGCAGAAGAGGTGTTCACTAGATTTGGCAATAATCCTTATGTCTGTGTGAGAAACTGAAGAACAGTAATACTTTTCAAAATATATATAGCAAAAAGTTTACAAATGGTTTCTAGAACACCCAAAGGAAATTGCGGTTGTGCAACTTCAAAACAGTCCTCACCATCTAGAAAAGATGGGATACCTAGAGACTGAATGACAAACTAAGCCTTTCAACATCAGCCCTGGCAAAGCATTTTCCTTGCGCCAGAAGAAAACCACGTTGACATTAACTTAAAGTCCATGTGGCCAAATTATTAGGAGTATCTTTCACAACACAAAGAAGTACCCAGTACATACCCTGGTGCAATACTATACATGCCTCATGGAAAGTGGAGAAGCAACAATAAAACAGTCCATAAGAGCAATATGTCAATACTTAAAGTCTTCACTATGATGAGATATTATCTAAGAGATAAGAAGGCACTCACAGTGTGCGGAAGTGATATCAACAGACCCTGAAAAATATTTATGAACTCAGTACGAAGTTAATACAGAAAAAAAAAGGCAAGCAATTGCTGGCTCAAAGTTCTGGAGAAGGCTGAAAGCTGGGGAGCTGAACCCACAAAATAATGAAGAGGAATACTATACAACTTTGGTTCCTTGCTTTTCTTTTGATGCTATGCTCCCCACACCATTCTAGACAGAACCTTCCCCAGAAACAGCTTAGCACTAAAAAAAAAAACTACTCCCATACAATGATGGCACAAACAAGAACATCTTTTAAAGTAATATCTTAAATAACTCTGTTTCAAAACTCCCTTTGCTCACAGAGGCATCTTCACAGTCTCCCTGAAAAGGCTGACTTGATTACTTGTGATGGATGAGACAGACAGCTTGGAAAGGAACTTGCAGGGCCTTCTCTAGGTCTATAAAGACACCATATAAGAAGATCCTGGGTTCAGAACCAGCCAAACTCCACCCATATGGTAGATCTGGAACCTGAAGTCCCTGTCTCTACAAATGCAGACTCTTAGATGTGAACTTTCAGGCTTGAAACATTTCTGAGTGGTAGTAGAGGTTCACTTCTGATGATCTACTGCACCCAGCACAGCTCCATCACATGATTAATAGCATTTCAATCCAGGGCACTCTGACCGTATCTTTGTGGATGGAAATACTGATGGGAAGGAAGCTTCAAATAGAAAAGCTGCCAATAGACTAAAAAAAGTTCATAAATTCAATTAACCACATTAGAAAAAAACACAGGGCAGGGGGGAAAGGGAGGAAGGGCAGTTGCACTTAAGAAAAAAAATGTTTTGCTACAGCCTAAGTAAGACAAGAAGCATCTTCATCTACAGCCAAGAGGTGACTGGCACAAATTGAGATGTGCTCTTTATGGAGGCAGCAAAGAACAAAGCTTGCCAAACACACAAGCCAGCTGGCACACTTGTGCTGCACAAAGTGCTGAGTTCAGGCTCTTCCAGTGTATACAAACAGGAAGGTGTGTATGGACACCCACCTAAAGAAGTTCCATTTCCTATGGCTTACTATAAATCTAACAAGAATATCTAAGATCACAGAAGAAAAACAAACAAACACCCCCCCCCCTCCAACTCTTCAGCAAAGCTCACACTGGTTGATTTTTAAAGCAATGTTCCTCCATTATTTACAAAGTGTCCCATCTAGCTACTTTGATAAAGATATTGACACTCAGATATATCAGTGTAAAATGGCAAAGGTGTAGAATATGCAAATGCCTGAACATTTCCATTTTTACTCAAGGTAGCTATACATCAACTTATGTGCAAAGATGTGAAAAGTTTCTGCTCCACAACCTGTGATACAGCTGATACAGATTTACTTCACCCAATGAGGTATGAACCACAGAACAAGCCCCCGGAGACTATTCAAATAAGTTACTCCAACTGTGAAAGGTTATTCAGCCTCATATGGAAAACTGCCATCGCCTGCATTTTAGTATATGGCTAACATCTGCATGCAATAAAGATCACAATCAACTGAAAATTATTTTACCACCTTATGCCATGAAAGAAACAGGAAAACATGACAAGCAGCCTTCTACTTAACACAAGTCTCCTTAAATCTCTTACATATCTTTGACATATACTGATGCCAAGTTTGTTTCTTGAAGAAGCTCTACTATTTTGTATAACGCCCAAGGAAAGTGTACAAGCATAAGGAACTGGAAGAAATTTTATAGTACAAATAGCATTTGACAAACATTGCAATTGTTTTGTTTGTTTTTTTTTTTATTTTGACTGATACATACAGCATTCCTAGTCACCAGTTTTTGTCTCAAAAATCTGCACTGGAGGCATATTTTGTTCCATGCACAGATTTTACACTCCCAAGTTATTCTTTGAGGAAAGAACTGTAGAAGGGGGAAAGCTGCTGGGTGCACCAGCTTTGCAGAGAGCTGACAACTCTAGCAGAAGAGCAAACAAGTCACAACAGGAACATTCGCCATTAAAGAATTTACTGCTACTTTGAAAAGGTCTGGTACATGTATGTTTACACATTGGAAGTACACAGCTTCAGAAATGGGCAACAGTATGATTATAGAAGTACAAGATCAGTCACACATTAAACAAACCAAGTAGGATGACTATAAATACAAGAGCCAGCCAGGAATTTTAAGTGCTTCAAATGTAACACGTTGAATATTGAAGTGACTCCTTAGAAGCTATTTTAAAAACAATGCTCCTTGAATATCTTTATAAATAGTTAAGGCATTTATTTGGGATGGAAAAACACAGGATTCAGCCAGATTTGGAAATAAACTCTTAACTTTGAGATTGCTGGGAACTGTTAGAATTGCTCAAATCTTGTTCATACACCTTAGAATCTTTGCATTCAGAAAATAAAGTATGACTAGAACAATTGAAAAATTTTTTCAAAGTTCACTACATATCTAGTCATGTTATCAATGTAACAAAGTTTAACTTCGCTCAAAAACTGGAGGAAACTTCAATGACAATGTATTATATATTGGCTATAGACGCAAACCCACTGTGTATAGTAAAGCTACAGAACACTTCAAAAGTACCAACATCATTGTTCAGTGGTATGATAAAGAGTAACTACATTGACCACGATGTCCATATCAGATTTCTACAGAGGCATACTTTTTTGGAAGTGAAAGCTAACACAGATTAGCAGTTTACAAAAACGTCAATGAGAATTTACACAGTTTATAAAACTTTTCCACAGGAACACAGCTCAGTAGGACAGCAACACCAGTCAAAACAGGCTTAATGTCCCAGGATAATGCTTGACCACTGTGGGAGACTTTAAGTATACAACACAAAATCAAAACAAAAACCTAAGGACAGTAAAAAAAAAACCGTTAAAGGCTTGATTTAAGTTTCTTTTCTGATTTTATGCTTTCAAAGACTGATCTTTCACTGCATTTTCAAAATAAGCTAGAGAAATTTAACTTGCCAATCTACTACAGAAGTTTGCATACTATTTAGAAAAGCCTACTAATTTCCCATTACATGAAGAGAGACCTCTACAAAAAGCACATTGCTTGAATGCATTAGATATCTTTCATCTAGGAATTAGCCCAACAGGATAAATAGATGATAAACAGGATATTATTTTTCTCCAGACATACTGTTACAGACATGACAGAGCCTTATGAAACAACTTCTACAGTTAGTCATGAATTGGAAGGCTGCGCTAGGATAGCACATCATATGGAAGACTGAAGATCAGAAGTTCACTCTACCCCACCCCAAATTAATCTACGCTTAATAGTGAACTGCAAATATCTGATAAGTTAAAACAACCAACTTATTTTTTGTATTAGTGTAGTACAGAAGAAAAACAATACTAAAATTCAGAGATGACTGGCTAGCTCAGACTTACTCTTCTAACAGCAGTCACACATCCGAATTATACTAAAGGTACAAATAAAGGAGCCACTTTAAAGCAACAGAAACACAGATACCAATCAACACATTTTGTTATGCATTTTCTCCTGAAGCGTACTTCCCCCATTGAAGACACCAGAAAGTGAAAGAAATGGGAATGAAGTGGGATAGTATTCTCTGAAAGCACTGACACCCACAAAACAGTTTTGCTTTCATTTTCATACTGCCTTAAGACATCCAGAACCAGATTATCTAACATGCTGAGCACTCCACATCATCTGAGTTCAGTGAACGCTTTTGAACATAAACATCCCTGGAACTGTAACACTCCTGGCCTGTATGATCAACATCTGCAAAATTTGTCCTTGATATCTTACTGCCCATTCTCAATGTGTGAAGTATGGATAATACTTCCCCTCTTTATTGTACTGTGTCAAGGCTGTCAACTTGTGAGTCACCTAAGCCAAAAATGAGAAAATTGCTAAACAAAAAAATTTGCATTATACCACAGTACGTAAACATGCAGAAAAATAGTATTCTTTATTTTAGAGCACCTGACTTTCCAGTTTTACTATTACTTCTAATGACCAAATCATAAAACCATTGACACAATGGGATAAGTTAACAAGAGCACTACAAGTTTGTACTGAAAGTTTTAAGACACAAGAAGACAAATTCAGAGCAAACCAATGCTGGGAGACAACGGTGGTCATTACACAACTGACTCCATGAGCAACTGTTTTTTTTGAAAGCTTTTGGACAAGTTTGGGGATGACACAAAAGCAAGCAAATAACTTCATATGAACAGAGCATCAGTAGAAGCAACTACGAGTGGGGATGTTGAGAACATCTCTTGTGAGTCTTCCAATGGGTATTTGGAGTAGTTATTCCCAGTGCAGACTACTCAGACTGAAAAAGCTCTCTTGATAAAGCAGCTCGTAAATCAGGTGCTACACCTGTCAGCTCTTGGTTTACATGTTACCTCAGGGACCCAAATCGTCAGCCATTGACATATTTCGCACTTCTCATTCTCATTAAAGAGTGGAAGCATCCTACCTGGCAGTGACTACAGTGAAGTTTCTCATCCTTCTCATTCCTCCACTTACTTTAAAATTACTCCTCCTTAAGATACAGTTATATAGCAGAAATGCTGTATTTTGCTATGGATGTACCAGTTCTTAACCACATCCTGAGCAAGTCCACTTAACAGATTTCCCTCCTGGAATTTTAACTCCAATACACTGATTTCTAAAACTTGAACTGACAGAGTCATTATGAACAAAATGCTGTCCTGGGCTGATCTTACGGTTCTCTCTTCTTAAAAAGTAGAGAGATTTGTCATAGAACTAATGTTTTTCACATCCTTACGTAATCCACCAGCAGTCCAGAGAGGGCATCTAACTACACACACAGTTGAAACCTGCATTAAATTTGTTTAGCTTATCACATCAAGGAGGGAAAACTCCTCCTTTCCTGAAATGGTGAAAGAAAGATCTTCACTGGAGACAGCCTACCTTCCTGCGCAGACAGTCTTATACCTTTTTTGAGACTGTTGTTTCTGATGTTTCTTCCAGTCAGACACTTTCTCTCATCCAGTATTTCCTCACAGTCTCCATGTTTTTTGTTACTCAGAAAAATGGCACATGTGCACTAATGTCGAGCTTCAATGGAACCAACCAATGCACCTGCAACACAATCGACGCAAACCTTGATGTTGACTAATTGAAGATCTTCACTCCTTGGATTTTTATCTCATGGATATAGAGACCAGCACATATGGAGAACCAAAGGGTATTTCTGAATATTGCTCAATTACAGAGAGAACTTTCTTGGGGCAGGGACGGGTAGCATTTCAAGATGCCTCTCTTGTGAGGAACAACAACAAATAAGGCTGCTTACTGTTATTTCTAATATATTTGCACAGTAGCTTACACAAAATGTTAAAATTACTATATCCTATGCAATTGCTTATATTTCAGGTTATTAGCTTCCAACAGAAACATTCTGCCAATGAGCCACAGCTACATTTACCCTGTACAGTGATTGTCCATGAACAACAAAACTCATCATAATGTTGTGGCACTCCCAAACAAGTTTTCGCTTCTTGAATATGCCAAAAAGACTACAGCTTCTTCATGAAAGAATATGTATGGTGCCAACTATGTGAATTTTATTCAAAGATATCAACATAAGTGTAGTTTAAATAGCCAAGTATACTTGTAATGATCAAAAAATTATACTTGCCTGATAAAATTGAATAAGCCCCCATGCTATATAGTCCTTTCAAGCTGAAGGTTTAGCATTATAGAAAACTCAAGGAGAACAGCTACTTTGCTGATACCCATTTTTTAACAACAAAGTTCAGAAACTAAAACACTAAGCAAAGAAAAAACTATAAAACCACTTGAAGCATAAAAGCAGAAGATCTTGCTAGGTAGGGTACTAAGTCTCCTATACCAGAGAATAGTATAAAGACACTCACATCCAAGTATTTGAACTACACACAGACTATATTGTGTTGAGACATTTTCCTTGTAAACACTTCATGCTTCTTAGCATGTAAATAAAACATACACAGTCACACTTGAAACCCTTTCATTTGCAGCAGTACTTCAAATGGTTATTCCAAAAGGCTCCACAAATCACAAAAATGAAACTTCTCATACTATTTCAGAAGTATCAACTGTAAGTTTAAAATTCCACTCATATTAATATATTTTAAAGCCATGTTCTGTTCAGATAACATTTCAAACGTCCAGAGGAAAGCAGGATCTCTTGTAAAAACCACCATACAAACCCACAAGTTTCCTTATGTAGGATGAAACTGCTTTTTTTGTTACAGCCCCTCCTACTATCCTTCCATGTAGCTCACTTGCCTAGAATTAACTTAATTGAGTTAGTCAACTACAATTCTTACTATTTAGTCCATGGTTAGAAGTGACAAAAACAAAAAAACCCTCACTTTAAAACACAAGTTACCTCCACAGTATGCTTAAGAATTGGTGATGCAGAAGTTTAGTATTTTATAGCAAGACCAATCAAGTGATTAAGTCTCCAAAGATAGCATGAGAAATATGTATAGATAGTATGAGAAAAGTTTTAAATAATGTTAAGTAAAACAAACTGCTTTTTCCAAAAATAATTACAGTTCTTCAAAACACACTATCAACATTGGCCCCACTACACACAAGCACCTCTCTCATAGCACGTCAATTGTTGCTAAATCACACCAGTGGATTTTTCAAATGAGGACAGTTAGTGGTTTTTACCTTCGCATGTTCAATTCAGCCGCCTTTCAGAGATTGCCACTGCAGAAATGGTTTGTTGAGCTGCTGAACTTTTAGCTAAATAGCACAACATGTTCAGAAAACCAAAGATGAGTACAAATTTAAAGCCATATAGACTCAAACTGGTGTTCAAACACCGGCACTGTTTCTTCAGTAAAAGTGGCAACTGGGTGGAGTAGACAACTGGGAATGTGAACCCCTCTGTCCATGAGTCAGGGCCCTTAGATAAACCATTTTGTACTGCATCACACACACACTCATGAATCAGTTCTCCCAGCAGCATCATCTGCTGCAGTCCTACAAATTCTGTGTCTGTTATTCTCCCCTTCAACACACAGAGTAAACAAAGATCATTAACTCTCCTGGTGCAGAATTCATATAAATTAAAACTCCAAAATGAAGACAATGATCATGGGACTTGTGTTATCACCTCTCATACAGCAGGCTATTTTAGGGTAAAAGGCCATTTTGTCCTTGAACATATGCCACTGCAGAGTACAGGAAAGCAATAAGTACTTGAGACAGCGAATGTAAGTAACAGTCATTAAAAACTGAAGTACTAATCTCCAAAATACTGCACTTCATTTAAAGAGCAGCACATGGCATTTCTCAAGCATTGAAGACAGCAGCTCCTAGCAGTTGTGCATTAACATAGGAAGGTAAGAGCAGGAGCACAGCACACTGACCCCACCAGTGTCACACCAATAGTCCTTGCTGTAGAACATCAAACACCAGCAGATTTGCTGGAACAAACTCTCCATCAGTAGGTAACTACTCAAGGCGAACGTGAGCTATCCGACCTGAGAAATACTCTGGATGCAATAATGACATTACTAGAATTTTGTTAGTATCTCCCAACTTCAGTGAACATCTACATCACCAGCTTGGCCAAGTGACTACTGATTTCTAAGGAGTTGAAAGTATTCTTTACACAACTCATTTTCTCTCTACTCAAGACTACAAACAGATCCTCACTGGCAAAACACGAAATGCAGAACAATTACATCGTCTGTTAGAGCTTGCACTGCAGAACATCAGAGAAATAAAGAGGGATGCCCTATGCACCACTTTGAGATCTCCAAAAACAAGAACGCAGGATGTAGGACTGTACTGAAACAATTACTAGATCTCTTCATATCTATAGATAGCATCCACAGTCCAACCCCTTTTCACTCATGAATAAAACAACCTGGTCTTTTGGCAAGTACCCACCCTGATGCAGCAGTTACAGATGCTTCCCTTGACACATGGTGAAGCATGCGTGTACCTACTTCAACCAAACACCAAGGCAACTGTGCTTTGAAGATAATGCATTTCTAAAAGGCAAAGTCTGTGACAAGTGCCTGTTTTTCTCTTTATGAATGACCCAAGAAGGGAGAAGCAAGAAATCCTAGGAACTGATTAGGAAGGCTATGCTGGTAAACAGATCAAAAAAAATCACAACTAAAAATTCCAAACCACAGTATCCAGATTAAGGATCTCAGTGCTTCTGTATATATATCTGTCAGTATTGTGCCTTTCGGCACTGTTTGCTGTGGGATCTTAGTGTTGCCAGACTTGCATAAAATGCACTGGTCCCACTACTGAAGTACCAGTAGCAGACCAGCTTGTTGGCTAGCAAGTCAACAGCTACCAGTTGATCATATATGTGAAGGTGAAATCCAGTAAGAAGATACTACCACGGAATCATTAAGGTTGGAAGAGACCTCTACAGACTGCCTAGTCCAACTCCCCTTCACAGAACAGGGTCAGCTGAAACAGGTGACTCCTGACTACATCCAGTCACATTTTGACTGTCTCCAAGGATGAAAATTCCACTATCTCTCTGAGTAACTTTTTACCATGTTTGACAATCCCCATGACAAAAGTGTCTTCTTTTTTTCTCTCCCTCAAATCACAAAATCACAGAATGGTTTGGGTTTGAAAGGACCTTAAAGATCATCTAGTTCCAACCTCCCTGTCATGGGCAGGGAACCTTCCACTAGACCAGGTTGCTCAAAGCCCCATCCAACCTGGCCTTGAACACTTCCAGGGATGGGGCATCCACAACTTCTCTGGGCAGCCTGTTCCAGTGCCTCACCACCCTCCTGTTATTCTCCCTAGTTTTAAAAGAGAGCTATCCAATAACTATCCATTTAATAAATACTTTGGGAACAAGTATAAACAGTTCCCAACACACTGGAGGCACCTTCAGGTTCAGACATTTATACTTATAGATAACAATGATATAGGTGCCTGTGCTCCCTCTACAATCAAAGCATCCATCGGATCTCCCCAGCAGAGCCAAAAGAAGCTTTGACAGCTGTTGAAGTGACTCTACATAGGAAACCACATATGGTATAAGCTGCACAAATTCTGTCCACTGACCTAAATTCACATGCCCGAATCTGGAACTCAATGTCTGTTAAAATAGCTTATATGATTGTTAAAAACATATTCCAGACAATTTTAGAGACAAACAAACTGAAAGTTTTTGAAATCCAAACACACACCTGCCCAAAATAATTCACCCACCCCCAAAAAGTGGAACCAAGAAAATAGAGCTAAGAATAAATACTTTGGTTGCCTTGTTATTGGATGACAGTCATGTCGATTTTAAAATTTTTTCAAAAGTTATGTTTACTGTACTAGAATAATAATTTTTTATTTCAATCAAATACACCGAAAATTAACTGAAAGCAGGAATATATAGGAGCACAACATACTCTTTTTGATATACTATGCAAAGATAATTCTGTGTTTTTTCCTATTCCTAGAAATGTTAAAACAAAACAAAAAACTCCCTTCTGTCTCCAGGATCTACTGATCTCCATTGAGGTATCCAGTAAAATTTCAAGTAACAAAACAAAAGTTCAGACAAGTATCAGACACTTCTGTCTCTCTAAAACAAAGAACGTAACAAATATGTAATAATAGTACCAGAGAAGGATTTTGTCAAACAATTCTTAAAACAAAAATGGGTGTAGCTGAAAGGAATAAAGATATATGTAATGTGTGGCCAACTTGCAAATTAAAAGTTACTCCAGCATTATTCTTTGTGGATTTGATTCCTGATTTGGGAAGAAATGCATCTTTTAAACTCTTTAATTGCTTAAAGGATCTTGGATCAAGTCAGTGCTAACATACTAAAACACTGTTAGTTGATCACAGTTGATCATCATAAAACACAGCTGACCTTTAACTCCTTAAATAGTCCAAAAATAAGGATTTTTCACACCTTATTTTCTGATGTTACTTCCACGAGTACACGAAATCTGGTTTAGATCTTATCACAACAATGTCTGTATTGGAACACAAAGCAGAGCTTCCAACCTATAACACCTTGGTATTTGGAACTTTTCTAAGCCATCTAAGTACTGACGGGATTCCAAAGCCTTCCTGAATCGTCTTCACTTTGAACAAGGCAGATCCTAAAGCTTTGCAGCTCTGTGTATCTGAAGCTAGATTTCACCCCAAACTGTTAAGTAATGCTAGGAGACTAGAATCTGGTTTTAAAAATTGCTGGCATATTTTGATTTATTTGAAACATTTAGTATGAAATACCAACTTATAGCAATTAGATAACAACACCTTCCTGAACCAATCTGATAAATGTTTGCCTTCTATACAACCACTCTTATTTTTCTTTGCCCTCTCCAAACAGAGGGGAGACATGCACATTTTTCCTCTAAAATCAGCTACTCTTCACATTATCCTTTGGTGTAAAACATGTTTTTAACACCAGAAAGAAATACTGAGAAATATAATCACATTCACTGAGCAAGTAAAGCCATATTTTTCCCCACTATTTCTCTGTATTCTTGCAGGTATTAAAATAATTTACATATTCCTTTCCTACATGTAAAATATTGCAGCACTATTTTTTTAATCCAAGTACATAGAAATGGAAAACTTCCTTTAACATAAACATTGCTTATTCCACCTTTTCCCTAAAACCACAGTTTAGGAAAGATCCTGGACATACCTGAAGTTCCACAAAAAAAAAAAAGGAAGTTTCTAGGCTTAAATACCAACTCTTTCATAAAATTCTCCTATCTATGTCTCTTCAAAATGCAACTGCAGTTGACTACACCAAATTACACCTGTTTCCAGAAAAATAAATGGGGAACTGTTCATTCCCAACTTGTAGAGAATTTGGTAATTTGGTAGGTATTTTCTAGTAGGTTTAACATGATCCTGACTACAATTATTTCTATTTTCAGTCAAAATATACCAGTAATTGATGTGGAAAACCAGGATTAAGCACTGACTTAAACTAGATATCAAAATAAAACATTTTCCTGAAAGGTATAGCACATGTTAGTTCACCGTAATTTTCTGCCCTTCTAAGCCTTATGTTTTAGCAATTCTAAAGGTAACTGTCAGAGATTAAAAATAAAGTTTCTCTTGGTTTCAAAGATCCTTCTGTTACACTATAGTTATTGAAAACCCAACCAAGTCCAACGTGAAAGAGACCCTGTCTTGATAAAAGAACAAGAAAGAAGAGGAAAATGCTTTTTCCACAAGTTAAAAGCACAAGTTGTCCAAGCATATTTGGTAATTGAAGATCTTGATTTCAATTGCTTTTTAGGATTTAGCTAGCAGTTCTGAGTAGCACTGATTTGACTAAATGAAGATAACTAGCAGCAAGGCACCTTTCTGGATAAGTGTCTGCCTCAAAACACGGTAGTCCTAAATTTTTTGCCCATCACATCAAAACCAACTATGTGCTAAATACATTTTCACAAGCCAAATTAGTTTTTTTATATATATATACATACACACACACATTCTAACTGCTAGATTTCTGTACTTCAAATAGCAGAGGTAAAACTTTCACAGCACTGACAGTACCTCTCTCTACACAGTGTATCACTTTAAAAACGTCAATCCAGTTTCAAAAGTTAACACTGAAAAGCATGCATTAGCAATAGGCACTGTAGAACAGCCTGTACTAGACATGATACCAGAGTCTACTAATTCTGTCAACCACAGAGACACAGCACAGATTATCTTCTCTGAACAAAAGTGTATCAAAAATTTCATGTTAAGACAACTAGCAAAGAGACTCTTTGAAAGAAGAATAATTGTAGCCCAATTAAAGGAATATCCACTGCTAGCTGAAAAGCTGCATCGTGTATTTAGGACTTTTCCTGCTGCAAAAACCTTTTAACTAGTCAGGAATGGATTAGAACACCCACAGTTTTATAGCTTGTAGCAAAGATAGCAATGGCTAAATAGACTTTGTTTTTCTACACATTTTAGAAACACACTTTAGCTTGATTTTTTTTTTTACTGTACCTTACTGACAATCTTGAACGAAAGAACTACATTTGAAATAACAGTTCAATTGTGCAACAATTTTGCCAAAACTGTCAGAGCGCAGAAGTGCAAAAAAATCAAACAGTTTTAGCTAAAGACCGAAATGAGAAACAAGTCTTTGTGGTAAATACTAATGTATTCATGCAATTCAGAAAAGTACATACAACAGCCATCTCTGTGGTATTAAAATCTTTACTTCTGGTGACATCATAAACCATAAGTTGGAAGAATTCTGACACACTTGTACTCCAGGTGCACAAAAAAAGTTACTGGCTATCTTGGATTTCTAGGAACTTCAATGCATTTTGCACGAATCCAACTTCAAGCATTTTGACATCAACCGTCTGCAGATGCAAAGTTTTATACATATTAAGCATCACCAAGTAATCATTCACATATGACAAAGCAGCACATTAAGGAGTAAAACATACAGCAAGTTATTGGTAAGTTACAGGAAAATCTACATTAAAACAGTTAGATGGAAGACTTAATTAAAACCAAATAAATACTAAATTTTACCTTTTCTGGATTGTAATATAAAGATTTCAAAGTGGTAAACAAGGGTGGGCAGCCTTTACTGAAGTTAACCCTCAGGAACTTATCCATTAGTTCTCTAAATTTTTCACCTAGAAACAAAAGTGTATTTGGTTATACGTCAGTGATTGCAAGCTTTACATAAATGTAAGCACTACTTGCTGTGGAACACTGGATAATAGAGTGACTGGAAACTGCAATTAAGGGTTTTGATCTTTCCTGTTACTTAAGAACAAGATGCTTAAGCTGCTAGTGTTTAGGAGACTCCTCACAAAGACATGGTAACAGATTTTTACAGATTTGAGGACTATTACAAAGGGAAAGTATTAAGTGCTGGCTACAGAGGATGTAGCAAGCTCTGTTTAAACGAACATTGGAAAAAGCTATAATGGTAAGAATAACTAAGCACTGGAATGGATTACCTTGGAGATCTTGTAAAAGCTCCATCATTGGAAGTTTTTATGATTAAGTTAGACAAATGTGTGTTAGGAATAGCGCAGATATAAATTATCCTGCTTTGAGGAACAGGGATGGATGAAATGAACCCTCTACCTCTCTTCTAGTCCTATTTTTTAATGAGTTGGACATGACCTCCAATGATAATATGATTGTTTCTGGAATCAGAAACAGAAGACTAGGTTTCAGAAGGATAAGCACCATATCAGAACCACCTTCATCAAAATATACTATCAGAAAGCTGTGCATCTGATTTAATTATGTTTTCAGGTAAAAACTACAGTACTTGCTGTATGCTACCTCTCTGGGAAAGGCTGTTTCCATAAAAAAGTGGGACTTCAAAGAGAATATATCCAGTCAGGAAAATAACTGGCTCTCATGTTTTTATTCCTATGATGAAAAGTGGTGGTTTTCGGTTCTTTTCAGTTGTTTCAGGTGTGTGCATTTTTTTTAATTATTTTTTATTGGTTTTGTTTGCTTTCCATGGGGACGAAGTTGCTACACTTCACTGTCTATTCTGCAGGCTTTTCTAAGTCTTTAAACAAGGAAGTAGTACACATCACATAATGCTAACATACATACATTGAACTGTTTAAATAAACTTCAATTTATTAAAAACAAATTACAGATTTGGTAAGACTTCCATAGATAACAAGAAAAAGAAGATACTACTGCTTTGTGTAAAACATGTACTTCCACCAATTCTTAATTGTACTACACTTACTGTTATTAGCACTGTTACTGAGACCAATAAAAGTAATTCATGTTCTCATCTTGCTGTACTAAAACAAACTGTTGTATATAGAAACTCCTGCTACCTGTTAATGAGGATCCATAAGCACATGCTTTATTATAGGTAGATTAATTAAAACTTGTTTTCTCACTCCACAAGAAACTCCCCCATATGACAAAAAAAACCCAAGCAACTCAGCTTCTCAGTTTCTTCTGTGGAATTATTCTGATTTCTATTTTCTTAATGGAAGAATTATAAGTCAGAATTTAGGAAAGCAAGCTTGAAGCTTCCATTAGGTACATATTTATTTATAGAAAGCAGAACAGCTTTAAAACAAAGTCTGAAAAAAGGCAAAGCACACCACCAGGCACCCACCTATGTCAAAACTTAGTCTGATGGACAGAAAAGACCTGACCGCAGTAACAGGGAATCCATGGCAGCATCGACAAACCTAAAACTGGGTGGCCAGACTCCAACCCCCACCCTTGATCAGTCTAAAAATGAACTGCAACAGCCTTCCTCCATAAAGGTGGTTTCCAGATAGATCATAGAGCAGATCTGCATCAAATACAAGGTTAGTAAGATGAAATGCACGGCAAGGCCTGGGAAAGCCTGCCCTTTAATAAAAGCCTGAACTTGAGAGTATTTTAAGCCAACTCTGAATCAACCAGTGATGGTTGTAAGCAACTGGTCAGTGACTGTACTGCAACAGCAATCTCATTTAACGAAGAGTTCTGTCCTCCTGAAATCCGCAAATACATTTCTGCAAACAAGTTGGTTTCTACACCTTTACATCCTCACTATTAGTTTCTACCAACAGGAATTCCTATCTGCTGTACTTAGAAACACAAGAAATCATTTAGTGAAGAGATGAATTTATAGGGAATCAAAACCAGTCTTATACATCCATGACTGATACAGTCTTACTAAACTGACAGAAGCACAAACTTTAATTTCAGAAAATTCATATTTGAAACAGTACAGAAAGTAGCCTGAGAGTTTTTTCTCAACTGATTTAATGACGAATTTTGCTTTCAATTAGACTGTTGCTACAGCAGGAACAACTAATCCTCACTACCAAGCATATTTCTATTTAAATGAACGTTAGCTGTGAAACTACACTGTCAGATACAAAGTAAGCAAGTGCAAAACATACAGTGAAATGAACCCAACAGCAAAACACACTATTCATAAAGACATGGAAGAGCGTTTTGCAGGTTCCTTGTTTGCTATGTATTACCATAACAATTTTATTACAGGAGATAAACAATTACTTGTCACCTAGCTTTTCAAATCTAGCCAAACTGCCTTAATTTGCCCTTGTATCTTCAAAGAAACTGAAATATCTGGGATTAAGTAAGGCACAAGTGTTAACTTTGGTGCCAAATCTCTTAAGAAGCAGTTACAATTCTGTAATTTTACAGGCAAAAGGTGTGCACACATTCAGGCTCCTGAGCAACAATGGAAAACTGGACTAGCTATGCTCTGTAACATGTATGGGTACAATCAATGTAGTGCTCAGTACATGATCTAAACTAAAAGCTACCTCACAAAATTAAATGGTGTGTTGAGAATTTGCAGCTAAACTTAGGAACTTACTGACACTTAGATATCTAACTTATGTAGCTGTCTGTACGTCCAATAATAAACTTTTGAAAAGAAATACAAAGTACATACCAATTATATCTTTTCATGGGATTTACCACTTCATTTAGCCTACTTCTACGTATTTTGCAACATCATAGCTATCTGTTTTAAAAAGTGTATACCTATTTCCTCCAGAATAGAGCACATTCGTGCACTGTATTTCAAAACAACTCTTGAAAGGACAGATTCACTAAAGAACTTTGCTTTAAAATTAAAATAACTTCTGCTATATAACACTGCAGACCTGCTTTTTTGTTCCCATACTTATTAAATTACCAGCACAAAGTTAGTTTATATTGTAGATTTAAACTTCTAATGGTTCTACAACAAAGTGCTGGACACCCAATGAGATAGTAATAGATTTGGTGCTTTCTGTACAGTACAAAAACTGTAGCACAAAACCCATTAGGAAGTTCAGTCCTATGCTACCGTGATTGTTATATGCATCATTTACACCTGGTTTCAGCGTTCATAGTTAATAAGTTAGCTTTTTTATATATATATTTAACATAAAAGAGGGGTGTGTATATACAAACACTCCCCTGTACCTTGAATTGAAATGTATTTTATCCCTTCCTTTTAACTTATGATTAACTTGTATGACACAGAAAAATTATGTACAGTAATTCCAACAATCCATATACCATTTCATACTGTAGTTTTATCAATACAAACATGACATAGTTCATATCACCATATTAGAGCACAAACTTTTTTCTGTCAACTCCTAAAACATAATAAATAATTCTGTCTATTCCAAGAGAAATGCACACATCTGATCTGTGTAAATGTACAAATAAGTATCAAACACACATTCAACAGCCTCATGAAAACTTAAGGGAAAAAATATTACAGAACAGATATGCAAATTTTTACCTGAAACAAAGTTTAAAGGTAATCTTCTAGGTGAAACTGCTCTGGGATGTCTTTTACTAACTTCTTCATAAATCTGAAGCCTCTCTTCTAAAGTGCCTATTATCAGTAAATATAATAGATATAAGTAACAGATAAAAATCTATTCTTCCAATTTTTTTTAAATTTTTAGAATTAATTTAGCTGGCCTTCTTATACAGTTTGGATTTGGAACAATTTAAACATATCAAGTTTTTTTTTTTTCCATGTTTTTTCCAGTTAATCATAAACATTACTGTGTAAAACTGTGTAATGAAAACCCTGCATGTACAATATACAACTATCAGCATTAATTGCCATAAAGATTAACTGCAAACAAGACAATTAACTTGCACATTCAATCATACAGCACTAGAGTTTGGTTTCTTTCAGCTACATGCTCTGCAGACCCATTCACACAGTCATTTGGCATTCACAGATTCAATTAACTCTTTTCACTAGGAATTCATTCCAGACATACTTAAAGCATCCAGCAAAATGTCTACCTATGATTTAGAAATGCGAGACAAGTAGCACACGATACAAGCACACCTTTATTAAAGGTGCTCTGGTAGCAGCAAAAACAAGGCACAATACTGCCAGTGTAAGTACTGAGGACTAGGACTCCTTATATCTTAATGTTTCACAAAAATAAAGCTACTTAAAGATTTTCTTCCCACTCCTCCCCTTTCCCCCATAATATGCTTTGGAGCTCCAATGTGGTTAGAACTGAAATAAAACTCATCTGTTGCTTTGAGATGCCATTTTCACATAATTAAGATCAATTTCACTGAAATGTTAAGTTCATCAAGCAATTGAAATAAAACTGAATGTACTATGACACAACATATATTTAATAAATATATGTTTTCATTTCATAAGAAAAAAACAATTTATCTTGTCACTGAGCTCAGATGTTGGGGAAGGGGGGGGAAATATGTTACCCAGTGGCTCCAAGATATGCACATTTCTAAAAGTTATCCTAAAATAGTGTTCGGATTGGAACTAAAGCATATAAAAGCCCTAATTGAAGTCACAAGTTGGAGCTCCAGAACTTACCATGGGGGAGGAAATAGTCCTAAGATCACCTAAAAAATAAAGTAGCATTATTAGTTTTATAAATTAGTACAGTTTTAATCTACATTGGATTTTAATATGTCAAATAAAGTACTGGACTGGTTCTTCGTTAAGAACTACACATTTTCATCAACATATACTACTAAACAGAGTAATCAAGTTCTTGGGTAATTGATTTTCTGGTACAATAATCATGATGTTCAACTCTATGGATACATTAGGAAAACCATTTAAAGGGCAACACTCTTCTCAGTGTAACAAAAGCATCTTCTTCACTGCCAGTCACAAGCCATATTGCCAGACCTCATGAAACCCAACTAGAAAACTTTCTAGAAGCAAGCTGGTTGCAAATACAATGCAGCTACGATATCTACAAATAATATCCTTGTGATTTATGATTTATGATGTCATCAGAATAACTCCAATAAAACTTCCACTAATTAGCGAATGGTGAAATATAAGGAAACCATTCCTTTGTAAACACCTGGGCAAGTTACCACTGCAAACATGGAATATAAATTGTTGCAACATTGCAATTAAAAAAAAACACACAACAAAAAACAAACCCATAACATTTAGCTATTTTCCTGGAAAGAGAGAACAGTAGTAACGTGAACTAGCACTGGAAAATGAAAGATGTTATCACATTCATCCCCTTTTCCTCCAAAGAACAGTCAGTTTAAAGAAAATATTTTTTTCAGATGGCCTGTTTTTAAAAGGCCATCTGAAATACATATTCGAGTGTTTTTCTACATACCCATAGAAGGAGGTACCACCCAAACAAGTTTCAGAATTGCCATTTTATGCTGTGGTATATATGATATGATATGACAAGTCTGACAATCAACTACTAGACAGGGACAGATTGCAAACTGGTTGCCAAGATCACATGTGGCAAGGAAGGTGAGCATGTTAACAACTGCCACCTTGAGCTCCAAGAAGAAAGACTTGCTCTTGGTATTTTCATGCACACAAGTTCTTCAGTGAATATTTTTTTAAATGGATAAACACAACTATATAAAATTCCAGATCAGAAGGTACATAGCTTTCTGCCAAGTAAAACTACTTAATCTAGAACAGTAGCGTATCGAACAGGAGTTTTAAGTACATCCTATATCATATGTATTTTCAATGTGTCTATCTTAACTTACTAGGTTGAAGGGCCTTCTCCAGGCTTTCATAATAATACCAGTTTTCTGCATTGCGCTCAATTAACTCTTTGTACACTTCGCCAGCTTCTTTCAGTCTTCCCAACTTCAGTAACATCTCTCCTAAAAGCAACACAGTAAAGAACTGTGAATTACAGGAGAACATACTGGTGACTTGAGAGTAAGGTTTACAACACTAAATACATAAAATTGAGCTTAATCATATGTAGATACTTAAAGAGGCCTATATAGCCCGCAGTTTGGAGCATTCAGCACTTTTGAAAGCAAAGATGATTTGAATGTCTGTATCTGAGTATTTAAAAAAGCTATTGGGTTTATAAAAGAAATAAGCAACTCTTCCTTGCAGGACTCCAACACATAACTATGTTACTTTCTATCAGACTGTTTACTTAATTACACCTATATTTCTCATATCACCTACCTTTTTTTAACCAGTTAAATCACATTGGTTTACTACTAAGTAAATAATTTTACTAGGTCTGGCTTGCATGGAATTAATTTTATTCACAGCAGCCCCTACAGTGCTGTGGTTTGGATTTGTAACTAAACACTGACAACAGAATGTTTTCGCTACTGCTCAGTGGTATTTGTAGAGCATCAAGGCTCTTTTTACACCCACTCTGCACCCAGCAAGCAGGACAGGGTGGACAATAAGCTGGAAGCAGAGACAACCTGGACAGCTGACCCAAAGTAGCCTGAAATATTCCTTTGGCCATCTAGTGTGTCATGTCTAGTAATAAAAAGGAGCATTTGGGCAGGGGACCATTGCTTGGAGACCACCTGAGCACCAGTCTGTGCAAGACGGTGAGTGATAGCCTGTGCATCACTTGGGCATCTTTTTTTTTTCCCCCCATCATTCCCCTTTCTTCTACTTTACCTATCTTTATCTCAACACATGAGTTTTCTTGCTTTTGCTCTTCCTATTCTTTCTTCTGTCCTGACAAGGGAGACTGCAAGCAGTGAGTGAGTAGCTGTTCTACCTGCTGGTCAAGGTCAACCCACTGCAATTAGGCAAACAAGGAGCAGCTGAAGAATACATGCTATTACACAACTGCATACTCAGAACTCAATATTTCAAATCTACAAAACAACTCTGGGTTAATCAAAAAAGTCAACTTCAGTATTCACTTAAGCAGAGCAACACAAGGAAGTGCATTAGAAAGCATAAGAAGGAAACAAGAACCAGATGTTTGTTTTTTCTTTGTTTGACAGAAGTATCAATGTCTGTACTATAAACAGTATCCTTCATGAGATTAAAACTGGGTTACATTAGCTCTGATTTATGAAAGCTACTCTGGTATGTACCAATATAATGAAGTCTGAGATTTCCTCAGTTCCTCAGTTCCAGTGTCAACCCAGGTTAAACTACCTGCATCCACTATCCACTTTGGTTAGGCAAGTTACTTGAGCACCAAATTTTAAGTCTGGTGTTACCAGGCTCCCTATAGTGTTTCAAATCAATTAAAGATCTCACATGTGTTTTACTTTACTGCTCTATCATATCTGAAAGTCAGCCAGTAGCAAGAGGTTAGAACAAAATTGGCTGAGAGAAGGATGACTTACCTTTGATTTCTTCTACTATTAATTTATCACATATTTGCTTTTCATATGTCTCTATATGTTCTAAAGACTCCTCAAATAGATCTGCCTCTCTCATCACTTGATTTTGATACAAAATCAGTTCACTATATTCATAATCTATTTTATTTGGAGGAATCTGGAGGGGAAAAAAAGGCAATAGGTTAATTAACATTTACCCGTACCTCAAATGTTTGCAATATTACAGAACACAAGATCCAGGCTACAAAATATATCAGGGCTATTTATATACCCATCCAAACATTCAAAATGGACAACTCCCATTATTCACAATCAAATTAGATTCATTCAGGATATCCTTTGTTAGATAATAGTTTAAAATAATTCCTGTATTTCCCTGTTATCACTGTGGCAAGATAATTAAAAACAGAAACCTTGCCTTCTCTTATAAAATAAAACTTGCAAACATCTCGGTAGCCTTTTTCTTCTGAAAGACTCATGTACTCCACAACAATTTTGATCCAAGTTCCACAGCAGACTGCTGGGATATCACAATACTTACTATCAGCATACCAAAGTTCTGGATCAAACTATTTCCAAGACCAAAAAACAACCCAAATATTGGCCAGAGCTTGACAACTAGAGTTTTTCAGACCAGACAAACTATTTCTTTCTAACCAACTGTTCTCTGTATTACACTTCAGTTCCCCAGAGAGTACAGTACACAAGCATGTAAAGAGTGTTTTTAAGCAACAGATAATTGTTTTGAGGTCTGCTGCTAGTTGCATACCCAGGACTTTGCCTACAGGCTGTAGTAAATCTAGTGGGTCACCCACCTTCCAGTGAAACATGAGCTACTGAAAGAGGACAACATTCAACAGCGTTCCTTTCTAGGGTTAGAGCGTATTTAGGGAAAAGTCATGCCAGAGATATAATAATTATTCCATACTGAATGCTCTTCACTACTATACACAGAAGCTACTTCAATTATGAGTAAATTCCAAGAATTTCAGAGACAAAGTGCAGAAGTCTGCAGATAATGCCCAGCAGATCTATGCAACACTTTACTACGTGAAACACACTGCCTGAATAGAAATTGTAGGAAAGGTAGTTATAGTCAAACATGATTTTTTTAATTATTAAACATAGATAAGGAGCTGAGCTTGATAATTATTAATGATTTTGTTTTCCATCACACTACATAATTTCTCCCCGAGCAAGCAGCGCCTGAAAGTCACATTGGTCACCAAACCATTTACTATTACTTTTCTGTTTCCTGAGCAAAGCTTTTCCTCTATCTTCTTTCAAGAACCAAGCAATTAAATAAACAGAAATGAAAAGCAGGCAAACAAAGAAACATTAAACTGGTTGAAATTAACATTCATATTAAAATAATCTTTTCCTAAATCACTACTTCCAGCCCTTCCCTAAGCACAGATCAGTTTTATGAGACTTAAAATTTCTGTTCATATGCCCTTTGAATTTGTAGGGGCAGCTCTTTTAGCACTGTAAGTTTTTAGAAATATTTCCTTTTAGATAGAAATATTCTGAAAGAGAGTAAGTAGAATATTGTAGAGATGTGTGGCAATGAACATCAGTTTCACTGCTGAAAACAGCAATGCTAAAAAATACTTGAATACTGTTAACATATTATAGCAAATTATGGCTAATGGAACAAGATGAGACCTTGCACAAAGTAGAGTCAGCAGGTGGCATAAAATGCTACCCATTCCTTTAACTGTATTTCCTCTATCTACAGCTCTATTTCTGTTTCCACCTTGGCTCAATTTTTATCCATATTAAGCATTAGAAGTCACTAATAAAAGCATTGTTACCTTGAAAGCATCTTTAACTGCTTCACAGACTGACACACACAACAGGAGCTGAGCATTTAAATGTGTCTTCTTGCTTATCCTTACTGCAATAGCACTGAACTGAACCTGCAGAGCACCAATTCAGTTCTTTCTCCTCCTCTTCCTTCACAGAAAAATATCCTTCTCTCCAATACAACACACATCTAAATTCCACAAGCAGTACAACTTCTTAGCTCATCATGAATTTGTTTCAGGTCTTCAAAACACTGACTAGCCCTGAAGTCCTTAAAAATATTATATATATAAGAAACAGATATGCTAGCTGTCATGTATCTCCACTGCTTTGGCAGGACTAAAAGAAATTATGAAATGTCAAAAAAAACCTCTCAAATGAACTCCTCATTACATACCAGGCAAATCCACCAGAAAGATACCTCACTTACTGTTGCTCCATTGAAAAAGCCATTTTTAGAAGTAGTTTTAAGAAAAACCTCGTTTTAGAAGTATTTTGAAATCTCATCAAATTAATGATGATTTAAACATGCAATTCAGAGGGTAAACACAACCCCAGTACTTTATCTGAATAATCAGATTTAATAGAATATCTTATTCTTTATAAGCAAAAGCTTTTCCCCCCACTATTTTTGCTGCACAATACATCTTCACTCCTCCCTCCCCCCAGAAGTTATGATTGTTGCACGTGAGATGTCCAACTTTCTCTTGAAGTCAGTTCTACTATTTCATAATCAATTTCTTCCTCTCCTGGATCAAAAAGAAAGCAATTTTACAACCGCAGACACCCTAACTGTCACTGAAAGAATGTGACAAGATGCAACCAAAACATACCTAAGAGCAGACCCCCAAAACTCCAGAGGTTTTCTGTCCATATCTGTAATTGTGGGCCTGATGCAGAAATTAGGAATAAAATAAAAATTAAAAATAAAAATTTTGTTCTGGAAAAGAAGAAAGGAAAAATGGGACATACAACAGTAAAACAAATTGCATTGTTGTTTGACACCTTCGTTCCCAAAACTTAAATTCTGAAGTGACTCTTAAATCATTTGAATTAACTTGGACAGCACAGGCTGTTATATTTCCTGCAGTGATGTCTGCATTCAAAGTCATAACCTGGTTTTGACTGAAATATTGTGTATCTGGTTAGTTTATAGCTTTCAGATGACAGGCAATGTTGATCTGGATACATTAAGAGACAGAAAATTTACTACTTCCAATGATAACTCTGCTATTAGAATAAAACTGTCAGTGATAAGAAGTGATTTATCATTTGAATTTGTTGCTCAACTTCCTACCACTACTTGTTCCTTTATTTTTCCCTACTAAGCAATCTTCCCAGCGATCCTTCTTCCCAAAACCACTATCTAAACTTCACTAGAATCACCTGGTTTTTTTCCTGTTTACAGTAAACAAAGAGAATCTCTGCCTTTCACTAGACAACATTTTCTCTAGGTCTCTTACCCTTCCATATTGTTATCCTCAGTTTTAACCTTTTCAAAAACAGGGTCATCAGTAAGTCTTGACTTCTCGGTAAAGTACTCTATACAGAAAACCACTGCTGCTCAGAAATAAGGGTGTTATTTTTGCTTTTCACCCACAAGTCTGTCCTGAGGGACAGTTTTACAATAACCTAAGCCTGGATCAACAACAGCAGCTCACTTCCCTCTATTATTCCCCTTCCTCCTTCCCCTCTCACCTCACAGTTGTTCAGTTCAGCCAATCAATCCTTCAAAAGAGTTATTATTTTTCTGTCACTTTGGTTTCCTGAACCAGCCCCTCCACGAGTCAACCCATGCTGCACAAGGAAGCAGTGGGAACACACAGGAAAAAGTCAGACCGCTGGTTTTGGCAACAGCTTGTAGCTAGAATAGCTCCATTATTTTGTAATACCGCATCTTCAGATATTCACCTACGGTCACTATTGATAAAATGGCAGTTCCTTGATATTTTCTTTAGTTTTACTGCTTGATTTTTGGCTGTGTTAATTCCCATCTGAACAGACAGAGCTGCCTGAGTAATCCAAGTAAATTAATATGACTGCCCTACATCACCATGATTTACCAATTATTGCAACAGCAGCATTTACATAACACATTGCATTCACTTCTTCATTCATTAACAATAATGGTAAACAGTATCAGGCCTAATACAGACTGCCATAAAACTCCTAAAAACCATCAGCTTGTTAAAGACTCCCATTCATATGTGATTTGGAAACCCTTCAGTCTTTCAACCGTTCTTTTAAATCTTAAACAGCATCACCCTTTATCCCAGCCACATGCAATATTCTATCAAGTCAGTCACAAAACTTCATCTGTGGAGTTGGAGCACATACAAAGTACAGGACGGGAAGGGAAATTTAGGAAGCAAGCAACATATGTATCTCCTCAAAGATCAATAGAGTGTCCTGAACTCAACTATTTTAAGTACAGGACTGTTAGATAACCAGAGACAGCACAAGCACTACGTTTGGGGACTACTGTAGAAGAGCTCAAGTGTGGCAAAATTGAGTTTGAGTTCACTTGGTCCCTTCTGACTCTTCTGGACCCAACACATTGATTCTTGCAGTGGCTGGGGCCCTACGTGGGCCTGTACCCCTGAGGGAGCCAGCACAGCAAAGCACAAAACTCTCTCTGTTTGCAAGAGATGTGAAACTAATGCAGTCACCCACATTTAGTGTTCTGGGGGAGAAAACACAACATCACCACTTAATTGTCTCCACCCCCCCCACCCCCCCAAAGGCTTGACAATATTTTCTATAAACTCCTGTTTTCCAATATTTGTAGCATATTTGTCCTTTACTGCTTAACCACCTTTTCCACCATCTGCCTGTGACTGATATTACACTACTCAACAGTTAAAAGCTCATTGTTCAAATACAAACTGTCCTCCTATTTATAGATATATCCCAAATATTTCCAGTTTTACTGAAAAAGGGTATCAGATCCTGAGATCTCAGGATTTCTGTGTTTTAGCCTGAGATCTAAGATTGTGATAACATGCACAGCAGACTCCACTGATTTAATATGTTCATGTACAGTAGATGGTTTTAAGTCTGGTTTAGTCACTAGACTGCAGAACATATTATCATGACTGCCCTCACACAAGCATATTTACACACAATCTTTTCAAAAAGATGACAACATTAACAGCATCACCTCCATTTTCTCCAAGAGGCAAATTCCACTGTTAAACCCTCTTAGTCCTTGAAAGAACCTCAATTTCTTACACTTCATTTGCAGTTTTTCCATTTATTATATATTCATTTTAATTTGAACAGTCATTTCAACATTGAGCTCAGATTTGGCTCTACTGACTCATTTGAGAACCACGACCTTTTGGTTGTCAAATGCTCCTAAAAGATGACCCAATTTTCATTTAACCTTATTGTTTTCAGGGTTTATTCAAGCCTGAAGTTACAGCTCTTTTGAAGTATCAAGCTGTATATACCTGGCTTGCTACATCCGTTGTTTGACCACAATACACAACCAAGACACAAACTCTGCTCCCTCCTAGCAATTACTGATTTGCTTTCTTACAGTTAGACCCATTCTGGATGTATAAGACCTCAAATGCGGTTCCCAGAAAGAATGTGATATTCTAGTTTAAAAAAAAAAAATTGTAGGTCAGGTAATATCTTAGTATCTGCATGTGATACTTCCAGCACATGCCCCAAACTGAATCCATCTATAAACATTTTTTTCTTCCCATGCTACAGAATAATGAACATATCCACTCTGTTCTGTTTACTCAGACTTCATAGTTCTGCATCACCAGTAACAGAACAAGGGAAAGGTCTCTCTCTCAAAAGAGGTTATACTGATGTTAGCATTGTATTTGATTTATTCCAACAAGTTTCAGTAACAGCAAATCTTCTCAAAGAATTTTCAGCTATGCTTTCATGTTACTTAACACCAAGCACTGATTTTAAATGCATAGTGTACAGATGCATAGAAAGGAATGAAAAATTTTTTTTTCATGTCCTTTGTAGAGATGTAATGACATCCAGGCTATGGCAGGATAGAGGGCAAACAAGCATATCCAACACTAAACAGTATTTTCTGAAGTTTTACCTCCTGTAAAGGGACAGGATCATAGGTTTTTTTTAGCTACAAACCTCACAAACATTAGGTTATTCAGTTATTGTACATCAGTCTACCATTATATCCTCAACCCTAACAGCACATTGCAAGGGGAAAAAAGTATTCCCATAATTTGCATCAGCTGCTAAGCTCCTCGAAATCTTTCTGCTCAAAGCAGAAATCTCCATAAATTTCTTCCTAATTCTGAACTGATTCTTAATTATTCCCAATTACAAACAACTAACTCCACAGATTCTGTCTCTTATACAGAAAGCGTTCTCTTCCCAGAACAGGAAGTCTTACCTGTTGGGTTTTCCTAAACTCTTCAAGTAGTTTTAAGGCCATATCGTAATCTTTTAGTAAGTGGTACGCGATAGCATATCCAATCCAAGACGCCCGTTGTGTGGGGCGCAGCTGAAGCAGCTGATATCTCGTCTCCTTCAGTAAAAAAGAAGAAATTTAAAAGCAACAGATATATTAAAAAAAGAGGTACAACACCCTTAGCATGTTTTACCACCGGTATGGCTAATATTTTAAAAGCCCTGGGTATTTTTTGTAATTCTAACAGCATGGGGAAAAGCATGTTTCCATCTCATACATTTTGATGGCTACACTCTAAATACAGGAATCACAGCCGAAAGTATAAAATCTTTGTTGGGACACAAAAGGTGTCACTTTCAAGAGTACCTCTTAACAGCCTAAACTATTTCCCAGATCAAGCTTTGAAATCTGAGCAAAGGGTTTCCAATAAGAAGGACGAGCTTGCTGCCACTTAGAAGAGCAGCCCCTGCTGGTCCTCATACTGCTGCAGTACTTCCTAGATCCCCTTCCTGCATCAAATCACATCCCTAAGTCAGCTATTCTCTTCTCTTGCATTAGCAAATTCAACATCCCCAGTGAAGGAGACCAACTAATGCCCAAGCCCACTATCTAGTCCTTTGCTTCACAAGAAATAAAGAATGGAAAGGGAATAGGATTTGCCCCTTTCACAGTCAAATCGGATGAGCCGTTTTGAAACCACTAACCTCATTTTTAGTCAAATTTTCATGTTTTATTTATAATAAAAATCAGTATTGAAATTCAATAAATCGGTCATCATGGGGCAGGTTCATGACAGTTTTATTTCTCATGAAAAAATACCTTCCATACACACACCCAAAACACCATTTGCAGTATGTCACAATAGCAATTAACTCCTTCTTGCTAAACTTTAAGTCTTATCCCCTTTATTTTCCTTATTTCAGTGAGAAATGAGTTCAGAACTAGTGTTTTACAAGCAATCCACAAGTCAAACTGTAGAGAATAACCATGCTTTTAGTTCTGTTCTTAACATTACATGAGGCCCTGCTGCAATACACTTTCATGCTTTCCTAAATAAGAGCTTAAAACACTTTTGAAACAGCAAAGTACCAGCAACAGAATTACTACCAAAAAAAGACAATAATGAAACAGAATAACAAGAGAATGGTAACAGCAATAAATTGGAATTCAAAGAGAATACTTACTCTGTATCCTTCTAAATCCCTCATTTGGATCTGCAACAAAGAGAGATCTCTCAGGATCTGTAGATTATCTTTATCTAGTTTGAGTGCATTCCGGTAACACTTGATGGCTTCATCATATTTCTTATCAGAACGTTGCAAAAGACCATACACATGCCAACCTAATGCAATGCTAAGGAAGATACATTGACAATTTTCACAAAGTAACAGCAGTGCACTTGTGTTAAAGACCAAACAACACCTTCCTTGAAGAGCAGCACCTTATAAAGTTTGATTACTGCAGCCAGACTTTATCAATACATTTAAAAATATTAAATGCTCCCAAATAAGCAATAAAGTCTCATTTAAAAATCACCTGTTAAGCCACATTCACAACCCCTGCCAAACATTATTATGCAAACTAAATGACGCAAACTCCACAGGACCAAAAAGAGTTTTTCCTAAAGATGTACTGTTTAAAACATACTACGGTAATTACAGTAGGAGTTCTTACTCCTAGAAGTGACTTATTTTAACAATACAATTGGTGTACAAGTTTTACGTTTCCTCACTTGCCTGTAACCTCAGTCTCCAGATTATACAGTAGAGGGTAAACACAGAGCTACACTTCATTCATTGACAAAAGGAAATCTTAGCATTCCTGTGCTTCAAAGGTCTTTATCACATCAGCATCTCAGATTTCCATCAGTCCTGTGTTATTTCAGTAGGCTTTTCTCTCACAAGCATCCTTTTTTATCCTGGCAAGATTCTGAATTCAAAGTAGGAAACCAACATGTCATAGCAAAGCATCATCATACTGTGTGTGTTTACTTCAGTCTCCAAAAGTCATATTAAAAGAAATATTACCTGACATGATCTACCTTTTGCTACTTCAGCAGCTCATTGTGTCAACATCTTCCACAGCAGTAAAACTGAACTTATTTCCATTTTCAAATTACAGGTGGCTCAAAAGTTCCCTCAAGCTCTTCCATATGTCCCTGAAGCAGCAAAACACAGCAAATCTTGCTAAGAGGTACACGTATCCTTCACTGCTTTCAATTAAGATGGCACAAATAACTCTTAGTGCTAATAACCAAAATATTTAAGAGTTTTTGTTCTACTGAATTGAAACAAGTGTTCCCTCCAAAGATACAAACATTGCCAAACTCTGAAAAAGCTGAGAAAGTACATTAATTCAGTGTCAGCCTCATCAAATTAACTGAAGAAACAGAACTAAGTTTTTCTTACAAAGACTCACATCCTTGAAGTTCTAGATATGACAATATAAAGTAGGTTTGTAATTGAGAAGATGTAAGACTCCAGCCAAAAGAAAAGACTTGCTAGAACTAAATCTGAAGGAAACTTGTAATACTCAGGCAAGAGACCCTGTTCTGCATTTCTACAGGAACACCAAATTAATTTCAGCCAGCTGAAGCATGCAAAAACTCCACATGCATCTCTAAGACTGTGAAGAAAGCTGCTATTTCTGCCATCATGATTTAAGACTGAACGGGAAAGGGGAACAAAATTATTTTGGATATAGTCACGGCTGTCAGTCTAATACTGCTGCTTCTTTCTGTAAACCCTGCCTTGCCCATTCAAATATTCAGGACATGGATTAGAGTTAAAGATAGCATCTTCACACCTGCCTCAGAACTACTGATACTTTAGATTCTCACCTAGAGCAAGATAATTCAGTCCAAAAGAATTTATGTGCACTTTGAACAACGTACTTAAACTACTCAAAGCATCATCTTAGTCTATCAGGCATCATTACCATTTCTGGATGCTGCCAGTAATCTGGCTTTATCTTTCATAAATAATATTCTTCACCAAGCAATTAAGTAAAGAAAAAACAAACTCACTCAGAAGTAAGGGTGTACAATATTCAAGAGTAAGCATAGGAAATTTTAACAGTGATACAAGCCAATAAGGCAAAGTGCCACCAATTTCTTATAGTAGGCAGCTCTTGACAACCTTGCATGCATTCCTACAGCATCCCAAATACAACATGCCACATCTGAAACATTTATTCTTGAAATAAATGTAGCTCTCTGACCAGATCATTACTCAAGTAATAGCCCAAAATGGGTCAGAATTCATTTGTAGTTTGACCAGAAAATTTCTGGATTTCAAAATAATTTTAAAACAGCTATTTTCCCCAAAAACCTCAATATTAAGAACCACAGAATTAAAGTGTTCCAATCCTCCTAAACCAAGTCAGAATGCTGATGTGACCAGCTATATTTTATATACCCTGTACCAGGGGCTGTTTAAAAAGCATCTTCAAATCTTACCACAAGAAAATAAGAACACAAACACATATTGCACCTCCTCAAAACCAGTTACTGCAAGGAGGTGAATTCAGTGATTTCCACCTGCCTCTCCTTTTAACACAAAGGACAGGCATTAAAGTCATGTAAAACAGGAAACAAACATTACTTTAGAGAGCCTCACAAGCCTCCTTAGGTGGCACTGAGAACCAACAGGCATTCAGGCTTTTATCAGAACTTCATGGCTGGTCACAAACCTTTGCAAAGGATGTAGGTGAAACCAGTATTAAAAAAGCTCAGTCTCAGATCTCAGTTTCTCATGAGCTAGAATAAATATATTCTCCTAGTCTTGACTCTCCCTTATCTACTGGAGCCCCACAACCAGAAAAGATTCAGATATTTGTGTAGTGACATTATATGGGTAGCACATCAGGTACTCTTAAAGTGTGGTAATAGTACAAGAGGTTTGCTATTTCTTTGGAATTTACCAAGAGATGACAACTGAAAGTACTGTGACAAACCCAACGGTTAGATGGAATTAATTCAGTATCAGCTAGAGAAGTAATTCTGCATAGACAGACTATTCAAAGGGATTCTCTGTAGAGCTATAACAATACACTTGAATGCAAAAAGGTGGAACTTCTTGCTTTGTCAGAGCTAGTTCATGGATGCAGTTAAAAATTGAACATTTGTGCCTAATAGAATTCAGATGAGTTTACACTTTCGCTGAATTCGGAAAACAAAACTCTTTGCAGTCTTTTTAAGGTAAGAAAAGTTTAACAAGTCAGTAAAATATTGATTAAAAATCCAAACCTCATAACAAAAAACCACAAACACACACAACTTTAAACTTGTCTAGGAAAAAGGTCCCTTTGACCACCTTACCCCCTCAAATTAGATTAAAAAAAAAACCACCACACACAAAAAAAGCCAAAAAACAACCACCAAAACAAAACCAAACCACAGATCCCTCCAGCATTTGTAAGTAAGTTTTCTAGACAGTTTTAAAAGTCAGCATGAACTGCAGCAAGGATTAGTGATGCTGATTAATCTGATAAATCTCACTCTGGAACTTTGTTTAGGAATCAGTCTCCCAAAATTCTTAACTGACTCATCCAGACTCTCTGATTTAAGGTGCAAGGCTTCTTAAACAGATTGAAGTTGCTTTAATATTCCTTAGGCATTCAGCTTCTAAGATCAAGAAGGTACAAACTATCTCTGATTGTCCTATGGCATACCTCTAGTAACTCTTATTACCTTCATACACTTAAAGGTTATTCCCACCCTCAAGCTCTCTGGACATTTAATATAAGAATGGTGTAAACAACCACCCCTTTGTCTTAACTAGATGGCCATCAGAAAGTGTTTCCCACAACACTGAAGATTTTTAATGTTAAAAACTTAAATATTTAATGGAAAAATTACCCCTTAATATGCAACTCAAATGCATACAGAACAGGCATTCTGTGCAAAACTGAAGTAGCCTCCTACCTGTGGCTTAAATAGAAGACAGCTACTCCCAAAGCTCTTAGGTAGCTGTTAAGTATTTCACAGGTATACACTTTTGGAAGACTAGTTTACAACAGTGTAGTAATCATCAAGCCTGTAGACCTAAACCATTATCTAAAATTTAACAACAAAACAGATATTTTCAGAGCACCTCTAGATTGGATTTCTTACACATTTTTAAGGAAGAAAAAAACTTTAGAAAAGGCCAGATTTTACAAGCCATACATATTCTCTGCAGAAAATTAAAAAAACTCACAGATGGTCTTTTTCTAATAAGAAAAATGCTTTTTACATTTATTTAACAAGTCCGCAAAATTGTAGAAAGGAAAATAAAACCTTATTTCAAGAATTTAATTAACAATTAATATTCACTGGATTAACAATCAATATTCTCACCGTACACACCCTAGATTTTTTATAAATACCACATTATGTATTTGAAAAGTATGTACTGATGCAGGAACAAGATCACACATGCAGAAGTGAGAACTCATAGCAAAAAGATCTGGTTTTGTATTACAAAGGATACAGACATGACTCTTCACGTCATTACGAAGTCCTTTACGAACAAATTCATATGCTTCTTCCTTCTTCCCTAAGCAGTTCAAGGTCAGTCCTTTCATCGCCAGCGTCTCTGTAAGAAATATCATATACTTATGTTTCTGACTTACCATATGCCAGTTTCACAGTACAGATACCCTTTGAAGTTGTTACACAGCAAAGTTCCCTATTAAATGATAAATTTAGATCAGGCTAGCAGCCTAGCACAGCTGAAGACTGTTACAAAGAGGAATTTCCTTTCTTGAAATTGGTCTTTAAAAGACCACTGCAGAGCACCATACAGATGTGAGGAACACAGACAATGCAAACTTTGTTAATTAAAAAAATACATTTAACTGACTTTAAGGGAGTTAACAATAAACTAAAGCAACTTCAGAGAGCTTCTCAATGGGTGTTAAACTTCCAGATAGGCAGAGCAAGAAAAAAAAAATTAGGTTGTGTCAGACCATAACAGATGTCTGTCAAGAGTCAGCTCCACTGCAAAGCATTAGTTAAGAGAAGTATATTTCCTGGTAAAGTATTTTGGGGGTGAAAAGATATTCTCAAAGTAGTGGCATTTTAATCAACATTCTGAGAGGCACAAGACTTTATATAATGCATCAGTATGATTATTGCTCCCTCTCTTCCCCCGATTTTTCAAGAAACACTGTGGGAAACAAGTCGCATGTAAGGCATGCACTATGCCCAAAAAGCTGTTCCAGATTCATATTTGAGTTTTTCTGCCAAGTAAAAGACCACTTTGTTTTGGCCCCTGTCAGAAGATCAGTCATATTTTCATCACAGTACTCCAGTTTTCCTCCAATTGCTACGTTTTCTCTAGTAGTAATGGCCATGGCCCATCATCTCAAGGTCAGTTGTAACTGCAGCTTGAAGATTCATTGACAGGCCTGTTTAACACTGTTTCCTGTCAAAGTACACCTAAAGTGAATGATGACCCAAAATGAGCCAAGGTTTTTGTTTCATTTTTAAGTTGTCCCACATCCACACTGTAAGAAGAGAAAAAGCTATAATGATACCTTCCCAATAATAACAGGAAGCTTGAAAAAACACATCCTTACTGTGGGAAAGAGGACAAGCTACTCCTGCCTTCCCACACCAGGGAGACAACTGCCCAGCCACAGAAATCCATCTGTTTGCCACATTCTCACTATGTTTTTCAAACTCCTTGTCTCTGAAGCTAAGTGTGGCAGCAGTGCAGCCTCCCATCAGATCATTTCATTGCCTTAGTTCTGTATCAGCTGTTCATTCCAGGCTTTGCTCCCAAGCTTCAAAGCCATCAGTGGCTCAGAGCCCAAGTAGTATGTGGACTGCCAAGGCAGCTGGCTGTCCTGGAAAAGTTAAAGAGGCAGCAAGAGCAGAGAAGACAGAAGTATATCGAGATATTAGAAAAACACAAGTGCTAGTAGAGACAAATGCATTAGGTTGGAGCTGGACAAGCCACTCTAGCTTTGAAGCAACAAGAAAACTGTACTTTTATTTCCAGGGAAGTAATGAAGACAAAGAAACAGCAAACACTAATGAAAGCACAAACAGGATTATTTGAACATTTTGGCAATATTTGACAGTATCCAACAGGAAGATAATTTTACTGACACAGTACATATGCACTCAGTGTTACCCTGTTTTCCCAAAAATAAGACCTATCCCAAAAATAAGCCCTAGCATGATTTTTCAGGGTGCTTGAAATAAGCCCTACTCCAAAAATAAGCCCTAGTTACGGTTCTTTAAAAAAGTCTATTTAAATAGCGTCCAGGTAGCCATACACGTAAAAAAGTAAGCATCTTTTGAAGCAAAAATTAATACTCACCTTGTCTTATTTCTGGAGAGACATGGTAGGTTGCTTCAACAGTAAACAAATAAAAATTTCACTGTATCAGAAGGAAAGATTGGCTGAACCATGCAACAGAAACCCTCTAATACAGTCAGACTGGAGTATCTTATTGAGGATTAAGTTCTGATAGATGTAAACAGAAGCAACATTTTGCTGTCTCATTTTCTGCAATATTTATGAGAACAGGATCTCCAGATTCTGTCTTTAGCTTTAAATCTTAGCAGCAACAGTATGCCACTTAACTTTGCTCCTTATAAGCAGCAACTTGCTATGCAGTACAGAAAATTAAGAACATGAATCTGACAAAAAAAGCAAGACTTTTAATTCATTGGTAGAATATCTTAAAGTAATATTCAAAAAAGGTTGTTAAATAGGAATACAAAAAACCCCCACACTAGCATTCTGACCTAGAAACCTAGAAAGGCAAGTTACTTGGAAGCTTCACTGAAATGTGTTTCCACCACATATTTTGATCTTCTTCATCCCACTGCACAGGGGTGTTTGACTGAATTAGAGTGGAAACTTGATCTGAATGCGCAAAGACTGAAAATCTGGAGTAATTATTCACTCATAATGACAGAATCATACTCAGCAACAGGCTCCTTCCCATCTCAAAAGTGTGGAATAGACTGATTATACATTTAAACTCACAAGGTGGGGGGGGGGGGGAGGAAAAAAAAAATCTTGAGTCTACACTTACCTCCATGTTCAGCAAATTTCGGGTTAGAAAGGATCATCTTGCAGAACTTGAGTCCATTTTTGTACTGTTTTTGTTCGTAACATTTCTGGAAAAAGGGTGGAATACAATCACTGAAATGCATTTAAAACCAGAGTATCTTCACAAACACACTAGTTCTTTCCATAAGGTACCGTAATCAGATCACTAACGAGCTCTAGTTGAATATGACTATTCATATTACATCACAGTTTTTAATCATTCAGAACAGCATCTGCCTCCATTTATGTGCGGCTCATGCTCTAACTCATGGTCTCATTCTATAAAAGTTCATAACTCCTTTTCAACGGAAACAGGAAGGGCAAGTAGGAACGTCTACTTCGATTCAGAAATTCTTGAAACAGAGAGCCAAGTTCAAAATCTTGACTCAACAGAACTTTTGAGAAAAGTTAGTCTTAAAGAGTCCAGAGCAGGGGTGTCAAACTCATTTATTACATTTACGGAGTCCTAAAATTACTTTCAGCCCTTTGAAGACAACTGTGAAGCTGATGTGGTCGCCGGTGAAAATTAGTCTGACACCCCTGGTCTAGACTCTCCTTTCAACATGCCACTTCCCTGGACTAGTGACCTCCCAGAGCAAGAAGTCTCAGACAGAACTTTCCTTGCTACCAATGTAGACTTTCAGGAGGAAGAGAAACCATGAACCAGGACAGAAGTACTGTAACCTCAAAAATCCACATTTAGCTATCCAACAAGAGAGAATTTTCCTGGGTAATTTCTAGCTGGAATAGTACAGCTAAGGGTTACTTTTAGACTTAAGATACCATTTACCTATTAACTATGTTAACTGGTAAACAGCAGGGTTCAACTGTGGGAACAAGGAAAAATCAAAACCATGTAAATCTGAGTCCCTTTTCTTCTTTTGAAAGGTATTACCTGATGTCAGTAAGGTCTTAGTAATTTAAATCGATTACTGATAGCTACAGTTCATCACTTGAAAACAAATTTACTTAAGCCAGTTAAAGGCATGCTTGTATCAGTAAGCATGAAAATGATTTAAGATCATTTAAGCTTCTTAACTTGAGGGAAAAAAAAGACAAACACCAGGCTTAACTTGGCACCATTTTTAGTTAATAATGTGTATTGTCCTGCTGTAATTTACACAGCTATTCTGAAGAGAAACTGTTATTTCAGTTATGTGCTTGAGTACTTTAACTGTCTCTCATAGATCACTCCTACTTCATCAGTCTTCCAGGACAGAGATAAAAAAATCTGTGTTAAATTAACGCAGAACATAGCGACTCCTTTGCAGTCATAACACATCATCGCATTATTTCCCAGGGTCCAAGCAACACAGACACACACCCATGCTCATTTATGGGTAAGGTGCCAAATCAAGGGTCCTCCTCCTCCAGCCTGTGGGAAAGGGCTTAACTGCAAACAACTTTGAAGTCTTTGTTGCCTGAAACTCAAGACACTTGCAGTTAACAGTTATTAAATGGAAACTAAATCACAGAACTATTTAGGTCAGCAAGAACTTTTGGTGGTCACCTAAATCACCGCTCAAAACAAAGGATGGCTAACCTTGGTATTAGATCAGGTTGCTCTGCCTGGCTGACTTCTGGCAGGATGGTCAGAGTTCCCATCAAATAGCTACACTATGGCCATTAATATTCAAACAACAGCAACAAAAAAGTTTTGGGGATTTTAAACTGAGAACTAGTTGCTACATCTGTATCTGAAATAACCCAGGCTGCAGCAAAACTTGGAGTCCCCTCTGGGGAAAATATGCTTTGTATCATTTCGTATCACAAGAAAATACCAACGATGTTCCAAGTACTCTTTCAGGCATACGTGAATAAATGTAGAAAGCGTAACAGAATAGTAAACATTCATCCACGATTCTACAACTCTTGCAATGTTAGTGAAACTCCAAATATGCAATGCTTAACCATAGAAGCTATTGGAGTCAAGTGTGCACTTAAAGTATATATGATTTCCTCAAGTAGTGAATCTATTACCCTTGTTTTGATATTTTTATCCTATAAAGGTCAGTCTGAGACCTAGAAGAAAAACTGAACTTAAATAATTACAGAAAAATTTGGGATTTTTGGAGGACAAACAAGATCACACTTTGCAGAGGCCAACGGATGGATAGAGAGAAATTAATGCTCTCCACTGAGAGAACAACACAAGTTCAGCATTCACAGTTACTTGTCTTGCTGACAGACAACCCAAATACTTGTCAGGAAACAAGTTAGCTCAAAGCCAAACAAACCACAGCATTTCTTGCCCAACTGCTAGCTAATAGACCACAGGCGTCAAACTTATTTTCACCGGGGGCCACATAGGCCTCATGGTTGCCTTGAAAAGGCTGAATCCAATTTTAGGACTGTATAAATCTAATTACACCTACATTTGTACAGTCCTAAAATTACATTCAGCCTTTTCAAGGCAACTGTGAGGCTGATGTGGCTCCCAGTGAAAATTAGTTTGACATCCCTGGACCAGGCTGGAGGGGCAGACTACAGAAACATAAATCACTATGAAATGCAACTTCATGCAATTCTACCGCTTATGGGAGAAGCCTTGCTAGTTAGTCAAAAGGTGACTTCCCAGCCCCACTCCCTCCAAATACATTTACACACAGGCATTTGTAACTAAGTTATTTATTTATACCAATACATTGGCTTAAAGGTATACCAATACAAAAGAAAGGACTTTGCTCAGCAATACAAGTAATTAAACTCTCATTATCAACATATATACTTACACTGAAAGGCTCACGGATTCAATTACATGGACAAGCCTGGGGCTTCAAAGTATCCCAACTTTGTGAATGGACTGCTTTTAAACTTTTGTCTGTCCAAAATCTGTGAATGGCCACACCATGCTCCACCTGTATCTTGTTTACAAGAGACCAGAGTTTGATGCCATATGATACTACCTCATTTTGTAGGGCAGATGGGAATTTTATAGTTGAGAAGCCTGATGTCTCTATACATATTCTCAAGTTTTGTACTCATCAAGACTAATATAGCAAAATGCATTAATTAGCATCTGTCCTACTGCATTAAGTCTTTGGTATACTAAAATCTCAAGCTAACACTTTAAAAAAGCAAACAATACACAAAACAAAACAGCCTAATCTGTTGTGCTTGATGTGAGGCTCCCCATCATCCTTTCATGGTAATAATTTCCTGCTAAAACTAAAGCCAAATCATGAATGTTTACACACTCAAATCCTCAAAGGGAGACTTTCACAAGGCCATAGTGTTATCCAGAACTTCTGCTACCAGATGTTCCTGGAAGGATGTTACCTCCTCTGGCAAACATCTCAGCCTGGTTTATTCCCTTTTTCAAAACAAGCTCAAAAATATAATCTGCTTGTAGACTTTGGCGTACAATTAAGCTAGACATAATTTTATTCACTTTCAGGTAAGCATCCAGCGCCTCTACACAGAGGTCAAATAGGTGCAGCATCTCAGAAGTCACTAAAACCATAAAGGTAAAAAAATACCAGTAACAAGGATACAACAATGAAGACCAAGAGAAGACTAATTCTATGTTACAGTGCTTTGCTGCTTCTACTTAAGGAATTGCCCTTCACAAATTCTGATTTATTTTTTGTATCCTCCCGTCTTTTTTTTTTTTTTTTTTTTAGAGACAAAACCCCCTTCCACTATTAAATAGCAACAAAATCAGGGATCTGAATGGCCCACTGATGTTATTGATAAAGCAGAAGCACTTCATTATCACTGCTCAATCCATATGTCATATATAAAAAAATTATGTTTAACTGTTTGCAACATCAGGTTAGTAAGAAGATGTTTTTACAGAATACACCTCCCTAGAGAGCACATTGCTACTTAACAAGAAGTCTTGTATTGAGAGAACAGCTACATTTTTCACACACTGAAGACTGAGTTTATTATACAGATCAGCAATTTTATGGCTGAAGAATATCTCATTATGACCCCCCCAACATTTTCATTCACTACTGCAAAGCCATATAACAACAACAACAAGATCTCAACTGGCTACTCAGTGACAGACTGCAGTTACAGCAACCAACTGTCCCTAGTGCCTCTGAATGTACTCAAGCAACATATTATTTCATATACCATTTTCATGTGAAAGCTGAAAAAAATGCATTATCACATTTGAAGAATGATGATAGGTACCACATCAAATCAAACAGCAGTGTTAAGCACAGCAACCGGGCTTCCTTGATCAACTTAATTGTTTTAATAGTTTTAAGCTGTTTAAGATAGTCTGTGGCTATAACAGAGCTGCAGTGAAGAAGTTCCATCCAAATGAGACACATTGATCAGTCTCATGGTGAACACATGTAAAGGATCTAGTTGAGGATGTCCCTGCTTATTGCAGGGGGGTAGACCAGATGACTTAAAGGTCCCTTCCAACCCAAACTATTCTATGTGCTATTTCCTTTAATAACAATATCGCAATTTGGAAGTTGTTTTTTATGTCTCTTGACAGGAACCTGCCAAACACTACATCCAAACCACTGCCAACAATTTAAAACTATTCTCAGACCCTACCTGTGCAGCCCATGTTCTATTAATACAGGTCTGCACATGAACAGGCTGCTCAAGAACATCATTTAAGTTATTAGTCTTCCTTGCTACTACACTTCCACATAATCCAACTCGTGAATCTCTCACCACTTGAGAAAAGATTCAACATTGTTCTTTTCAGGTAGTGTCTTCTGTCTTGTTGCAAAGATTTGGGTGCAAATTCCTGGGCTTTTTGACAAAATCTAGGATTCATTTAAACAGCATATTAATCTTATGTTCTCAATACTTACTTTTTTTTTTTTTTTAAACTGTGTGCCTGCTGTGTAACACTGATGGAGGGACTGGCTAAGGAAGAAACCCAAGAGCTAACTGTGGAACATCAGAGCCTAGGGAAAAGCCAAGGTCTACACGTGAAGCCCTACGGAATGAATGCTTAAAGTCAGTTGTGCTGGAAACCTGTTCAAGCCACAATAGTGACCAAGTCCAGTAAGAAAAACCCCTCAAAATTATCACTGACTATGATTCTGATCAGCAACATTTCCTGGGAGCAGAAAAGTATGTATTAATAATTTGAACAGCCCCTAAATATTTCTGACCAAAACCAGGCACAATCAACACAGGAACATCAGCATACTGTCAGTAATCTTAATTAGCATTTAACACTTTGACCTTTTAAAAAGCCTTCCTTGTTTTATTGCACATCTATAAAACAATGTCATCTGCATCTAACAACCTATGTTTCTCACACCAGTTGATTAAACCAGTTCTCCAAGTACCTTAGTCAGATTTTAGGGAGAAGTTGGTATACACTGTTCCTGTGCTAACAAATAATAATTACAAAATTATTCACCCATTTGATAGCAAGGTCTGACACCATCTTGTTCGAATTATATACGATTAAGTTCCAAAAGAGTGCAGCATCTGTGTTGGACATGCTCCTTGCAGCATTAAATATTTAGATACTTTGCAACAGTGATACAGGAAAACACAGCATCATGATATTATTAAATTTCAGCAACAGACTAGGGACCCTTGCATGAGGTTCCCCAAACTGCAATCCTCTCTCCACACTGAGTTCAGTTCACTGGTGTTTGAGAGAATGAAAAAAAAGTAGGGGCTTCAGCTTATGGAGGCCAAGGAAAAAGTTCATTACTGCTTTCCCACTCTCACAGCATCTTGGATTTCTAGCCCAAGGACAACCCTTCCTGAGTATAAACATGTCCTTCTAGCCTTTCCCCAAGCCCTACTGGTATTTTGTAACATGCATGGCCACACCTACACTCTGCTGGTAAGAGTAACCTCATCAGTTGAAATACAAAGAGGAAACAACCTAGCTCCACCAGCCCTGCTTTCTTCAGTGTCAAAATGGACAGGTCACACACTCTTCCAAACCCAGGGACTTGGCAATACTTAACAGTGGTGAGTCAGATCACAGATGGTCAAATCTACAGAATACACAAAACATATTTTCACCTGCATTCTGTACAATAACAATCATAATCACTGTTGTTTGGATTCTATATTACTGGTAGAATAAAACTGATAATATATTTATTGTCGGAAAGAACACGTGTGACAAGAATGTTGTGTCACCATTTGTTGTCAGAGACATCTAGAACAACCCTACAAACTATGCCTCCTTTAAAGGAGGAAGCTCATAATTTAAAACAAGCTTTTATTAAAGACCTAATCTAATTCCACACTGTGCACACACACTCACAATACAACTTGAATCCTTAGAATATCCTTTGCTTCAAAAGGGTAGAAACAAGAGAACATGCAGTAGAAAAAGCTCTTGCTTCCAAGCACTTTGCACCTGTAACTTCCTCACTATTTGATTTAGTGGAGTTCTCTACTGTTTATGAGCATGTGTTTGCTTCTGCAAAGCAGAAACCATAACAGCAACACTAAAAATTAAACGACTCATAGTCTCATCATACATTATCAACTAGTTTTTAATCTGCACTTTGTGTAGAAGTACTTAAGAGACAGATTTGCCACATCTCCTGGGATGAAACTGCAATTTGCCCAGCAAGAACTCAGACTGAGCAGGTGCTCCACAAGCCGGTGGAACTGCATCTGTGAGCAGTTAAGCAGATGAAACTATCAACACTATCAACATCAGCACTGTTTTGTGAGACCTGATATACACACGTCTAAATTTCAGGCTTTAAAAAAGAATTATGCTTTTATTTAGACATCTTAAAGCAAGTTCAGGGCAATTACCAATGCAAGCCTTGAATGCTAACTTCATCTCAACACCCCATAAAAGATTTCAGCAATTCAGACAAACAAGTTGCATGAATCATAACAGATCAGCCCAGAGAGAAGAGACCCATCTGGTAACAGGCCACCAGAGGTAAGAGACAAGTGTTAGATGCATAGCAAGAGGCCTGTGAGTAAGACAAGCATTATTACAGTTCTCACTGGAATGTTCTCAGCCTCCAGTTATTTGCACCTCACCAGTCCTCTGAGCCAAAGGGTCTGTCTTCACACACACAAAATAGTAAACGGTTTCTCCCCACACAGACCTCAAAATGCCAGCTACTACATCTTGCAGCAAAGCATTCTACAGTATAACTACCTTTTCATTAAGAATTTTTTGTTTGGAGCCTGCTACTTTGCAAATACCATTTCTACCAAAAGGAAAACTAGGCTTGATAGCTTGAAAAGGGGCAAGTCTCTGCTTCACCAAGAGTGTTCATAAATTCAGATTCTTCTGTTAAGTTCTTTCACCTTCAAGAAGGTAATTTCATACTTGCATCCTTCTTCTGCAGAGGCTCAGGGGCAGCACCAGGGGAAACTTCAATACACACAGCATTGCAAATGTAGGCTTGAAGGGTACTTCAGCAGTGGTGTAACAGCATTTTACTTTTCCCAGGATTCACCAGCTTTCAACTACTGCACAAGGAAATTTTTTTTAACAGAACCTAAAAAGAATCCCTAAAAAAATCTCAAATCTGAGGTGCAATTAAGCTCACAGCCCATACTAGGCATACATTAAATTAGGATTTCCAAGGGTAACATTCATCTACAAACAACTTTACTTGCTAAGACTTCACTTACTCCAGAAACACGAAGTACTTCTGCATGTTTTCAGGTGGCCTTCACTTCTTGTGCCATGAGTAGTTTTGCACAACTGCACTCCTCTTGCTTTTCATTGCTTGTTCTGGTCAATATGACCATAGGCAATTAAGAAAAAGTTCCAGCACAAAATGCAATGAGACCTAATTCTGAAAAGTTGTTATTTATTTATACAGAAACTTTCCTTAAAAATCCAGTGTGAATAAACAACAAGCACCATTCCATGGAAGCCTGCTTTATGAGCCTTCCACAATGACATTTACAAACTCCTTTTGAAAAATTAAAACAGGAATATTTGGGATACACTCTTCTCCAAATTAGACTCCCTCAAATCACTGACAACAGTGAAGCCTGATTTTCCACTTTCTTACCAAATCTATTATCTATCCACCACAATTCTGCCATTTTAGTGGTCTGCAGCTGGCCAGGCACACTCACCATCAAGTCAGCATCAAGGAAAACAGTCTACACTTTTTCTATGCTGCGCCCTCCTTAGCAGAACAAGTAACAACCACACCACAAATCAGTCTTACTTGTTAGATAAGAAAATTTCTCCTGACAGGTCCATACTCCTATCTTTAAAGGATGGGATCTGTAACAGACTTCAAACATCCACTACTCCAGTAGTGGATGACAATGGCTACCTCAGCTGTGTTATTCATCTAATTTGGGAGGCAATGATTAATTTAAAAGTTTGGTAACACTCTCACACCATTGCTAGTGACTGACTATTGCATGCTTATAGTCCATCAGTTTATCATTAAATAAAATTTTAAAAAAACCTTTTAGAATGTTATGAATAAGAATTTAATAACTTCTACAAACACTTGCATATTTATTTTTCGTCAAAGAAGAAATCTCTTAAGATTATTGTAGAAGTCAGGGAACAAAAAGGATGCTACAGAGAACATGAGCAGCTCCTCAGAGATATGGCACTTTAGACCATTTCTAAGATCTCCTCACCCAAAAAAGTGGAAGACACATGCCTGAATGAACTAAACAGCAAGTCACTGCTACAAAAGAATATAATTGCAGACTTCTTGAGTTAATTACTTGAAGTAAAACAAATGGCACTAAACTTGCCTCAGTAAGGAGTAACACCTTGTATGTGAAGAGGTACTAGGACACAGCTCCCTCATAACAGGATGAAATATTCACAGGCTAGGGCTTCCTCAAGGGAAACACATTTGCAAGTAAGGCAGCAAGCCTTATTTTATGCAACAACATGTGGAATTCACTAAGAAATAAAAAGGTAATTTCTTTACCGGCATGATACTATCCACAGCTATATTAGGCATGAAACAAACAACAGACACTACCTTACACTGCCTGATACTGGGCAGACATCAATAGTTATCACAAGACACTAAGCATTTCTTAAAAACAACAATTTGGCAAGTAAGCCATGAAAGTACGACAACCACCCCAAGGCTTTCCTCTAAAGAACTCATAAGCACTACTACTGCATCCAGACAGTGTTGATTTGATTCTATACAGCCAAAGCTTAAACCTAATTTCAAAATGAGATGTAGTTTATAACGTGGGTTCAGGGGGGAGTGGGGGGGGTAGGCTACTAACTGAAACATACTCTGAAGGCAAGCTTACAACTGTTTTAAATGCACAAAATAAAAGAACTGCATAAGCTCACTAGAAGTAAACACCAAATGCACATTATCAAACTTCAATGCTAATGACAAACATTTCTAAGTTACCAGGCATACATGTTTATTTCGGATTGCCTCTGCCCTAATAACTTTAAGTCAGAAGTTGAGGACTCATTTTAAGTGACAAACACACCAGCAGTTCCGTATTGATTCTTCATTATGGATGTCTTTCTCTCTTCCAATGAAGAGGGAACCAGGAACCTTTCACACACTTTCTCCATGCCCACTGCAAGGCTGAGAAATGAAAGCGGCAGAGCTGGAGGTTGCTCAGCCCATCCCTCCCGAGCACCATCCCAGCTCCCAGGAGAAGAGCACCCCATCCCACTGAGAAAAAGCCCCTATAGAAGAGTAGGAGCAAGGCTTAAAAAAAAAAAAGAAACAAACATGGAAGTCAGGACAGCAAATTTACCTCTGGCACTACCTTACAGCAGCACCGAGAAACCAGAACTATTACCTGTGTGGCAATGGCTACTAGATCCCTAATCACATCACAGCTAGTTTAAAGTCAGTTTGTTCAAGCACTGCCAAGCATGCAGGCACACAAATTGATGTGGCTTAAGGACTATTTACTCAGCTTCTTGAGCAGACTTCACAGCTTACTCTGAACTCCGTGGGGCCATTCAAGCTTCTTGGGCAGCTCTGTGAGCTTGGTTTGCTGTTATGTGGGCATCTCGTTCAGAATGTCAATAACTTGTTTCACAGGTTACATACACACACCAAAACACTGACTCCTAAGTCATTCCCATGATCTCCAAACGAGCTGCCCATCTCATAACTGCTAATTCTCCGCAGAGTGTTTGTAAGAATACTTAGTCTTAACATATCAGTACAGTTTCCTCACATCTCTTCCAAGCGATTAAATCACTACATGCTTGTAAGGTCTTACTATATACCCTCCCACATAATCCCCTCCCCAATTTTTAAAATGCCTATATCATCCCTAGTAATTTCAAATACTCTGGCAGTGCCAAAGTAGACAAAAACTACTTCCATTAAAGAGCCTTTAGCAGTACAAGCTAAACTACTATACTAAAATACTCTGAAACATGTCAAGGAAACCCAGGGTTCAATTTGTACCATGTAGAAATTAGTATTCCAGCAAGGGAGTGAACCACTAACAAGTCAAATATAACTAGAAAAAAGTAACACGAAATTAAGCTTCAAGAAGTATCAATATATGAAGTGACAAGCCAACAAGCAGAAGTTTGTGGTTAACACTTTAGGAACTGTGACTAGCCACTACATGGCACCAGTTAAACCTTCTTAAGGCTTTAGAAAATAAGTGAACTTCCATTTCAGCTTCACTGAAGTTTTAAGCATCTATTTTTCTTGCCTAAGCACTTATATTTTGTCCACTGCTTAACAGAAAGGAAAAAAAAAGTATTTTAAAATATGATCTCCAGAAAAGCTCTTCTATATTTCAGCTGAAAAAACTTCAGAAGTGACTGCTACTGTGAACTTGTTTGCTACTAGTAAGAATAATCACTTAACTGTTCTAATATTAGTAATTTATTTTTAGCAGAGAGAAAGAGGAGTGGTAGAATGACTTACTAAGATGCATACCATAAGCATGCAGTAAGCAACAACTCACCATTAAGAACCATTAAGTCTTTTAAAATCTGCATACTACCCAAAGCAGGTAAAATAAACCAGCTCTGAAGCACCTGCTGAAAGAAACTGGCTACATACAGAGTATACAGGCTCACACACGCTGTTTGTTTTGAGCTCAGCTTCCTGAAGCCAAAACACTTCCTTCTCAACCACAAAGTCACTGAAACTAGCTTAACAAATTCTGATATAACTGGAGAAATTTGTGCCTGCTAACAGATTAGCAGAGCTCCTCTGCCTGCAGAGCAGTGAACTGGCACAAAACACCTCAGCTTCATTGATGCTGGAGCTCCCATTACTATCATACTGAAACGTTCATGAAAAGAGGAGTCTGAGGGTTTGTTGTGGGTTGTCTTTTCGGGGGGATGGAGGTGTGCAGATGAGGGGGTGTTCTTTCCATAGAGAACTGGCATTATAAAATATACAGTGATTGATTAGAAACTTAAAATTAAAAGTGAGTTCTTTCAAGTTACCTCAAAAACACTAAATGTCTTCTGCACCAATAAGCCTCAGAGAGCTGAAGCAGCCCAAGATAATAACTGAGTGAAAAGAACACAGCACATAAAAGTTAAGTCTACAGAGTCAGGATACTTAAACCCACCAGGCATCTTCAGCTACACTTCAGATCTCACTGAACTCGACTTAATCTAGTCCCTACGCTAAAACTGACGTTGTCACTGGAAAGGAAGCACCTACGGAGACAAACTCTGCGACACCACATCCCTGCTCGGAGGTCTTCTGCTCCCAGCTCTCCTCCCACCCTCCCGACAGCGCTGACACGGGCGGAAGGTGACTGCGCTGAGCAGCACCCCGGCCCCTACGCCAGGCCCCCGGGGCGGTATGACAGCTCCCCCCGGCCGTGAGACCACGGGGAACGGGCCGCCCCCGCCCGCTGGCGGCGGGAGGGCCGGGAAGGACGAAGCGGCGGCGTTGCGCTGCCGAGCCCCGCAACCGGAGCTCGCCCAGGAGTTCCCGCCGCAAGCGGGCGGGGAGGAAGGAGGAGAAGCGCGGCCCCCAGGGGAGCGGCGGCAGGCGGCTGGCGGGCTCCCTCCCTCCTTCCCGCCCTCGCCCGACCGGGGGCGACATCAACCCTTCCCGGCCCCCGACACGAGCGAGGGGGGCTCGCCCGGCCTGCTCGGCAGGCCCCAGACAAAGGAAGAAAACGAGGACGAACCGGGACGAGGAGGCGGCGGCGGCAGCGCCAGCTCCCCCCAAACAAGCGCGGCCGCCGCATCCTTTCTCGCTCGGCTGGAGTCAACTCCAGCAGCGGGCGAAGTCACCCGTGGGGCGGAGGACAGCGAGCAAGGCCGGCGTGCGAGGGGGAAGAGAAGGGAGAAGTGCCGGCGGAAGGAAGAGAGAGAGAGAGAAATAGAGAGAAGCGGGACTGGTGGCTCACCAGGATCCGCTTGAAGAGGTTGCTCTCCTTGGGCGGCAGCGGCACGGACGGCATGGTGCGGGCGGCCCCGGGGCAGGCACGGCGGGAGGGAGGGAAGGCAGGCTGGTGGGGGCGGGGGCGGCCCGGGAGAGACGGCTGTCGGTACGAGGGAGAGGACGGGTGGGAAAGGAGAAGATAAAAACCCCGAGCTCCGCAGGGCAGCGGCGACGCGACTCCTGCCCGAGCAGCGGCGGCGGCTCTTTAACTCATTGGCCTGTACCGCCCTCCCCGCCGGCTCCCTCCGCCGCTGCGTGCGATCGCGGCCACTCTGCGCAGCTGCCGGGGAGGCCTCGCCGCCTGGCTGACGCTGCAAAATGGCAGCCGGGGTCCCCTCCGCGCAGGCGCACTGGCGCTCCCCCGCCGCTTCCCCCCTCACACTCGCACCCTGCTCTGCGGTGAGTTGGGGCGTGCGGGGGTTCGCTGGGCGCCTTCCCCGTTATCCCTTCTGCTCACCCGGCCTGAGGGGCGGCTTGGTTTGCTGGCCGCGGCTCTTCCCCTCTCGGCGGCGCTGAGGGAGTTACCTGCCGTGAGGTGCGGGGCGGGCGGCCCTGAGGAGGGGAGCCCTCGGCAACGCCCCGAAGGGAGGAGGGGGAAGGGGGCTCCCAACGCGGAGGGTGTTAAAAAAAAAAAAAAAAAAAAAAAAGAAATCAACAATTCCCGCTCGCTCACGGCCCCAGTCACGGGTTGTTGACACGTCGGGGGTTCCGCGATCGGGGTGCGCAGGGTTTTGCAGCATTTGGCCTCTCCCGGCCGTGGCGGAGAGGACAGAAAAGTCTCCTTTGTGTGCTCGCTGTCCCGCTTCCCTGCCCCTGGTAACCGAGTTTCAGTGGCCGCCAGCCCAGCAGCTCGCTTGAGCTGGTATTTTGGAGAGCCAGGCTGCCTGAAAGCCTGGGAGGTATTGTTGGGAGAGAGCGAAGTCTCTGTGAGCTGCAGAGCTCTGAGAGGCTGCGTGCGCGCTGTGCCCTGGCTGGTATGTAGGGAAACAACAGCAAACTTCGCAGTCAGACTTGGAGTAAGCAGGGATGTCATCTATTGCATTAATGCTTTTTTTTTTTCAGCAGTTGGTTATGTAAAACTTCCCAGCACTATCGTGCATGCTTAAAACACTAAGCGTTTATTCATGGCTTTGCTCCTTCACCGAAGGAGGTTTTAACGTCTTTTGAAAATAAATTTTTCTTCTTGTTATTCCCAGAAATAGTTCTAAATCTTTGCAAAAAGTTAAAAAACAACAACGAAAAAAAACCCAACCAGAACCACTAAAACCACATGGCCTGGGGCATTTACTTAGAAGGACAATTGGTTAAACTGTCAAAGTTACAACCAATTAAAAAGATCATTTTACAGGGGAAAAAAATTAGCTTCAACTAGAATCTCTGTTTATGTAATTACCCTTAAAAATATTATTTATATTTTTGTATGTTTAAAAAGGATATTAATTTTGAAATTATTATGGTTATCTACCTACCATCCCAGATTATGGCTGTGATAGACATCCACAGTAAAGCAAGTGTGTGGAAAATAGTATCTAAAAAGCCAATTAGAAAATGTGTGTACTTAATGTATTTTATTTGGTTACGCATAAAGCAGGTGACTATGTAAGTGAGGATCGCAAACAGTGTGTCTTTGACTTGTCACAAGCCTTGCTGAAGCTGGTGGACATGATAGCTGCTTTCCTTTCAGGCTAAAGGCGGTAACAAGAAAGTGGACAATGTCTTGGAATAGAGTAGGTTGGATGATGGCCTAACTTTGGGACTATTAATTAGAAAAAGAAAAGATGTGGTAGGCTCAGGAAGCCTCCTAAGATGCAAATGGCAAAAGGAAGGAAAGTACTGAAGAAGTATGGTGTATGCTTTCCTAGTTCTTCTTAGCTGAGCACCAGTTTATGGCCAGTGTTTTTGTGCATGGTGGTTGTTTTTGGTGTTGTTTTGTTCATCTCTTTAGATGTATGGTCTGTAATAAGTTTCTTCATAAACAGAATGTCTTTATTGTGTTTATTTGTCACCTTTTTTTGTTCCATCACGCTTCTAATGATGTCAGGTGCCCGGATCACTGATAGCAGTATATACATTTTCCACATGCTGTACCCAATTCACTCTTCTTTCTCCTGCACAGTGTAGCACTGCGGTATTCAGTATCTGATTTTTTTCGAAGCAGGAGTACTGCTGACAAGGATGGCCAATTTGACTTTGCCCCGCTGCATCATTTTCAGAGCCTGTTTGCACCACAGCCTGTATTCAGCACTTTTTAATAACTATCTGAAACCCTGACTTTATGAACTCTAGTTTTCTGTCTTGGCAAAAGGCATGGTATGTCCTCTGTTAGGCTGAGTGATAAACAGATCCATCTCCAAGGTGGTCAGGCAAATATTGTGCTAGGTGGACCTTTGGCCTCAGGCAACACGGCTGTTCTTGACAACTAAAGGTCTCTGTTTTCTGCTGGTCCTAATGCTGAAAAGAACGCTGTCTGAAAATAGGCAAATTGCAAATAAAAGGCAGGGGTTCAATCTGCATTTAGACATGTGCTTGTATTAAAAATCTGTGTTAAAGGCAGCAAGACAAAGCAGAGAGGCAATAAAAGAAATGTTTGTAGAGTAACTGGGAGAGAAGAAATGAAGAAAGGAGCTTTTGGGGCAGGCAGAGCTCTAGTTGAAAGTGAGGTTTGGGAGTGCAGTCAAGAAAACTTCTTGTCATTTAATCCCACTGCGCTGGGCAAAACAAAGCTCTGTCTACTGGTTTTGTTACTGAACAGGACTGTATTCAAGACGCGTATGATTCTGTCACCAGTTTTTCCTTCAAACAGAACAGAATCCAGAAATCTGTTGACAAACTATTTGGGTTGAAAGGGGGGAACAATATTAAAGTAACATATACATTACAACAAGCTTAGGATTTTGCTGCATCTCACTTTATTCCGTGACTTGTCAACATCAGTTGGTTTCTAGAGAAGTCATGGCATGGTACTTGCAGATGGTTAAACCCAGTTATGGACCCCTGAGTGAAAAAGAGCCTCCACATGGGCAGGGACCTGCCATCAAGGCAAGCACAGTGTAAGGCCTGGAGCTTGTTTTGTCTGATGAGACATTTAATTGCCTCCACTTTCTAAAGGAACTGGCAGGTTAGGATTGCCAGATTTTAAAGTACAGGATGACCATGAGGTTCTTAGGGACATGCTTTAGAGGTGGACTTGGCAGTGCTAGGTTAATGTTTGGACTAGATGATCTTAAAGGTCTTTTCCAACCGAAACAATTCTATCCCAAAGCCCTGAAGCCATGCTGTACTTCTGCTGTCACTCTTCCCTCCTGCACCTGATGTCCCTGGGGCTGCCGTGGTGGCTGGGAAACGTGGTAGAATCTGCCCCAAGCAGCCTCCACCCTGCAACCCCAGGTCCTTGCCAGCTCCATAGGCAGCTGCTTCGGCCACGCAGGTTGTAAGGCATCAAATTATGAGGAAGGTGGGAGCACAGACAGCAACAGGATTTTGCATCCTTTGTACCTGATTCCCATCCTGCATTCTAAAAGCATACAGTGAACATGGGAAAAGAGTGGTTTTAATATGAGAGGCATGAACTAGGTCCTGCAGTTGATGGTGTGTCTGGCAACTCCACTGCCAGCAGGAAGTCCAGCCCTTGTCGTGGCCATGTGGTCCCTGCATGATCTGCTGCCTACTAGGGAGGGCTCAGAGTTTGTTGCAGTCTCTATTTGCACACTTAGAGTTAGGTTAAAGAATTTGCCTGGAAGGCATAATAAAAACTGAATCATGATCACTTTTAATTAGAGGATTTAATGTAAGGACTATTACTGGCTGGAATAGAAGCTGATTTGATTTTCCTTTGCCTACCTTCTTATTTTAAAATCAATTTTTAGGTGCGTGGTCTGCTTACAGTTTTCATATTCTTATTAGCTTCTAGGTTGTCCTCCCTTAGGTTACCTTCCCAAGACTGTTAAGTATCAGATTGTATATTCGCAGTCCCAATGCGAGGATAATTTTGTCATTTCGTTCCACTGCAGAGTAAGTCACAGTGGAAGAAGAGCGTTGCAAGGTGGGGACAGCATCTGGACAATGGTATCTGTCACAGCACAGCAGGCTCAGGCCTAGGGAAGTGCCCATGAGGGTTTGGGGTGCTGTTTGCTGTGGTCCTTTTGTAGACTGGATCAGCTCTGGGGTGGGTCCTGTTCTCTTGAAGAGCCTTTTGATCTGTCTGCCTTGCCTTCTGTCCCAGGGGATGGAGCGGAGATAGGATCTGTCCTCAGATCTAACCAGGCCATTAGTTGTCGTTCATGTGCCGATGAGGTTTGATCCAAATCCTCCCTATCAGTCTCATTTTCAGTCTTCTGGAATATTTACCTCACCAAACCCCCAGTGATGCTCTATGTGCCAAAACCCAAATTTTTACCCTTTTTTAATCCTGTTGAATGATAGTAGCTGGGAAGAAAGAAACTCTGAACCCAGTGGGTTTTAATGCATTTACAGCAGGGCTAGACTTCCTGAAATATAAAAGAGGTGGGCAAAGTTACTGAAGTAAAGCAAATGTCAGAAGAAAGAATGCCTTCTCAATGCAAGTGATACATGTAACATAAAACAGTTTCAAGAAGCAAAATTTTTGATCTTGGGTCTGAATACATTTCCTTCCTGTATCATACATAGCAAAGAGTAAAAACGTTTACTTTTTTGGGTGATTGTAAGTATTATAAAAACCCCATGTTACTTCAATCTTTTTAAAATACAGATATAATTAGAGATGTAGTTGTGTAATCTGTTTGATATTATATCTTTAAATGTGCATATACATAGTATGTTTTGAACCATACCGTATTAGGAAGCTGCATCCTATTGGCTTAATGATAATATGAATGGTTATGTCTATTAATATTTTATAACTGATGTCTCTAGTAGCATAGTAATAATTCATTTTAAATATAATTCAATAGTGAGCTTTCGGATAAAGTGGAACTCACTGTTTTATGCAAACTTGTCAGAAATTAATCTTTGAATGACCAGATTTGAAACAAGATGTATTTTAAGCCCATCCCTTGGGGAAAATACAGGGAAATGTGTGTGTGATATAACAGCTTAGAAGTTGGACACAGAAGTGAATATTCCCATTTGTTGTTACTCTTGCTTTTTCTTCCTCAAAGTCGGGGTGTGCTACTGCGCAGCGATGAGGAAGATGTCGAAAATGAAGACCTACTTTTAGGGTCGCCTTCCGCACTTTTTATTTCGGGGCTCGCGTTTCACAGCGTGAAACCAACTCCGCTTTTCCCCGGAGCGTTCCCCCAGCGCTGCGGGCAGGCCTCGGCTGCCGGTCCCGGTGGCACCGGAGGTCGGGACGGCGCGGCCCTGGAACCGCGTTGTTTCTCGGGCATGCTGGGACTGGGGAGTCCTTCCGCTCTACTTCCCGTCTGCCGTGGCCTCGTCGGCTAAGGCAGGATCCGGCCGGCGTCGGGGTCTGCGGAGGGTGAGTGCCGGAGCTCCCTCAGGGCTGCTGGGGAGACGAGCGGAGTCCCTCTCGCCCCTCACGGCCGCGCTCCGCCGCCGCGCCAGCGCTGCCTTTCCCTGCCTTTCCCTGCCTTTCCCTGCCTTTCCCTGCCTTTCCCTGCCTGCCCCACCAGCCCCGAACCCCGCAACGGGGGAGAGCGGCTCTCGGGGGGTTTGCCCGGGAAAGCTGTGGGGGGAGGCCGAGCTGAGTTACACGGTCCCCGCCGTGTGCCCGCATATTCTTAACGTGTCTGAGGTAATTTGCGTAGGGTTAATGGCGTTTCTTAATCGTTAGAAATTATTTTTGAAACATCTTAAGGTGGTCACAACGCTTGACAACTGTTTTGTGTCTGGAAATTGTAATTTTTGTTTTGTTTTGTTTTTAATAAGGCAATTGCAGTTGTTGCTTTCCCGTGCTAGGTTTGATTTGTGATATGCAAGGGGTGATTCTGTCACATTACAAAGTTATTAAAATATGGTCAGGAAAGCAGTTAGTAGGTCATCTACTGCTCACAGCTCTGTAAAAGTTTTATGTTTGCTTATTTCTGCACAAATGTAATGTGACAACATCTCTCTGAAAAGGAGATCATACCCTTTTGTATTTGGCACAGCAAAGTTATTTTGAAATTTCTGGCGTCCTTGAAGCTCTGTGTCATGCCATTACTTAGGGTTTTTTTAGGTATTTTAAAACAATAATTTTTATTTTATGAGAGCTCAGGCAGAACAATACTACAAATCTGTTATGACTTCAGTACATTGCTTCTTAACTACGCCAGTAAAAAATCAGTTGGATGGCTATAATGAATATGTTTAGTTAATTAATTGAGATAAAATATAGCGTTAATATTTTTAAAATTAGTTAATGACGGTTAGCACTTGACCAAACAGCAATGGGGCATACGGGCCTGCAGTGACTCCAGCATCACCAGCAGAATTAGGTCTATTTGGGATTGAGTCCACGTGTGCCCCTGAGCAACTAAATCCAGGATTGGAACTGATGAGCCGGATTTGAGCCTTGTGCTGTGATGCTGCTGAAGGGAATGTGATCCCTCTGCTACAGCCAGTCACTAGAGTAATCCATGGGAGGTACCGCTGGATTTCTGTAAATTAAAGTGGTGCTGAAGTTGCCGCTGTGGGTTTGACAGCACCTGCCAGCTGGGGAGTCTGAGGAAAGTGCAGAAGTAGAATAAAGGTCCTTCCCTCCTTCTAGGGGTAGTGAAACAGACAAGCCAAAGGCAATAGTCCGTGTTTTACTGCACCTTGCTATTTCTTCATCATGGACAAATGGGTGAAAGTAAATAGGTGAGGATAATGGGTGGGTCGAGTAGTTAGAATGTCATAGTAATTTGTTAATAAAATGCTTGAAGATGCAGAGAAGGTCTTGTCACTGATGAGTAGAAAATGATTGTGTCAGACAACCAAAGTGTATGTTTCAAAGAGATCCTGTTGCAAAAGTTTCATGCTCTCTCCAGACCCACTTTTTTTTTCTAAAAATCAGTAGATCCCACAGATGGGATTATGGCACTGGCGGAGATATTAAGGCGTGTTTATTTGTTAAACTTTTTCTATGTGAATAGTCATAGAATACAAATTATTTTAATTTAGTCCTTTTGGTAGTCCCTTGTACTCCCATACAGATTTGTAGAGCATGGTAAGAATTCATAACATAGTTTGCAATGTTGATGATACAAAATGAAGAAGGAACGATCTTTTCTAGAGCAGCAGTCATGCTAAGGGGAGCCTGTGTCCTTCAAAACTGCAGGCCAGGAGCCTCAGAAAAATAGAGGGATTGTGTTTCAGAGTACCAGCTTCTTGCTCACTTTTTGGATAGAAAATGTGTATAACAGTTACATGTAAATATATCATGGTAATGAGTACACAGGAGACATAAAACACTGTTCCCTTGTCTTACATGGAGCATATATGGATTAGTAGTTTCTTGCAGGCGCATTGTAGTCCCGTTGATGAACCTGTTGCAACATTGAGTTGAATTTACTAATGTCCTCCTGCCAAAGTTCTGTCACTGTTCTGGTAGTGGGTATAATTTTGCACATAATTCTGGACATTCCATACATTCTCTATATCGAATTCTGTACCTCTAGTATAGATTTGTCTTCTCTCGGCAACATTTTTCTTCTGCCAGTAAGGATTTTTCCCATGAGACATATGGCAAAATGAAACTGTTGTCTGTAAAGCTTCATCTACAGTAGCTTTTCCACAGTATAAATAAACTGCGGAGGTGAGAGAAGACACCCTTTCTGACAGTCAGTACAATAGTGCTGATAAGAGTTTCTGGTTTAACCCAGGACTAAAACAGCAATAGTTTTGTCTGTGACAGTTACATTTGTGTTGGTGTAATCAAAAACAGGATTTGGCCTTGATACAGTTCTTGTTGTGCTTTTTTTTATTTTTATTTTTTAAATTTTTTTTTTCAACAGAATGCTCTCTTTTTCCAGATTAATAACACTGGTCTGTGTACTGTCTAGTTTTAATTTCAGGTGATGGAAAAATAAGAAACAAAATGAAACCTTTCCGAAGTGTCTGTCTTTTCAAGAGCATGCTTGCCAACTGCTACTGTCACGGTCAACTTCACAACTGTCTCCTCCCTCCTGTTGCAAAGAAGATAAGTTATTTGGTGGGATTGCACAACTGTGGATTTTGGAGGTCAAAATCTTTATTGGACACAGCTGGATTCACTCTGTCATTTGTCAGTCGGTGTAGGAAAATACATCAGGATTCTCAGGCATTGTGGAAGCATGAGGCTGTGCAGAAATACCTGGAGACCCTAAGCAAGGAATACCAGCAGATCAGGCATCTGTTAAATGGTGACTCGATAAATGACTTTGAGCAGAAAACCCTGAGGAGTAGATGTGCTGATCTGTCCCCCATTGCAGCTGCATTTCAAGAAATCAAAGAGGCTGAAAGGGAAGTTCAGGAGTTAGAAGCAATGTGCAGAGGTAAGGAGAACACATCTACCTGTTTCAAAACAGTAGCTTTACTTGCGTTAAACTTCATTGCCCAGCCTTTGGGGAAAGCTTTTGAATAAGTTAATCCAGCCCTGGAGCACTCTCTTGTCCTGCTTCTGGGAGCTTGTGTGTTGTCTGGGTTTTCTGCATCCAGCACGTCCTTCCAGCTTTCATCTCACCTCACTTCAGTTTGAGGTCTTAATACAGCCAACTTGGGAGAGTTGGGGTTGCCTGGAATCTCAGGGCTATCTGTCTAGCAGAAATGGTTTGGAAATGTTTGGCTTAAGATTGTTTTTTGATAGAACTGAGAGCAGTGTGAACCGAAAGAGAAAAAAAATAAGCTAGCCATATACCTGCCTGGACTCCTTCCTGTGTAACCTCATCTAGGTGTTCCTGTTCCGGCAGGGGGATTGGACTGGATGATCTTTCGAGGTCCCTTCCCATCCCTGACATTCTGTGATTCTGTGATACATTTGATAGGTTCAGACTTCCTGTGTTAGTTATAATGGGATTCCATCTAGCCAGTTTGTTGGTATTTATTGAGCAAATTACATGAACTTTCATTAGGCCCTCAATTGTCAGCTTCCAATTTAAATGGCAAAAGTAAATATTTCTTTGAAAATATTTGAAGAGTCCTTCAAGGAATAAAAATTAGTGATTGTCTAAGAAGCTGCTGCTTTTAAGTGCTCTGCTACAGTAGAAGTTGGGGTAAAAAAGAGTTTTAAATTGTTGCTGTTTCCAATAATGTTCAGGATCAAGAAAGCACACGGAGTAAAAGAATTTACCGAATAAGCAACAATACAACATTTTGAGAAAAAAAAAAAAACTTGTTGAAAGTGTGAGGAGGTGCACATGGTAGGAAAGAAAAAATGTCAACTATTCTGCTACACCGATGGTTATTAAGGCAAGAGAGGGAAACATTTGCCTGGAGAGAATGGGGCTTATAATGAAGAAGTGAAGTGAGGGAAGAGCAGAGGACAGGAGGAATGTGTAACCAGAGGTGTAAACGGGGGGTGGGATGGAAGTTCACGGTGCTTTTCAGAGAGAGAACCAAGGGGTGTTTGCAAAACAGTAAAAGCCGTATTGAAATAAAGCTGGTAAAAATGTAACTTGTTTAGAAAGGTAGAAAACATTTACATTCTTTACTTTTAGGAATAAATAGATGTTTGTGCTTTTTGATAAAGTGGTTGTTATTGAAAATATTTTAATACCCAACCCTTTCAAGTTCTCTTCCCTGGAGAAATAGGAAAAGGAGTGAAGGTGAGGAGGGACAAAAATTTAATGCTGAAAAATAAATGTGCTTGGAAGAGTTAGAGAGCGTTAAGAAAACACCGGAAAATTCATACTTCAACTTAAAAGGGCTATTTTTGGATCAGGTAAATATAATGAAGATTTTTTTTCTAATTGCATAAATTATGATGTGAATGAATAGAATAAATTCTAGTTGGAAGAAGGGGGGGAAATATGGAAGAAAATTACAGCCAATAAATTAATTAAATGGAAACAAATTATTCTATTTGTACTGTTTATTGTGTGGCCAAGTTAAAACACAAATGTCCCCTTCATTTGACTGCTCTTTGTTTTCTGGTTAACTCACTAACTGACCCTCTTCTCTATAGTGCCTGAATTCCATACAATCGCTGTAGGATTTTATTTTTGCACCGCTCGGTGAAGCAGGAAAATATTGTTTCCCAGTTTTCCACTGGTCATGTGAGCCACAGGGTGGATTAAGTGAATTCTTACAGGTCAGGTTTGCAGGGAGGTGGGAGTGGGACACCAGTCCTTTGAACCCCAAGCTCGTTGGTCACCACCAGACTGTTCTTCTGGAGACAGTCAGTTTGATTCTGTTTATCTACCTGATTGATTATGATGCTTTTTGGACCAACTAGAAGCCTCTGATTCAGTACCAGCTTTTGGTTAGAGTTGTAATGCACTGGTAGGGAAACTGATACAGTTCTTGCCTTATGTACAGGGGATGTCAGACTCAAATGCTGATCTGCCATCTTTTATTTTAGTAAAAAAAAAAAAAGACCCAGAGCGTAAAATAAAACTCATGATACAAAGGAGCTGCTGCTGTCCTTGCCCAGCACAGAAAGCTGGTTCAACACCCCAGCACATTTAGGTCTTAAGACTCACTGCTGGGGGCACAAGTGTCTTCTGTGTGTCCATGTCCAGATGCCCGGAGATGTGGAGCCCATGGTCCTTGCTCCTGCCGTGGAGGTACCTGATTCCTGCGGCAGGTTCCAGAGCTCAGGCGATGGGACAGGAGGGGTTGGTCACTGGGTGTGCAAGACGAGGAGATGCATTCGGCTACTGCCTGTCTGATTTTACGCTGCATCTGAAGCAAACCTATAGTTTCCATGCTGGCCACAAGACACACTTTATTTTCCTCTTTGTTGCTTTCTTCCCTCAGTCTCACTCCCAGCTGTACAAAGCTGTCTTCCCCTATTAGTGTTGGTAATTGTCCAGTTGTAAATTACATCTAGTTCAATTTGGAATGCATTTATTTAACCAGACCCATTTTTTTTTTCTTTTGGTGAGTTGAGTTGGTTAAATTTCTGATGAGATTATTAACAGAGCTTTTCCTCAGCCAGTAGAACACTGGCAAGAAATATGAAAAGGAAAGGGTTTTTGTCTTCCAAATTTCTACTTAGTGTATGATCTGTATGAGTGTGTATTAACTGATCAGCATCTTCAATTATTATAAACTGGAGCCTTCATAGCAGAAAAGGTTTGGAGCGTCTGCTAGCTTTAATTGAGCATGTTTCCTGGTTTGATGATAAGCTCTAAAATGTGGGAATGGGCAATCAAATTACAGAATCATCAAATAATTTACCTTGAAGGGGACCTCTGGTTGTTTGGTCTGATGTCCTACTCGAAGCAGGACCAGTTAAAGCAGGTTGTCTAGGCCTTGTCCAGTTGAGTTTGGAATATATCCAAGGACAGTGATCCTACAACCTCTCTCAGCCCCTGTTCCAGAGTCTGACCACTCTTAGGGTCCAAATAGTTTTCCTGTTATCTAATCAGAATTTCCCATATTCCAGCTTTTGTCTCCTTTTATCATGATATAGAATCTGTCTCTGTCTTTTCAGTGTCTTTCTGTTAGGCAGATGTACACGACAGTGAAACCACCCCTCTGCCTGCTTTTCTTAAGGCTGAATAAACAGAGTTTTCTCAGCTTCTTCTCGTATGTCCTTCCCTCCAGCCTGTGACCATCTTGGTGGTTCTCAGGTAGACTCACTCCAGTATTTCCATGCCTTGCTTGTACCGGGGAGCTCAAAACTGGACACACTAATCCAGATTGTGACCTTACGTGCTGAAGAGAAGGGAAGGGAATCTCAAGCAAAGCAAAGAGTCAGAGTGAGGTCTCTCACATCCCAGTGACTTGTATCCATAACTCCCACATCTCACTGATCTCTTGAAGAGCAGGAGACAGAGGCAGAAACCTCATTATCATCATCATATGTATATTTGTAACGCTCATCTTACCGAGTTGGTTACAAATTGTGGAGTATATGTGTGTTTCTCAGCAAGTCTAGAAAAAACAAAATGTGTTGCATGAGGAAACTGAGACACTTCTGGACTGCAGGCATGTTTTTGATGTATTTTGTCGAATTCACTTGTGGATTTACCCCTGGACTTTCAATCTGTATGACAGAACCATCAGTATGACTGAGAGTGAGTAACTGTCAGGTACGACTGGCATCTATTTGATGCAAACTTTGAGCCGTAAGGTAGAGATTGAGAGGTAAGATACCCAGTACTCCTTCCAGCACACCTGAAAGATATAATCTAGTTAGCAATATGCATCCTGGCTTGGGCTGCTTTTATTTGGTATTTCACACTGGCAAAATGCAACTGCAAGCTTTTATGTGCTGCAATGCATGTCTTGGGACAGCTGTGTTACAATTTGGTCTAAGCTAGGTGAGACTGGCTAACATCTATTCCTGTCGCTGGAATTTAGAGCTAGACAGCAGAGATGAAAAACAACTTCTAGAGCTTGCCTTAGAAGAGAAGGAAACCCTGGATAAAAAATTCAACATGTTGTGCAGAAAGGTGAGCCTGAGGTAAAGTTACACAGCTTTGTAAATAAAGATGTCAAAAAAATACTCCTTTGTGATACTACCAATAGATTCTGACACTTGCATTTAATGAAACAGAAGTCCAGCTTCTGTATTCTCCCTAAAAAGAAGTGGCCATATTAATTAGTAAACTTACTGACAATTGTGTCTTAGAAGCTTATTATTTTAGTAATTTTTGCTTGCTTGCTTGTCTGTCTTCTTATGCTGAAGGGGATTAAAAAAATGGTGAGCCTGTACTCTTGAGACCTGACATGACATCTTGGTAACTGTTTGTGGCAGCAGAGCATGCATTCTTGAAAGATTTCTGATTGGAACTTGCAGTCTTTCATTTACAGCTGACAGCACCCCATGAGTGGGGAAATTAATTATAAGCAGAGAAGCTGAAACGATTCAGTGGAGAGCTCTATGTTTGGGCTCCTTTCTGCGTTCAGATTGAAATAATATAAAATGGGACTTTCTGAAAAATAAGATTAATGTAAAGATTGGCTGGGTTATAGCTAATAACTTTGTAAGTAGTTGGGGTGGGTGACCTGCCACCTGACTTTGCAGGCATGAATTTTCAGCTAGTTTTCCTGTGAATGCACCAACACATCCCATTTCCACACTGACTGCACTGAGTCGCAACAGCCATTGGACAGTTTTTAGTCCTACTTACTAGTTGCCAAAAGAAATCTGTGGTTGTGTGCACGCAAGCTGTGGCAATTGTGATGGCTGGCTGTAAATTTGATTAAGAGAGGAGATACAGAGTCATGAAGGAGATAATGACATTCTCTTCTTTTTTTTTTCCTTTTCAGCTTTTCCAGCTTCTAGTGCCAAAGGAAAAATACGATAGAAGTCCTGTCATATTAGAAGTGACAGCTGGCAGAACAACTGGAGGTCAGCAAAGTCCCCACAGTAAAGAGTACTTCAGACATCCGTCCAACTTCATTAAACCTCTTACGCGTTATTCTTAATGCCTTTTTGTACTTGAATACTATAAATTAATGCTTTCTAAAGAAGAGTATTAATCTGGCTAATGACTGTGGTTAGAGTTGAAGCTAAAACTAAAAGCTGGTGGCTGCCATTTTGTGAACTGCTATTTATGTTGTAGCGCCTTTATATTTTTAGGAGACATCTGCCAACAGTTCGCTAAAGAAATGTTTGAGATGTACCAGAACTATGCAGACTATAAACGTTGGACCTTTGACATTGTGAACTACACGCCGGCTGAGATAGGTACAGCAGTTCTTCAGACGCTCCACTAAGAAATGGAAAGCGGTGTTTCTGTGCTGTGTTTGTCACACATTATTTGCCTCTCTAGGTGGGCTGCATCACGCTGCTGCTCATATTTCCGGAGATGATGTCTACAAGCATCTGAAATATGAAGGAGGGACTCATCGAGTCCAGCGAATCCCCGAGACGGGCCTGTCGTCAAGAATGCAGCGTATTCACACTGGGACAATGTCAGTTATTGTCCTCCCTCAGCCAGAGGAGGTAAAGGAACTCTTAATTGGGGTGGTACGGTGGTGCATCCATGCTAACCCATTTTGGCGTTGGAGTTGTTATTTGAAACCATGTTACTGTTTTGGGATTTTAGTGATACCCAAGTGCTTTGTGCGAGTCCCAGCAAGTGAACCCTGAGTTCTGTGACTCTGGAGGTGATAGTCCTTGGCTCTGTACCTTATATGGTTCAGTGAGTCATCAGGAGCAACCTTGCAGAGATTTGCTATTGCCTGAAACGTTGTGTAAATCAATGATCGTTTCAGTGAGTGTTCTAGCCCCAGTACTCACAAAGATGTCTGCTATGAGTACGCCAGTTTTAAGTTATATAATGTATTAAGACAGGGACTATATCCAAGAAAATATTTGGTGTTGCATAGTAATGTGATTCTGCAGGTCCTTTTTTTTCCCTCATGTAAATTATTGGTGTCCTCTGTTAAATCAAGGACAGTCTGATTTGAATTTGAATGAGTGTGTGGGCTAGTCTGAGATCTCACTGATACTGACAGTTCTCACTTAAACCAGCAATTTACATGCAAAATAAACAAAAAACAGATCCCACAGTCTTCCCCTTCAAGTTCTCCTGGTTCCTTGTAATGCTTTCTGTGCAGCGTTGAGCAGATCTGAATGTTCCTTTCCCATACCCTGAGCTCAGACTATGGTCTAGGTCATCACGGACTCATATTTCCAATGCTACAATCTTTACTTGGATCTGGATACACCCACTTTTTCCTCAGTTAGATATTTTTAAGCACTGTTGCAAGAATCACTGAGGCTTGACTCATGAACAAGATCCTTGCACTGCTATTCGGAAGTAGCTTTTGATTATTTGCTTATTTCTTAGTCTCCCTGCTAGAGCTAGTGGTTTTACAAAAAGTTGATTTTGTTTTGTTTTGTGAAGGACCTGGAGTGAGAGTTGACATTGACGTTCAAAATATTTTTAGAATGAGCAGAAAATAGCAATTTTCTTTGATTGTAGGTTGATGTTAAAGTGGATCCCAAAGATTTGCGTATAGATACGTTCAGGGCCAAAGGAGCAGGAGGGCAACACGTTAACAAAACTGATAGTGCTGTAAGAATTGTACACCTTCCCACAGGTAAGTCTGGCTGTATTTCGTACTTGTGATCACCCTCAATCTGTGTCCTGAAGAGAAAGTTTGTGATCCTGCAAGTTGCCTCTTAGAGTGAGTTTGCAGGGTTGGGCCTTAAGCCAGAAAAAGGAGGTGGCGCCTCCTGGCTCTGTCCCTTTTCTAGCAAGGCAGCGTGTGAGAAACGGGACACGTCCCAGTGGCATAATGGTCAGTGTGTTGCTATTATGCCAGTTTTGTCTTCAGAGGGAGTGTGTAATTAATACACCGTCTTTGAAGGATGAAAGGACAAATGGAGGGTGACAGGGATGGGATGGAAGATGTAAATAATTCATGTTGTGTGCTCTGCGCCTTCGGGAATAATGGCCATCGGCAACCAAGGGTGCTCTTTGCCTGGCTGGACCCCGTGTGGTTACATGACTGAGGGAAAAGGAAGCTTGAAGATTTTTATTCAGTACTAGATGATGCTATCTTATGTTGCACAGGAAGGAAAATGTATAGTGATGGGAAGGTAGTGTATGGACTGGACCATTCTGTCTTTTTCAGGATTTGTTTTTATTGAAATGTAGTGGGCTTCTGTCTGTCCAGGTGCAGAATCTCTTCAGGAACAGGAAATTCCAGTAGTGACCTGAAAACAGCTGTTTCCTATATACCTTTTTATTTCAGAAATGAAATGAGAAAGAAAAATACTATATTTCTTTTAAAGACCTTTATTCTACTTTATGTCATTATTCATAATTAAGTTAAACATGTGCCAGTATTGTTTAGACATCCTCCTCTGCCAGAATAATGAATTTCCAATCTCCAAGAGCTTATCTAGACTAAGACTTTAAAAACTGGTGTTACACTGTTTTAAACGTGCTTCTGTGGGCTGTGCAAATTACATTTTTAACATGTGGTAGGTGATTGGAGTTAACTTATTTTCTAGAGGCAATGTCAGAGACTTGTTTGCTTCATGAAATTTTAAAATATCCCTGCCTTTTCTTTAGCACTGAACAAAGCCCCTGGTGCAGCTGTTTTAAAAATGTACAAATGGTTCTGACCAGTGTGTTAAAATGCCTTTTTATCTTCCAGCACTCCAGAAGCTTTCATTTGCCTAATGTGTTAGAATTAATTTAGCTTGTTTGTTCTTTGTTATAATGCGCTTTTGATCAGAGCTCTTCTCGAATCCCTCCGTCCAGGACTAGCAGTTGAGTGCCAGCAGGAGCGGTCACAGCAGCTGAACAAGGAAATGGCTCTGCGGACTCTGAGAGCGAAGCTGTACCAGCAGGTCATTGAAAAACAACTCAGTCAAGAGCAGAGCGCCAGAAAACTGCAGGTGAGAGCATGCGGTTGCTGAAATTTGGAGAGGGTGCTGTGCTGCAGGTTTGTTTCTGGTCTTTTTGAGTGACAGTGACAGAGCAAGTGTGTCTCTGTGTGTGTGTGTGTCTAACCAGTTGTGCTTAACAAGGAGAATCTTGTACAGTAAGCCAGTGAGTCTGCTTTAAAATGGTAAGTCTATTTTTTACTTACCCCACTTCAACACTAGTGTGGACTTCTCAGGAAATGAAAAAAAAGACATCCGCTGTAGCTGGAAGGAGTCAAAAGGCTACAGCTGGAATTATCTAAAAAACAATGCTCAATGTCATGTATTAAATCCCTGTTAAGGCTGGAGTTACACAGCTGAAGCAGCAGTAAAGAGTTCTTCTCCATGAAAACAAGGATCGGAAGTTCTCCGAGTTGTATTTTTACCAGTTTCTAAACCAAAGTATTTTATAAGATCAAACAGAGATTTTGAATGAAAAAAAACATATGAACAATCCTGCCACTTCGCAGTTAAGTAACAGTGTATTTGCTATGGGTTAGGTCACCTTTTATGGAAGAAACAACTTCAAGTTGTGCTGCAAAATGTGCTTTTATCTCGAACCATGCTATCATTCTTTTCCCGCTCTTTGAGTGTTTCCCCATTTTTGGTGCAGACTTCAACAGTGATCAACAGGAATAAAAATGCTTCAGAATCACAGAATTATTCAGTACTCCGGAGTGTCCAGCTTAGCTATTTAATGACTAATTTCCGGTTCTATTTGAATATGTTGTTCCTGCAGGTTATTAACTCAGTAATTGCAAGCAGTGAACCATTTATCTTTTATTAATATTTATGTATATTTTGTTGTTAATTTTAGCTTGAGAGTCTTCAAAGCTGCATAAAGAACTTTGATGTACATTTATATGAATAGTATAGAAAACCAGGCAAAAGTAAATTACCCTTCCTGATGTTTCAGAATATACTCAGTAGATTCCTTGTGCACCTGAAATCTTTTGAAAAGTCCACTAAAGCAGACACCCATTTCTCTAAGCAGTATTTAGCATTTAACTCTCCATTTGAATAAAGCATTTAACCACACAGCCATGCCACATTTGCATTTCTGCTTTGAAACTTTTAGACTTGCTTGCACTCTGGTGCTTTACCACTAGAGGACTTCTCTTCGTAGTCTCAGTTTACTCCAGTGCTTAATTCCAACAGCCAAATGTTCGTGGAGCTGCTGTACTACGTGTTGACTGTGCTGCTTCTGTTACTAACGGTGCCTACTTTAAATTTTTTATGGGAGCTACAACCCCCCCAAGAAAAGAAGAACACTCTTACATTTTTTAACTAAGGACACGTATAGACACATCTCTTGCCTTACGTGACTTTTGAAAGTTACGTAATTTTTCCAGCTACAGAGCTGGGACAGAATGTACTGGAGGTGCTGGAGGATGTGAAAACTTGGTCTGTGATACCGAATCACGACTAATACGGTTTAGTAATACCATGATGTTTTAAATATATATATATATCTGCTGAGTCAGTGACCACTGGGTTTGTAGGTAAAACAGGCTGATGCATTAAAGTTTATTCTGTTTTAGAGTATAGTTGATTCTTTTTTTTTAAAACATAATACAGTAGGATTTGGTTTTTGCTGCTTCACTACAGTTGGGAACAAGAGCCCAGTCAGAGAGAATTCGTACTTACAACTTCACCCAGGACAGAGTCACCGACCACAGGATCTCATATGAAGCACGCAATATCAAGGTAACGGTTGCTTATAAGAGTTTTAGATACTTACATGTACCATAAGAAGAAGAACAATTTAATATATGAGGAAATCAGATAGTCAGTTGTGCTCAGACAGAACATTGTAGATTCAGAAAGCTTAAACTTTCTTTTCTGCCTTGTTGTAGGGTAGTGGTAAAGTTGACTGGCAGAGGGTGTAACTCACTGGCCTACTTCTCTGTGTACTTTTCTCTTACTATGTAAGTGAAAAAAGATCAAGCCTGTAGTGCTCTGAGTCCCTCTGCCAAACCAAGCAAGTGACATTGAGATTCTTGAAGCTCAGTACATCCAGAAGAAAAACCTGACATGAAGGACTTTTTGTTGTTAAGCCAATCTTTCCTCCTCCTCCTAATGATGGAGCGAAGAAAAACTTTGTGTTTGCCTCGCAATCCACACCAAATGCTTTCTTTTTAAGATTACCTCATGTCTTATTTCTGAGTAAATCTCGTCATGTGGCTTGAATCTTATTTGTTGATTTTTACAGAGAAGCAAATACCCAATAATGCATTTTCGTATGTTAAATGTATGAAAATGTTTTGAATTTTAGGACAAGATTTAGGATGATCCTTCAGTATTTTGGTGTGGATGTCCTGTTTACTGTAACTGCTGTTGCGTAAGAAGTGACACTTTTTGGACTGTACCCACAGATGTCCTGGGTAACTTCAGAAGACACAGGGCATGCTGAATATGGACTGGTACATATTTAGGATAGTGGGGAGCAGGTAGACAAATGCCATCAGGGGGAGAATGGGAAGAAGATCCATGACTGCAGTTAAGCTTTTCAGTTACTGCTGGGAACCAGACACTTTTCTTGAGTGAAACTGAAACCGCAAACTGCCTAACAAAAGTTAGTGAAGCTTTGCTTGCAAAACAAACGAATTCTTGGCATGAAAAACAGTATTTTGAATTTGGTCCGTCCATCCTTGATTGTTCTCGCTAGGGCATTTTCATGTGAGCGCGTGGGTTACACGAAAGTGTGGTGGGAAGGCACCAGTCACAGAATCACAGAATGTCAGGGATTGGAAGGGACCTCAAAAGATCATCCAGTCCAATCCCCCTGTGCTGGAGCAGGAACACCCAGATGAGGTTACACAGGAAGGCGTCCAGGTGGGTTTTGAATGTCTGCAGAGAAGGAGACTCCACAACCCCCCTGGGCAGCCTGTTCCAGTGCTCGGGCACCCTCACTGAGAAGAAGTTTCTTCTCATATTTAAGTGGAACCTCCTGTGTTCCAGTTTGCACCCATTGCCCCTTGTTGCTCCTTTCACTGCTGCCAGAATCGACGTGCTGCTCACAGGGGGAGCCACACAGACTGGCGAGTGGGTGCGCTGAGATAAGGCTCAGGGCAAAGCGCATTCCGGGAGCTGCTCTTCTGAGCAGTCTGCGGTTCAGAATAGCACTCATGTACAGTCAGTAATGCTCTTGTCTGGTGGTGTTTTTTTCACAGGAAATTCTGTGTGGGAAAGAAGCGCTGGATAAGTTAATCAACAGACTGCTGGAGTTCGCGGAGATAGAGGCCGTCACTGAATATCTAGAAAATTTGCAGGCTTTAGAAGGAGGAAGGTGATGAAGACCTCGTGTAGATTCAAAGCAGGAATGTTGTGTTCACTACCAAAATAAAATGGATGCATTTGTTAGATGATTGATTAAAATCTACGCCCATTTTTCAGTGTGTGATACTACTCTTTTTTTATATTTTGGTGCAAATGGGTTGAATTTATTTCTGCAGTTCTAGCAGAAAAGAACAAGCTTGGAGTGCGTACACACCTTCTGTCTTGGCAGCATGGCTTTGTTAAGCCGGGCCTTCTCTTGACCATATTGCAGCTGAAAAGATGCAGAATCATGTTGATGGAGCAGAAGAAATACCACATAGTGTATATTTTGTTTTGGGGGTGGGAGATGATCCTCTCCAGGGGAAAGAACCTAACCAACCTCCCCAAAGATAGTCTAGAATCTGGACTTGTGAATACTACTTATTTTTAGCCATTGTCTGGGTGAGCTTCCTAAATGTAGTCCCTTAAAAAGAACTCTGGATTACGATGCTTTATTTTTTTAGAGCAAATATACAAAAGCAAAGGGAGCGATCTCAGGCAAGGGGCCAGAATCTTGAGAAGTTTTCTTCCAGCCATTCTTGGGTCAGCTTAGGGTGGGTCTGGATGACGTGTTGTGCTTGGGTGTAATAACACCTGTTCTGTTTTCAGAATAAATGATGATGAGATTCTGGAAGGAGTTCAGCAGTGGCGACAGGTACCTCCCTACTTCTTGGTAGAGAAAATGAGTTCATAGCGTAGACACTTCAGCAGATGGGGTGGCTCTGGAATTCAGTTTCTGCCCTGACGCCTTGGGGAACATGAGCAGCGATTCAGGAATACGCACGTGTTCAACGCGACAAAAAAATCTGCAGGTGCTCTGCGGAACCGACTCGACTTCTGCTGGATCTTATCCTGCTCTTCCCAGGTCATGCTATAAAGCTGTTCTGCACCATCTTCTGCATGTGAGGAATTTAAATTATGCCTTGCGGTCGATTTATATTTACACATTTATTGTGTGATCATGAATGATACAGGACTGAGAAAATGTAAGTTATTTTTAAAAAAATCATTATTTCAGCACTAAGTTCTTCTAATTGGTGTAGCATTTACTACTGTATATATAACAAACTACAGTTTTGATTTTATTCAGCTATATTTAGAAAGAATTTGTACCAGGAAGAAAACAGTAAAATGTTGCTGTTTCTCAATTCTGGAATTATTTTTCAGTTCTTTTGTCAATAAGCCTGCACAAGCACACAAACTTTGACAATTTTTGACTTGTTCTTGTTTCCAACCCTAATTGCAAGAGCTTTTGGGTTTTGATTGGTGTGTGGTGGTGGGGTTTTTTTGGGTAGGTTGCTTAGTTTCGTTTTTTGCTTTGGTTTTTAGTGGGTTTTTTTAATTGGTTTTTTGTTTTGTTTTCGTTTTGTTTGGGTTTTTTTTGGTTTGAGTTTATAGCTTCATAAGTTATATTACATCATCTTACCATGTGACTTAGATTCATTTGCACACTTGAACTTTGACTTCTGGCAGTAAGCAGTTCAGAAAAAAAAATAGATCTTGAGGAAGATAAACAACTCAATTTATACTTGTGTTGTGCTGACAGACTGACAATAACTGGTGTTATGAGCTGTAATAGGGAGTACCCGGTTAACATGCTTATCCAATTAACATACTTCCGTGATGCAAACCAATTTATTCTATTAATTATGGATCTTAAACAGCCTTAGAAACTTCTTACAAAGTGTGCCTTTTAAACGATCAGATTGTACTTCCAGGCTTAATTAACACCTATGAAGTTCTTCACTATGAAAAACTATTGAAACACTTAAAAATTGAGCCTCACTTTAATGTGACTGGAAGAAAGATGGTTGTGTTGTGACTGCAGGACCTTAGCCCTTCTTTGTTGTTGATGGTTTTGTGTGAAGCGATGAGAAAGGGGAAAGCAGAAGGCAGCGCCCCTTGATTTTTAGACATCCCCAATGCAGGCGTTGAAATTTAGCAGCTAAATCCTTTCTTTGAGCTTGTTCCAGGACATTCTGAAGGATCTTTGTCTTAAAAAGCTTATCCTGCACCTGCTCGCACCTGCGTGTGAGGCAGCAGAATACCGCTGTGCTCAGTAATAAAGAATTTGACACAGAGTAGACAGGTTGTCACTCGTAGCACATTGTTTTACTTCTCCTCATTGACAAAGCATTTTTTTCCCCAAGTTCTTCCACCCCAGTCTTTCTGCGGGATGTCAGAGCTGACAGAATGTGCTGGGGTTAGGCTGGCACTTGTGCTCGAGAGAGGGATGTGGGGTGTAACTGTGCCACCTCTGAGGTGCTGTCAGGATGGAATACTCTGAACTTGGGCTTTTCAGTCTCTACAAGCAACCCTGACTTTCAGCAGTGAAACCATGAGCAGGAAAAATTACAATAACAAAGCACAGGGAGGAAAAGGAAAGGGAAAGCGGCTCCTGGGAAGGCAGCAAAGCCCCTCAAGGCAGCACAAGTGTTTGTGGGAGAGCAGAGCAGCAGCAGGTTCATCTGGTAGGAACAGCCTCCTGCAGCTTGGTCTTTCATTGTCAAGCAGTGTTACAACAAACAGAACAAAATACCACCTGTCTGCTTGGCTTGCCCTCACAATCACAGAATCATGGAATTGTTTTGTTTGGAAAAGACCTTTAAGATCATCAAGTCCAACTGTTAACATGACACTCATCTAAACACCTTTTAAACACCTCCAGGGATGGTGACTCCACCACTTCCCTGGGCAGCCTGTTCCAATGCCTGACAACACTTTCCATGAATTAGTTTTTCCTAATGTCCAATCTAAACCTCCCCTGGTGCAACTCTCATCCTATCACTTGCTACTTGGGAGAAGAGACCAACACCCTCCATGCCACAACCTCCTCTCAGGTAGTTGTAGACAGTGATCAGGTCTCCCCTCAGCCTCCTTTTCTCCAGGCTGAACAGCCCCAGTTCCCTCAGCCGTTCCTCATCAGACTTGTGCTCCAGACCCCTCAACCAGCTTTGTTGCCCTTCTCTGAACTCTCTCCAGGACCTCAATGTCTTTCCTGTAGTGAGGGGACCAAAACTGAACACAGGATTCAAGGTGCGGCCTCCCCAGTGCTGAGTACAGAGGGACAATCACTGCCCTAGTCCTGCTGGCCACACTATTCCTGATGCAAGCCAGGATGCTGTTGACCTGGGCACACTGCTGGCTCATGTTCAGCTGCTGTCATCCACATCCATGTGTGTAACCGAGACCTTGCCCGCGGATGTGACGCTGCAGCTGGCGCAAGGCCGCACCTCCATCTCTCTTCAGCTCCTGGGGACTGGCATGAAACGTTGTTCCTGGATCTTTAATTACCCTGCTGAGATCTCGAGCAGCAGCGCCGCACCCTGCAAAGAATGACATCAGACTTAAGCTGAGCCTAGAAGGAACCCTTTCTATGCCATCTTACCTTCTGCCTAAGAACAGCCCTGGTACCTTACCCTTGATTAATTTAATCAACAGTGTGCATAAGGAAACGGCTCAGAAATCCTGGAACTACAAATGAATTTATTCGCTTGAAGTAGCAAGCTGCTGGTTCTTCTTTAGCTAAAAGGAAGAAATAAATAATCAAATGCTGTTAGCAACAAAACGTATTTCCTCGTCTGGCACAACCGTTTGTCTACACAATAACTTATTTTCTCCTAGCTGCTTAATACAGCTGGATACTTTTTTCACTTCCTGTGAAAACTGTTGCCAAAAGATCATGTTGACTGAACGATTTTTTTCAGTAAAAGAAATGTGATGAAATAATTGACATGCATTCCCCACCTCTTAAAAGAATTATCTTTAGCTATCAGGGCAGTGTTCATCTTAAGACCAGCAAATATGAGGACTACCAAATCACAATGTTGCCATCAGAAAGTTTATATATTCCGCTACATTTTGAATGTTACTGAATAGTAACTACAAAAAACCTTACCTGAACTCTTCAGAATTTTAAAATTAACAATTTTAACCCAGGTCATTTGTTACTCATAATTGATGCACAGAATGAAACAAATTCCAGTCACTGCTTAATGCGCTACTGGAAGGCACCCAGACACTATGCTGATGACCACAAGATACAAGTATTTCTTTTAAGAAGTATTTCCATATTTACATACCTGCTTTGGTTCATATTTAACCCAGGCCCCACTTTTAATAGAATACATGCCCATAAATCTCTCAGGTTGTCCTAAACCCCTTAAAAAGACAAACAACGGTAATATGGATTGTTCAAATGAAAGCTTTATTTTGTATTTTCATATAAATTCCAAGAGCTTCCAATATTTTGTAATTGCAACTCAGAAGCTGTTAATGAGAAACCAGCTGTTTAACTTTGCAGACAATACTTTAAAACAAGCGCTTTTCAATCACCCTGCTGTTCTTCACTGTATCTTTGGCTAAGCAAGCCATTAAAATCCACTGTCTTCAGCCCCTGGTCTCTGTAATGCTGTCTGCTGGTTTTTAACATAGGCTACTTCTGCTTTTACAAGGAAAATCAAATCTGTGTTTGCTGACATTGTCTGGGAATCCTCTTAGGCAAGTCTACCCTTCTTTTTCAGCTTATTTGCAATATTTTTGCTTTGCACAGAAACTTCTATTCAAGTTACATCCCATAACATTTCACAAAGCTAAATTTGTTAATCACACAAATAGTTAACACAATTCCTAAGTTAAATAATTTAGCGGGTAGAAGGAGACAGGACTTCAGAGGTAGATACAAGAGAGGCTGGAGAGATACGGCTGACAAAACAGAACCGAAGCCTTGCAGCAGCAAGTAGCAGAAGGTTTAACAGACAACTTTTGTACCAACAAGCGAAGGGATCAAAGGATGAGCAATGGAATGGAATGAAATCTGTCTCAGGAATAAAAAAAATATCACGAAAATCAACAGAGCACACGCAGTTCGGTCTTGAAATCGCCTGTGTGGTGTTTGAAAATAGGTGAGGTCGTACTTGGAAGCGGGCAGCAGAAGCGGTCGGTGTTAAGCCGGGGTCTGCAGACACGGTGGCCCCTGTCAGACAGCGTGAAGCTTTCCCAAGGTCCCGGCGGAGCAGGGAGACGGTGGGCGCTGGAGAGGCGGCACAGCGGTGATAGGTAGATTTGCATATATAGGAATACTGGAGGAAGACGGTTTGAGGAAGACAGCAGTAAGGAGAAAAGTACTAAAAAGGGGAGGCACAACTCGAAAAGCAAATCATAGAAATGAAGCAGTGTGAAATAGTTTTTTACTCCATTTCTGAGATGCCAAAATATGCACTGAAGTAACATCTTTTTCAGGGTTTAAAAAAAAAAAAAAAAAAAGAATTGTTTTTATACATGCATAGGTTAGTGAATTTAACTCAGATCTATGTCATGACCAGCCCTTCCAATTCCTGTATCTGAATATTGGGACTGGATGATGCTGCAGCACAGATTCTCTCTATGAGGGTCAAACAAAAAGCAACCTTTACCTTCCTGGGAAAGTCTGAAATTTAGTCTACAAATTCCCAGGTGAAGGGTTAAAACTTACCTTAGCCTATGTAGGAACAAGGAATATTCTATAACTCAGGTCAAATCGAGCAGGTGGTCTCTGCGCAACCCCTGGCATAACAAATGCCCAACAAAATCATTTTATTTTTTAGTATATGCAATAACTTTGCTGCTAAAAGCATCACCAATTTCAGGCAGGCTCTACCATAAAAACACACACACCAAAGAAAAGCGTCCTGTACTGCGAAGCTGTCTCTCTAAACAGACACCACAGGTGAAAGATGGGGCAAGGAAACAAAAACACAGAGTGAACTGACTTGCTCAAAAACCACACAAAAGAAACCATCAGAAATGGCAATGACTCCCCCTTTCTCTCCAACTCTCCTTCTCATATTGCTCATAATATCTACGACAGCCTATAAAGTCAAGGATGTAGTCCTCATTCAAGGAGCTTGCAATAAAAGCAGCCAAGCAGATAAAAACAATGTAAAATGGATTTGTCAGAAAACAAAACATTCTTCTGAAAATGCTGTTCTTCGGAAACAGTAAAAAGAACATTCCTTTGTCAGGATCCAGCACAGCCCAAGGAAGGGTTAGCAGACGAGATGTATAATGATGGTAATACCAAAAGGATTCCTATGGCAAATTCCAAAGTTAGAAGACTTTGCAGGGAGACAGCACAGAGGGGAGAGAGATCTGTGCAGAACAGATGTCCTGGGAAAGCAGCGTCTGCCTTAAATCTCACAGAAGACAGTATTTTTGTATAGAAGAGAAAATATTTGGTTTAGATACACAATAAGGAAATGAAATGACAGCAAGGTGCAAAATTAAACAGTGGCTTTGGATATACCAAATTTGATTCAACTGGCCCTTATTACAATTTACACTTAGGGACAAAGAATAAATTGGTCTCTTCTCAAAGTGACTTTTAGAGGTTGTGGAGAGAGAAGTGCTGTATTTCCTTGTGAAATGCAGGCGTTAGAAATCACATCAGCAAAAGCAAGTGTATAATATTTAAAGTAATTTTACTAGCAGTGAAAAAAGAAAACACAATCTTTTTTTTCTTAATGTTTTAGTTTGTCTATTTAACACAGCACTTCAGAAAGACCTTTGGTTCCTATTACACTAACAGCAGCTCCTCAACCAAGTTTTGAACACTTTTATTTTCAGATGTTTTTAAACATCTGCTTGAGCAATTTAGTTACAGGTATCTTAAATCACTGCCTAGGACCACTTCAATGTGACAAGACATTTTTAAGATGCTAATATTTTGGGAATCTCACTGAAAGGGGAAAGATGTCCTCAGAGGATATTGAAAGCAGAGCCTGCAAAAAGCTGTACTACTGTATAAAACTGTACTAATAAACAATAAAATCACTTTACAGAGATCATAAAGGAATTAATACACATCAGGCCTGAAGTAACACAAGCAGGATGAGCACAATAGTACAAAACAAATTCATAAGGAAAAAAAAAGTGCTTGAAAGGAAAGCATGATCACTGTTAACTTGGCAGTCGGCAATGGCCAAGAAGCAGAAAGAGCCAGTTGTCCTGGGGAATCACAGGGCAGCCACAGCAGACAGCACGATGCAGTCATGTGAAAGGCAAACGTGGTTTAGGGACGTATCAAGAGTTATCTCCAATACGCTAAGGAAGCATTAGTGACATCAGGCGTGGCCTTAATCTTGCTTGAACACAAGAGCCTGGCAAACTCAGGCTGGAATGGGTGAAGAGAAGTGCTGGTGGAGCACTGAAGGTCCAATCACGCAAGGACGCTTTGATTCCCAAGAGAAAAGACGTGATGGATTCGAGAGGAAGAAAAGCTACTTAGCTGAAGGGCAATCCTTGAGTAAGTTGGGAGGAAATGAGTGTAAACTGGTCACAAACACAGAGGCTGGAAGCTAGAGCCGGCTCCTAGCTGCTGGAGTAATGTTGAAACAAGAATAGGAACAAAAGCTGAAAAATCTGCTTTTAACAAAGTGCTTAATAAGTTTATGAAAAGGAAATCTGGCAACCTCTCCTCACTAGAAAGATTTCTGTTCCGGCCTTGCACGGGAGGTCTTTCATGTGGAACACATGTACACTTCTGCATCTGTGCTTGTGAGAGCATCCAGCACGCATCCTGCATCTCAAAATGACAATTTAGGGCTAGATATTACAGGAGACTTTCACATTTCTATCTATCAGAAGAAATACAACAACCTCGATGAAGCCAAAGAAACACATGGGATTAAACACAATACTTAATTATCTTCTACACGCACAGAAAATGTCACAGAATAGAAAAAAAAATAATTAGCTTCCTTTGTAACACACAATAAGCCAGATTCCCTGTCTTGTATTCCGTTCTCCACTGACTGACAGATCAACAGTCATTTTGTCAATGAAGTTCAAGGTCAGCAGTTACCAGCTCTGTTTTGCTGCGGCTGGACTCTGACAACGGTCTGAACTGCACCCTCTGTTTCTGACTGAGACTCTCCAGCACAAAACACTGGGAGCTTTAGGAACAGAGACATGTTTTTAACTGATTCACGATTTGAACTTTTCTGGCACGCTGTTTGGTACCCAGAGAAGCAATAAGCGCAGCTGTATTCTTACAAAACCAACGAATCTTGATGATGCTAAATGCAAACCAGTCCCACCAAATGAAGAAATCAAATCTACAACCCTCAAGAAAACGTCCAAGCCAGCCTGGACAGCACAGTCATCAGTTCTGCGTATCCATCTTCTGTTTTCCTCTCCCTCTGGTACCAAGAATGATGATGCTTCGATACACTGTGCCCCTCTCAGCTCAGTGAAACCTGCAACTATTCAGTGTGCTCTTAACAGCAGCCAAAACCCATCGGCCTCAAAAAGGTGCTGTGTGCTGCAGCAGGGCCCAGGTCTTTGGAATATTTTTTCATGAAAATATCTGGTGATTTTTTAATTATTTTTTTTTTACAGGGAAAGAGAGAAAAAGAAAACAAGACGAAAAGAAGAGAAAACTTGACGTGTAAAAAAGAAAGAAAAATTCAAATAGAGATGATAATAAAGCAAAATACAACAGGAAGACACCACAGAAATATCTACTCCAACAGGGGTGGTTTTGTTGCCATTATTGAAAGCTAAGATTCAACAGGTTTAAACCTTCTGCAGAGGTTTAGTACACTTATCATGCACCTACACAAATAATTTCTTTCAGAACGTCATTTCAAATGAGTGGCACTGATGTGACTAACTCCTCTGAAAACAGCTTTCAAATTATCTATTTGAAATGTTGGCACTCTCACCACCTACTCTTTTGCAAGCCATAAGCCAAAGGTTAGTGAGCACAATATTTTTACTCATTAGTTGGGAAACTACTCCACATAAACAATCTGGGGGGATGATTTCACTCTCTGGTACTTGTCATGGATCCAGTTCCTCTGTAAAAATAAAACATCTGCATCATTTTTTTTGACCAGATTAAGGATTACTACATTCTCCTATATTAGAAAAGGAGTAAAAAACCTTACACGATATATTTAAAACAGCATACACAGACCAAATAAAACTTAGATGGCATGGTTAAATGAAAAATAACTGTATTTACAATATTGTGCAAGTAATATAACACAAACTTCCATTCTAAAAATCAATCACGTCAAAATAAAATAAAAAACATTACAACTCACATTTTAATACCTATAAATCCTTAATTTCTATCCAACATTTTCTTTATAAAAGCCTGTTTAAAATATTAAACTTTTGATTCACTCTAGCTTAAACAGCATCTGAAATGATTTGTTAAGTATTACTGATCACTTAGTCTCTGTCTTAAGTTTCTAGATTTTCCATTTTCAAATTTCCTCTTTTTAAATGTTGGCACCCCTTCTGTCAGGTCTCCAAGGGAGGTGACTGTCTTCTCTTTGAATATCACCGTCTCATCTTCTGGAAGCTCTATCACTGGAGGCGGTAGACTGTCACTCTCTGTAGTAGGAAGCTCCAGGTCCTCTTTGTCACTGGGAGAAGAGAGGAAAACATAAACAGCTTAATCCACAGGGAGAAAACAACCTGGTGTACTGCAGACAGCAACATTCCTATTTAATTGTCTAAACAGTTTTGAGTTAGATGCAGTCTTCTAGCCAAGATCACCATAATGACAGAGATCAAGAAAAAAAACCCATGTTTGTTTCTTCTGTGTGGGGTGGCATAAAAAGTAAAAAACTAAAACCTCATTCTCTACAGAATTTATAGCAAGGCCCAAGCACTCATCATGTACGTAGTCCTGTAAAAGACAAGAGGGCTGCATGCATGTAAATTTAAGAACGCTGGGCTCAGTGAGTAACTAGCAATGGCTCACTGTCAAAATACTCTTGAGTAATTTTCTATAGGTGTCCATCCTTGAGGGTCTGTATGACAAAACAGAGAAGAGGCTTAGAAAATCAGCCAATGACTCCAAGTTGGGAGAAGCAGCTCTGGAAGACAGGATCACAGCTAATACTGATCTGAACAAATCAAAGACATTGTCTAAAAATGACCAATCAGTTTTAGGAGGTCAACAGCAAAACGCTGTATTCTACAAGAATAGCCCATGGCACAAACATATGATGGAGAACAACTGAACAGTTGGCAGACAATTATCTAAGTCACAAGTCCATCAGGGATCCCACCAGCATAACACTACTGTAAAGACACACCTTGTGTTCCTGGTCAATCCATATAAGAAACCCTTCAGTACTACTGAATGTTAGTCTGATGTCAGCTCATGTACTACACCTAGTTTCAGGTCCTGTGCTTCAAGGAAGACATAGATCAGCTCGAGCACACAAAAATGATCCATGTGATTTAATTCAAGTCAGGAAAATGCAACTGTTGCAGTATCCCTAAAATGTAAACCCCCTGAAAGTGGTGGGCACTGTGCCTAGTCTCAGTCAAAAGAAAATAATGTACACCTGCCATTTCACAGAATCACAGAATGTCAGGGATTGGAAGGGACCTCGAAAGATCATCCAGTCCAATCCCCCCTGTCAGAGCAGGAACACCCAGATGAGGTTACACAGGAAGGTGTCCAGGTGGGTTTTGAATGTCTCCAGAGAAGGAAACTCCACAACCTCTCTGGGCAGCCTGTTCCAGTGCTCTGGCACCCTCACCATGAAGAAGTTTCTTCTCAAATTTAAACGGAACCTCCCATGTTCCAGTTTGTAACCCTTGTCCCTTGTCCTGTCATTGGTCGTCACCGAGAAGGGCCTGGCTCCATCCTCCTGACACTCACCCTCTACATATTTATAAACATTAAAAAGGTCAGCCCTCAGTCTCCAAGCTAAAGAGATCCAGCTCCTCCAGCCTTTCCTCATAAGGGAGATGCTCAGTTACAAGTGTGTCTTTATCAAGACTGTGTGTTAACGTACAGATTCATGTATAAGGTCCAGTAGCTTAAAGCACTTTCTATTGGACAGTGCTTTCCAAAAACCAAAAAGAACTTATCAGCTCTGAATTCAAGGAGCAGTTAGCTGGTCCAGTACAGGAGGTGTCACGTGAACCGATCAAGTGACATTATCATCTCCAAGAAGTGCGTAATTTAGTTCCAACGGTGTCAAAGCTCTATCAACTGAATAATTTAGAACTAAAATGGTGCTGAATGGTGTAAGTATGAGCAAAAAGACTGATCTCATTCTCCCAAACCTAATTTCTCCAGACTTCTAGAGGGCCTCATAACAAGAAACTGCCCACAGAAGACAGTTTGCATCACACGAAAACATGCATCATACAGTAAAACAAAACAAAACCAACCTTCTGATCAGATGCATGTCATCAAAACATCTGCAGTACATCAGTCAGACATGGGCAGGAAAGACAGTTTCCAGATTTAAAACTGGCATAACTAGATTACACGTTTCATCTTTCTTCTCCTTATTTAAATGATGACAGAAAGTGTCTCCCACCACGTTATAAGAGCCTCCAGGACTTTCACATAGAGACAGCAGAAAAGGTTGTGGCGGATTTTGTATTTGCTTAACTTTGTTTTCAAATGAGGTAAGATAGGGAGCAATAAAAACAGTTCAACCAGAAGTCTTTTACTGCAATACTGGGTGAGAGTAAGACAAAAAACTGGAAGTGTTTTTAGGCCGTGTCCTTCAAGTGAACAGTTAAGAGTCAGTACAACACCACAGAGCGAGAAATAGTTCATTGATTGCGGAAGTAACTCAGACAATCATCAGGCTTAGGTAGAAATTGCTCAGAGTTTAAAAAAGCATACTCATTATGTCAGCAACTATTGATCCCATAGGGAAAGAATTCAAAGCAATGCTAACCCAGTACAATCAGGATCAGGTTGTTGCTGGCCCTAGAAGATCAAGACAGATCTTGAACTCCAGGCATAGTTAGCCCAGCTATTATAATTACTCATCAGAAAGAAACAGAATTCAGCCTGGAAGCTGGAGGCCCTGAGGACGCTGCCTGTGTTGCTCAAGGCTGGAGACAGTTGAAGACGTAGTCACAAGAGCTCCTGAGGCAGATGAACCACATTGTTGAAGGAGATGATAAGGAACATAAACTTAGATTAACTACATTTATATAGTTGATACTCAGCCTCTGAGAAAAATGGTGGATGGCAATGATCCTTTAAATCATGTTAATTTACTTTGTACTCATGGAGAACTTCTACACTAAAACCAAAACTCCATCACTATCCACCATGGAGAGCTGTTACTTTAAATAATCACTGCACAAAGAACTGTATTTGGGCTACGCTTCCAACCATTGCTGTGCTAATTCTCCCAGAATTCACAAGAAAAAGCTTCAGTTCTTGAAAGAAGTATTCTGGAAGCAAGTGTCATGAAAATAACAACAGTAAAAAGATCCTCACCTTGGTTCTTGTTCTTGTTCTTTTTCTTTCTCTTCTTCTGCATCTGCTTCCTTAAGCGCTCTCCATTTTCCAAAGGTGTTGGTCTTGTTAGAAGCATCACTGGAGGTTTCTGGAGAAGCTGATGTACTCCTCTCTTTATCAGAAGTTTCTGCTGGCTTAACTTCTCGCCATTTCCCATAAGGAGTTAACTTTTTAGCTTTGGGAGGTTTTTTCCCTTCCTCTGATTCGTCACCATTATCTCCTTTCCTCTAAAGAGGAAAAAACCCACCTTAAGCAAAAATGCCTAAATAAAAACACAACGTAGCTTTATTTTACATCTTTTATTTACTATTATCTACTATTCATACTTTTCAACCAAGAGCAACTTGAAATTATAAACTCATAAGAAAGTATTTAAATTTCTCTCCTTGAGCTTTCATCACATACAGAGTTTAAAAAAAAATCTTAAATGTTACAAAAAGTTAAAGTTGGAAAATCCAATCTATCAAGGCTGAAGTTAGCAAGGAGTAGCCAATACGAACTTACTTAAAAACAATTTAGCATTTTTTTAAAGAGGCAAAAATTCATACACAGCTTTCTGTGCATGCAGATACACACACTTTGCAGCTAATACCTAACAGTATTTTCTAATGATGCACACTGATACAAAAATAGATATTTTAGAATTAACACCTGTCTATGAATACGTTTGATATTGATATTGTCTCTGTCTGTTCTGAACTACCAGTTTCAGACACTATCTGACCCAAGCAGAGCCATAATCACACCTTCTATCTTAAGTTTTAAATCTGAAGACAAAAATATATAATTGATACAGGTTTCATGCTACGTGCTGCCAATGTTTTTCTCAATTAACAAGGAAACTACAATCATGTCCTTTTCAGTCAACGGCATTCCCTGAAGGTCTCCCAGAAGTCACATTTACCAATGAAGGTTATAAGACATAGCCTCACACTGAAATTCACATAATTTCATGGATTTTTTTCAGAGAGATGACAGTGACCTTTCTCAGAGAACATGACGTTTCTTGCAGAATTCAATCAGCTCCTGGTGGGCTGAAGGCAAGATCATGCTTTCTGTTTGGCAACAGTGCCACTGATGGGCCAAATAATTGAATAAAGATTAGTTTTGCTATTCAAACAAGTGCAAACTTCTACTTTCAGTCATACGGTTTGACCACATTACAATGAGTACAGCCTACCACAAGAGATAAATCATCTTACGCTAGAAAATACTCTATGTAAAATAAATCTGAAGAGAGAATTTACCTTTAAATTTGTTTCTGAACTCTGTTCTTCGTTTTCACTGTCTTCTGAGTCTGAGTCAGAATCCTTGTCATGTTGATTCTTCTCGTTTGAAGATGAAACAAAACCAGCTGGTTTCTCCCATGTGGATACTGTCCAAGATATTTGAATAACCACATTATTTATGTTTCTAACTCAAATCTCTCATTGCTTTGACAACATTACCTTCCAGAAGCAGTGCTGCCTTATGCAAAAATGCAGCAAATGATTGAGCACAAAGCTTCTGCCTTTGTTCGGTATGTTTGTTTTAGTAAACATAATCAGAAAGATAACATTTCACTTCCCAGCAGGGATACTGTCATGACAGCTGAGTTCACTGTTGAAAAGCAAAATATCATGCATGGTGGGCTGCGATCCACAAGACTGTGGTCCCTCTCACACTAATGCAGGACAGACAAATTGCCCTCTAGAGATGCCAATTTGATTTGAGTTGTCCATTGATTACAAAGACAGGATGAGGTGAAGAACACCAACCGCGAGCCTCAGCTCTCTGGGCAGACAAACCTCTTCCCTGTGCTACTTGGCTCAGTAACGTTAGGTCTCTTAATTAAAGAGCTGTCAAGTAAGCAAGGAAATACAAACCTTATTCTGAAAAGACATGGAAGTATCTACAGGATATGACCTCATTTTCAATAAGCAGGTAGTATTCCAGCAAATATATTGAGAGGAAATACTTAAATAAAAGTTGAGTCAGTGGTCTTAAAACTGGTTTTAGTAACAGTAAGACAAAAGTACACCAACTTTCAACCTATAATTTTATATAAGATTTCACATGTAATAAAACTACTATTTTTCTATATTTTATCTATTTCCAAAGAAATCCCTAACTGAAAACAACATTTAACAGGTATGCTTCTAGATGTCTCTCAAAGAAGTAAAGGTGTAAGAAACCAGCAATGAGTGGCTTTGAATGAACAAAACAGCCTCCTAAGGGTACTGCTGTCATATATGTAGCTTTAGACCAGTAACTGAGAAAGTTCACTTTCCTCGATGCCACACAGAGCCAGTGGAGTAGGGTGCAGCCTCCCACAGCAGGACTTGTAGCAGGAGCTAAGCCTAGTGACATTAGCCTCCTAAATTACACACCCAAGATGAGACACCTCGATCAGTCCCCTTGGTTAACTCTCTGCCTTGTTTCCAGAGGGTGGGATTAGCATTAGCAGAACTGACAGGTCATTTTCAAGCATTTCCAAGATACTTATAACTATATAAAAGCAAGCGATCACTTTAAAATCTCACTAGCCAAAGTTTTGCCAAATACAATTACAAAGACATTCTTCACGAGTGTCATGCATCCATGAAGAACTTTAAAAAACAATCCAACCAAAGGCATAAAATGTATCTGAACTTAGAAGGCAATGTTTAAAAATAACCAGCATCTCATTTCCCTTTCAAAAGAAAGAAAAAAGGCAGGGGGAGCGGCATGCTGAAAAACTGAAAGGTTGTGAGGTTTTTTTCTATTCTTGGCATCATCAGGAATGCTACTTCATACCTAACAGCAGAAGGAAAACTCATAGCCAGCATAAAATCATTTGCTCTCCAGAGAGGCATCACTGACCTTAAAATTATTCAAACAGATTTAGAAAACAGATGCCTGTTCTAGAGGAGTTACCACAAAGTTCCCCATGTAGGGAAAAGAATTAGGAAAAGACGTAGGAGGTAAGACTCTGGACGCTTTTATCAACGCTATGTCAAAAAGAGAAGAAGTTTAGGAGCTTTTTATTCAGTCCTACATACCTGTCGAAACAAGATTCTGCCCCTTTCTGGTTTCCAAACAATAATTTCAATATATATGTAGAAAAGACTAACTCATATTTTAGAGTTACAAGTTGAATATCTAAAAAAAACCCATATGAAGCACAAATGCAATACACACTGACAATACAGCTATAAATCCAGCGCTGACTTAAGCAACAAGTATACTTCAACTAACGTAACAGCTTAAAAAATACAAAACTTAGTAATGGCCTTACAATGCAGTTATTTGCGGAACAAAACGCATCTCTCAAAACTCTGACTTCTGAAACGGAGCTTAACTGGAAAACAAGCTCTTCTTACCTCCTGTTTGTGTGTTATAGTAGTAGGTATGACCATCTTCAGTGACACCTTCTACCCACTCTGCTGTCTAAGAAAAAGATATAGCAGCTAGTTAAAAAAGAGTTTTAAGGATCAGCCAAAGTATCACTTGTAAGACTATTCAACCCCTGAGTATTTTTTGTTCATTATAATTTTACTGTTTTAAAGCGTGAACCCCTAAAGTTTTTAGAAAATACCCCCTTCGACTCAAATGAGATTGACTTGCTTAACTTAATATACTGCAAATGCACATATACTTTTTTTTTCAAACAGTGGATAATTACTATGAGGCAGTATAGCAAATTTTGTCATACAGTTCCAATTTTTATATATAGGTCAATATTTTACATGTTTTTTATTTTCTAAAGTATTCACCCCTGAGGCTGTAATTTCCTGTTCGTGCCACTATCTTTAGTAGAGATTGGCAAAAAAATTCTCTGGAAGACTCAGAATTTCGTGAGGGCTACAGAAAACCAGTACCAATAAATATTAATACTACAATAAATTAAACGTAAGCAAACAAAAAACCTTATAAAATCTATCCCAAAATAGATCTTCACCAAAAATAACTGAAGAATCAACCTTTGCAGGAATGCATGCCAACAAATCTATTTCTTTAGTAAATCACTGATCTCAACATAGCACTGTTTTCCCCTACTGATTAATAAATACATATGAAATATGGCAGAAGTTGTTGGTTTGGCTTTGTGGATGCACACAATTAAAATAAAGATGTGTTGCAGAATCAGTCTCAGCTAATCGGTCATTACACATAACTTAAGATTTTCCTTAAGAACCTGAGTTTCATCAACACTTACACATAGTACTTCACTGCTCCTTAAGTACCTCCTGCTCACCATATTAGGCAGAACATCCGTGCAGCTTCACCATACATTATTTTTGCATTAATAAATGTCCGTGTGTGTGTGTATACAGAAACATACACATACAGATGGGCTTTTCCACGCACATACGTACATATTTACTTAATAGTCTAATTAAACTTTGTTATTGTTTTTAAAAACACAACAAAATCAGAAGTTAAAGCTCTTGCACTCGCTCTGTAAACACGAAAAATTGTACCAGTAGGTTCACAGCGGGCAAAGTCAAGAAAGCATTCAGTGAGTAAGTTCCCTCAAGGTTTTGCTCTTAGAAGTTTCAGTATGCCAGTTTTAACAAAAGAAGCAAAAGGAAAAATTGTTTTATGTAAACAGAAAGAGGACAAAAAACTAGTCTTAAGTACAACGTACCCTTTTTGTTAGAGCTATATCCTGAGAATTTTAGACTGGGTTCTTCGAGGTTTTCAGCAGATACTTGACACTAGGCATACCAAGTATCCTACTACACAAATGCTAACAAGTATAACGTCAATCTAAATGAAGTTACAGGTAGTCTATAACATGCCTTTGTTTTACTCTGTTCTCTCCACCTCTTGCAAAGTCTGAGCAGCAATCTAACATGCTCTAAAATAAGGAGGGCCTGTGAATCTCACTTGCACTATATCTCACAAGCATGCCCTTTAATTTCTGGGCAGTGAGTCCTTGTTAGAGAACTGGAATGTTCCCAATATCTTTAGCTCAGACTAAATACGGGAGCAATCAAATGCTTGCTTTTAGCAACAGCGAAAATAACTCTAGACACCACAGAGTCACTGAGCCAGGGTGAGGGAGGAATGGTAAAATACAGACATGTGGCATGAGAGAGATAGCTGAGGCCAAAGGTGTATTTTTACGATATAGCCCAGATGAGCTAACTTCAAATTGTTGCCAAGAAGGGAGCTCCTTCTCTCCTCCATCTGCTCCCCCCCGCACCAGCATTTCACTGATTACGCAGAAAGTTGATGGAAGGAAATCAGCCCACAAAGCACTAACCTAAACTGTGGTGTCTTTACTCCCTGAACTAGCTCACTGTCAGGGCAAATATGCACCAAGGACCATACAAAATAAGGCACAGGACAGTGGAAGGCTACAGTAAGCCTGACTTTGAATATTGCAAAGCTACGCCTTGACTGAAGAGATAAAGTTGAAGTGTTGGTTAACAAGTTGTGCAAAACCGCAGGATAAAGGAATCTGAAAGCCAGAGTAGTGTATGATGGGCAGCGAAGTGTGCAGTCTCCTGGGAATGAACACTGGCTGGAGAAAGCCTGCATTTTTGAGATAAAACACTGCCTCAACAGGCAGACAAGACCTCATGGACATATTGTGAATTGATTCAATTGCCTAAAAATATACAGAAATATAACCATTTTCTCTTGTGATTCCAAGTAACCCAGTACCAAGCATAGGCTTCCTTCTGAGATGCGGCAATATAGTTACAGAATGTCAAGCACCCTGACAAAGCCAGGTTTTTTGATCTCTACCATAAAATCCAACATTAGCCAACAATGCTGACTGTAAATCATACTGTACCTATGATGCCTATCTTGAACATGGGAAAATGCAACATCACTTAACAGAAGTGTTCTAATGTTGTGAAGCACAAAAATCCTGGAGTGATAAGTAGATTATAATAATAACAATAAGAAATCTTTCTGTCTTTGGACTATTCTGCAAGTTTTCCTGTGCCTTAAATACAGAAAATAAAGTAATATGCTAAAAAGTTGCTTACACATAGGTTCCATGACCATAAGAAACCCATGAAAAAGACAAGTCATCACATAACTGCAGCATAAAGCAAACACAAATACCAAGTACTCTTCTTATTTTTTAACTATCTGACAATGCAATCTGTTTCTTAAGATAAAAGAGTCTTAACTATTTCAAATGTCTATGATTTGAATTTTTAAATTATATTTCATTCACAAAAGGTTGAACAGAATTTATTCAGAATTTCCCCAAAGCTTTCCATTTTATGGGCTGAAGCTTAAAAAAGCATATTCTGTAAAAACACAAATACCACTACATCACTTCTCTTCTCTTGATAAACAAATTAGCCAAAAAAGATCAGGCGAGTAAAATTTCAGTTTTCATCAAGCATATCATAAAACACTCTATATATTCAAATTATGTTTTCCTAAATTTACTAAGAGCAAACAATTTATCTTATGCAATCAGAAGACTTGCAGATTGCTCAGCTTATTTCTTATAAGTGTTTACAAGGGCAAAGAAAAGTATGAATAATAGTATTTGATTACCGTTTGTGAGTTTTGAGAGTTGCCTTGGAATCCTTTAGGTTTCTCCCACTGTGATTCTTAAAAAACAAAAATATATTTCAACTCTGTTAATGTTTAATAATATTTAGAAAAAACAGATCTAAAGGGTATGACGCTGCTACGTGCACACATACAAACGAGTTATATAGATGCACCTCAATGGAATATAAAACATCCTTGATCAAACTATGGTATAACAATAAACCAAAGTATCACAGTTACAGTTGGCTTTACCTGGAATAACCACCTTCAGATTCTGTTAAACTATGACTGATTCACAGATACGGGAATTTTGGTACAAAAAAGGTGTGTGTTGTTTTTTTTTTATTTTTAACGGTAGCATAGAGTAGAAGAAACTAAACACACAAGATTTTTACCTTTTGGAACTTATCTTATATGAGGAAAGACTACGGTAAATAGTAACAGTAATCCATAACCTTTCTATTACTTGGGCACAGTCAATTTATCTCACATTCCCGACAAGTAAGCTCCTTTAGCAAGAACACAGGTATATTTTATACACTTAACCTCTGAAAGGCTAAACACTTCCAGGAACTCTGGAATTACTGCGTTCTCCTATTATTAATGAACAGCAAAACCAATTCGAAGTTCTGGATGCCTAAATCCTGAGTGTTAAATATCAAAATTCCATCTAATTGTTCATATTTTAGTCATCAGCTTGCTACTGAGAGAGCAAAACAGTAAAGAGATGAAGGTAGACTTTTCTCATTTATATCCAATAACTAAATCTGCATTTGCTCCTCACTAGTTTTTACCTCCAGTTTTTGTGTTGTAGTAATATGTATAGCCTTCGGGAGAAAGCCCTTGCACCCACTCCTTCGTTTCACTTTTTGATGGCACTGAGGTGTCTTGAGATGACTTTTTTTTCTTTTCTTTCTTTTCCTTCTTCTCTTTCTTCTCTTTCTTTACTTTAGTTTCCACTGTGTTACCTTGTGTTTTACTCTGTGTCGAACTGGGACCTACTTCATCTTAAAGAAAATAATACTTCCTTTTAAAAAAAGAGTAATAATCTGACTTTAAATATTAGTCACTCTTGAGCAACAGCAAACAGGAAGTTTTGTTCTTATGAGTATTACACTCATAAGAAGTAAACTTAAAAGATTATATTCACATAATCTTGCATTGTAGCAATACTATTGTGTCAAAAGAAAGTCCAAATATCAAGAAATGAGCAACATAAAAACTGTAAGGACCAATGAGCTCTAATTAAACAACAACAACAAGAAAATAAAAGACTTATGAAAAAGACAGTTTCTACAGGAACTTCAAACTACAAACTTTTTTTAAAGGATAACTTGTTCACATGGACAGAACAAAGGTACTTGCTGAACTGGAAGCTGAGTAAGAGATTCTCATCTCCACTGCCTGACACCAGTGGGAACCCAAACTCTCCTTTACAACAGGAACTTTCGCCTCCAACTTGCAAAAGTGAAATATAAAATAAAGTAAGGGAGGCTTCACCGCTGATTCAAAGCGCTGACTACAGCCTATTTCTTGTTATCACATTGTTTAATTTTTCTACACCAAATCGGATTGTTCCATGGAGGAGAAGACACTGTAGCTAAAAACATTCTGTACTGCAACTCTTACTACTGACAGTCTGCAGACTTCCATTTTTTGGGAGGTTTCGGTTTGGTTTGGGTTTTTTAGGAGCAAACACAGTCCTGTAGGCCTTCTCTCATGTTCCTAGGGCCTAATTTAAGAAAAAACATTCCTATTCAATATTCTTTCAATTCTGTCTTTAATCCTTTGGCAGCTATATGAACTACCTGGCTTAATTCCAAGCCTTTTCAAATCCTCTTGATATGCTTTCATTGCAGCTTCCTCCATTGCTGCAAATTCTTTTGACATGTTTTCTTCTTCTTTTGCTTTTTCCAAGCTTTTCTTTTTAATCTAAAACAAAACAAAAACACCCAGGAGAATACATTAAACAAAGATGATAATGAAACAGATTAAAAATTAGTATTCATGCAAATAAGATATATGAGTTACCTCACTAATTCTTTTTGCCACATTTTCTTTATGATTCTTTCCTCTTTCATGAAAGTCAATGCTCTTAAAAGCAAGAAAAAACCACATATTATACAATATTAATTTAGTTAATTTTAGTTAGCTAAAGTTTAGTTATACTAAACTTAGTTGTAACCTGTTCTGAAAACACTTACTGCAAACACTACAGCTATAAAATGGCTATAGGAATTCAGAAACACTGAGAAACAATCTACAAATTATGAAAAAAAAATCAGTAACACTCCAAAATGCTATCATGAAATTTCATGGTCTGTATTTATAAGATTTAAAATTTTTCAAATAATGCTGTTCAGTACACGTCAGAGACAAGTAACAGAGATTCTGAGCTCCGTTTCCGTGTTGTTCTTTCTAAGTATCATCCCTTGATTTATTTTTACCCTGTTTTCATGCAAACTTTTTTAAAAACATATGCCTTATTTAGAATTCATAATATTAGCTATGGTCCTTATTTAGATCATGCTATGCTCCACAAATACCCCATGAACTTAAACCAGCCTGCAGATCTGAGAGAGAAAAGAAGGCAAGGTGGGAGAGCTGGATACCTAAGGACAACAGAACAGTCTGCAAGCCAAAAAGCTGCCAGAAGGACTGAAGCCAGAAGGAACCGGAGGAGTTCAGAAGCTCAACAGGTACAGCAGTGGGAGTCCTCATGTGGTTCTCACACAAAAAAATATCTGAGCTCATTCAGGTGTTCAAATGTTAGGTGCCTAAGCCTGACCTAGTGACCATGGAACTTCTTTGCACAAACCAAATAATCCAGGTATGATTCATCTCATTTAAAGACAGACTTTGGAAGTTACCCAAATTTCTCCCTTTACCATATATTTGTCTCCAGTGACTACAAAAAGAGACCTAAACCAATCAGCTCATGCTTGTCATTCTGAACTGCAGGTATCTAACTGTAAAGCAGATGAAGCTCAGCTCCAGGAGTAGCCCTGGCATTGAGTCAGGAATGCAAAATTTATTTCTAAATAAGAAGCCAATGAGTCTCATAGTCTGCAAAAGGCACCTTAAGTCAGAAACACCTTTTTGTGACCCACTAATGTTTCTGTGGGCTGTGTAAAATGAAAAAAAGAAACCTGCTTTAAATGCTTAGAGTGCTGGCTGGACCAGGCCTACCATATACAAACAGGACATATGTCAGGTTTTGCTTTCTTTATGCATATGAGGGCTAGGAATAAAGTTTAAAGACAGATCAAAAGTTAAGTTACAGAATCTGAAGAAAAAGCAGGGTCAGATATTTCCATTCTTATCTGTACTGCCAAGTAGAACAGCACACACCATCTTGTATGCAGGTACCTGGCTCTCATGTAATATATTTTGAATATCACAAGTATTACAAAGGCATTTTTAAACAACAAATGTCATGCATCAAAAGATGAGTATCAAAAGTGATCTTAAAAGCCTGTGATTTAAATTCCTAGTGTTTCAAAATAATTGACATAGTATAGTAGACCATCGTACAGGTCTGTTGTCTGCTATCCAGCACTTGCAGTAATCGCAGAATTTTTTTGGCTGAGATTTCCAGTAATCGGCCCTGGGGAGAGAAAAAAAAAAGTATAATCTGAAACAATAATCAAAACCACATGCTTTATATATATATATATATATATATATATATATATAGCTTTAAAATTATATTTGGGTGATTCAGTGCTAAGGTGTTTCTTTGGGTGACTCAGTGCTAAGGCGTGGGGTTTTTTTTGTGCGTGTGTGTGTGTTTTGTTTTGTTTAAACAAAGTATGGAGATAAAGCAAGAATAGTCATATTGACTACTGTGTCCCATAAAGCACAGTTCGGTACTGGGATTGTGCCCATCTGACCCCCCCGAAAACGCAAAATTTTTACAACGGAGGTGATGCCGTAAAAACCAGAAATATGAGACAAAGCAAGCTAAACAAGAAGCTCTAGATACCCTAATTAAACACAAAACTGTCAGAAAAGTGCAACGGGCACTGTTTTTAAAAATGCATGCAATAAATGTTTTTAAGTGTACAACACAGTGAGCTCAGCAACACAAGGGTGCACTTCTGGACAACGAGCTACTGTGAGGTCACAGACACAGTAGTAAATTACTTGCATGTTTCAGTGTAAAAATGTGTTTCTGAACCATGCAATTTAGGTAAGTTGCATATGTGTGAGGAAACTCAGGGGAAACTCTTCAGAGCTCAGAAATTATTTTGTAAAAGTATTTAACAATAAAACAAACCCTCCAATGACCATTTCTTCATCAAAAATGCTTTCTAATGCCAGGCTGGTGCAGAAATAATTCCATTTCTCATTGCTTGCAGCAACAGATGCAATGCTTTGGTTCAACAGAACACATTGCAGCAACAGACTTCTATGTTTTTAAGTTAAAATTAAAAAGGATGAGGGGCAAAAAGAACACAAAACCAAGATTAGACTGACAACATTAAAAAAGATCAGTCTAAAAAATTAATCTTTCCCTTTCTGTCTGAAGATCAACATACAGAGTTCAAGGAAAATACTACCTGACATTTTATTCTAATAAAACCAAAACTTCTTCCATGCACAACAATATCACCCTCAAACCTTGTGATATACGCATGCAGATCTTTCATAACAGAAACAGACCTGATTGCCTCAACTCTTAAAATTTAAGCAGATCTCAAAATACAGTCTCCCACCAGTGCTTAATGTAAAAATATAATTTATAAGAGACTACAATTACATAAAAGTGTAAGTATGAAGAATATGCTCTGCAAAAATATATCAACCTATAAGCAACACCATCTTACAAATGTGTAGCTTTCCAAGCAATTTTCTGGAAAGCTAAGAAGCAGCAGCTGGGCTTTCCCTGATTTAAACAGAAATCCGCTCATCCCCAAATTGTGTACTTTAAAATTGGGTGATTACTCAGTCACACATTTAATTAAAAAGGCTTTTGAGACTTACATATCAAAATGTACTAAGGCCAAAGCCTCCGAAATCGTACTGTGGCTGGAAAATCAGCTGAGTGGGAGTGAGAAACTCAGAGCTCAGAAATACCTCTAGGTCCTTTTTCCTATTTGAACTACAGCTCCTACACTGTCTCTAAATCCTTCTACATCATCAAGACAACTTTCCAGCTAAAAGGTGGGTTAACCTTCCTAAGGCAATGGAACAATTCTGACAGAAAACACATAGATTTTAAAAGAGCATCACTAAATGTTTCAGAGGTGCAAGAACAACTGCATATTCCTAGGTTTAACCTAAAAGGGCTAGCTCTTTCAACACAATCAAGTGTAAGTGCTAAAATTAACACTGTACAGCTGCACCCACCAAAATTCAAGACCTGAGAGTGTGACTGGCTGTGTTTTCACAGCTGTATTTTCCACTGATTTCTCTCCTAAACGCTACTGGACATCACATGTCATAAACCTCTGTAGCTACACAGAGAGTAATCATGCTGGAGAACCTGAGGGCACACCTGGGTTTAGTACTAATCCAGGTCTTGATGACAGCAGCCTTTTGTCTTCATCTCCTACTGGTTTTGATAAAGAATGGAGCTGGCTCTCTGTTGTTACATTTAAAATAAATGTAAATGATACTCTGTGCAGAAGACCTGATAACCTGGAAACCTCAAATCCTGCATTTCATGATTAATGGAGTTGTGTAAATTATGATCCCAATTCTGTGACTTATTGGCATGAGGAGTGTTATACGCTGAGTAATTCTTATAAACATTTTCCCCTTGAGTTCATGCCGCTCAAAAAAAGAGCAAGCTCAGCTGAAATATCCACTGAATACCATCTGCCACTGTAACAACGATGGAGCCTGCAAAGCAGCAACTGAAGTGAGACCTCACTTTGCTGAGATGCTACAAGTGCTTCACAGGCTCTGGTCACAAGCCTGAAAGTTAATCCAGGTTGATGACAATGTTTAAGTATGTGATTTTTTTATTAATCTGCCAAATACAGGCTTGAGAATAGATGCTGTTAAAGTGGTACAGAGGTCTTTTATACTAGAATAACTGTGTACAAATCAAGGGAAACAGTTATTTTTAAAAGTCATTGCAGTAAAAATGGTACAGCTCTGAAGACTACTTTTTCTTCTGCCTGTGCTTACATCAGTACAGTTAAGCTTGATTCTTGTTTTCAGCTTTACAGTTGGGCCAGCCTGTCAAGGACCAGAAAGCTGCCCAGCTAGCCAAGACCACCACATCCATCTTTCTTCCTTTCACTAACACAGCCCAAAGGTCATAAAACCTGTCTCATCCAGGTTTGAGACTTCAGCACTGTACACATTTACTCCAGCGTGGCTATCCAAACAGGGGCTTAGTGACACCGATCCTGACAGCTGTGCAAGCTTTATTGCAAAGCTCTACCTCCCCAAAAGGGTTTTGACAAAGTCCCATTCAGAGCCCAGTTTTCCAGAGTTGCAAGTCAGCTTGGCAACCTGCTACTGGGCACACAGGGAACAGAGTGGGACTGAAACAGATGGATACTACGCAACTTCTAGACACACTGCTGTAAACTTTCAGCCAGAGTTGGTAATCCTGTACAAACTTGCAAGAAATGCATGTCTCCTAAAGAACAGTGATTTTATTTCAGCTTTTACTGGTCAAAGCACCCAGGGCAGAATGTGCAACAGTTCAGAGGGCTAAAGGGGAAGGAGGGAGAAAGAGGGCGTAAACATCAAACTGTTTTCTTGAAACTTTAATGGAATTATGAACTCTGCTGCAAACAGCTGTATAATACAAATAGAATCAATGTTACAACCATCTTCAGATTTCTGAAATTCATTTAAAACTTCAGGAGTGAGAAGACAGGGAGGAACAAATAGCAACTCTCCATTAACAGTATCCACCACATTCACCATTTCAAAAGATATGAAAACACTGAAACTCAGAGAGGAAACTCTGAAACTCAGGTATTTTTATTTGCATAACTTGCTTCTTGATCCATGAGAATCACACAGCCTACGCTGCAATGACAGCATTACACACTCCTACTGCATGCGAACCATGCGTTTGGAAGCACACCAAGGGGACGGGTTCTGTCGACAATGTTCAGAGAGCGACCTGCAGAGTAACTCCAGCAGTACTGGGGTCCAGGATCCCAAACTGTCCACCTGCAAGCTGCTTCTCCTCACAACTTACAGTGTTATTAATGTTTTTATAGGTGGTACAGTCAGCCTTCCTTATATCGGGAAGCTTGAGAAACTCTCATACGGAAGCTGCATTCAGCTGAGACCCCTTTACTTTGAGACTGAGCTGGAGGTTTTTGTTCTTGCCTCATATTGGCTGAAATTAAAAGGAGATAGTGGGGAGGGGAAAAAAAAGAAACAGCTGTTTCAGGTGTCTCTGAAGACAAGAAAAAACAATTGGCCATGTAAACAAAATCTCGAGGCATTTGCTTTGCATAGCTCTGTTCTGAAACGCTGAACTTGAAATTTGACTGGGATGTAGCAGGGTTTGGATCAGGGACATAGCTATCCAAATTATAAGCATTTAAAGGGGAATAAGCATCATACACATGCTCAGCAGTGTTCTTTGTTTTTAATATTTACAACCTCTGGAGACTTTACACCAAGTTAATACCTTCCAGCTTTCTTGCAGGTTTGAGCACTGAACAGCCTGTGTATGCATCATCCTCTTGAATACAGGTGTGTGAAGTAAGTAACACAGATTCAAGTTCCTGACTACAGAAGGAAATTAATTCAGAACCATTGTGGCTGTTCTGTAACAGCCACTCAACAGGACAGTATCCTGAAATACTAATAAATGCTATTTGGGAATACTGTGTACTTCTAAAGAAAAATAATACTTCTGTGACGGAAAGAAGTAGAAAGAATGAAAGAAAAAAAAAATCACATATATTTCACAACAGACACTCCTCCACATGGGAAGCCATTCCAGAACAGCTAATTCTAATTCAACTATCCCAGTATCAGCAAGACCTAAGAACGCAATGCTAAAATTGGCAGGAAAGGAGGGCAAAAATGAAAAGGTTTTCTTGTACTATGAAGTAGGTTCCAGTAGGTTCCAGTGCCACAGTCCCAGTGACCCATGCTTCCAATAATTCACAGCAATTCCATTCATTCATACTTCACTAATCCCACCCTAAAAATTCTTCTTAGATACATACCCTTAATTTTTTTTAATGGTATTTAAAAATAAGGACTCAAGAAAACAGCATCCCAGACACATCTAGTACATGAGGCTGTCCTACGTAACCTTAGCTTGTTTGCCTTCTAATATGTCACATAATATGTATGTGGGGTCTTACAGAATAGTACTAGATGGGACTTTTATCCACGTGAAATAGGGCAGTTCTGTGAAGGGTTTAGTTCTTCTGGCCTTCAAATTGACTATATTCTTGGCAATCCTGTAAATTCTAATTTACAACCCAAGTGGTTGCCTCTTTTTATTACTATATTGGCCCCTTCAGAACAACATACAAATCATAATGTCCCAAAATACAATCTGAGCCAAAAGCAGAGTCTGCAGAAGCTGCTCCGTCTGACCTGCATTGGTGCTGAAGATCATTTGTATGGATCTGCTTTGCCAGATCTCTTTTTCAAATTGTAAATTATGTAATTTGAAAGGTAACACTACAAATATTTTAAACACTATACAAGAATGCACAAGGACAGGCAGACTTCTGCACACACAGAGCTCCAACAGAGCTCATCTCCTCTAACTTTAGTAGTCTATAAAGTGAGATATTGAGTTGTCTAAGTTCTCCATGTCAATAGAGGGAGACTGTCATCTCCAAAACACCAGTCTTTCCATCCTAAACTGGCATCTGAGAAGCAAACTGAACTCCATAGGTCTGTGTTTCTTCCCCATACAAAGAACCTAAAGTGAACTGCCTGAGTCAGGCTTCAAAAGTTAAATATCTGAAGTCAGGGATATCTACTGAGAGCAGAGGTCTGCAGCTGTAGATGCAGAAGAAGGATATGGGTTAGGCCAAGAAGAATACGATAAAGAGCAGAAAAAACCAGCAACATAAATTGGGTCACTGTGCAGGTATAATTTTAGCAGTAACCAAAATTAAGAACGCTGCTGTATATCGCATCAGTCTGCGAGACAGGCTCGCAGAAACCATCAAAATGGTTTATTTTCTAAAGAAATTTTTGATCTGGTTAAGATTTTTTTTTCAGCAGGGAAGTTAGGCTATCATGAAAAGTAAGAGAAACGAGCAAATGCCATTCATATAACATTCTTATTAAATAAAAGACCAAAGCTTAGCATTTTTACCCCCCTCCCCCAAACGCGGTCAGGCATTAACGAAAATTTTCTAATTAAAGACTTAAGAGAGGTCGCTATGGCCAGCAAAACTAAGACACCGCGGCTTTCTTCTTCCACACGCTTCACCCAGAAGCGCCAAGAGGCCGCGGTCGGAAGGGCCCGGGGGAACCGACACCCGAGCGCTGCAGGCCGCCCGGTCCCCCGAGGCGGGCGGTGCAGCTGCCCGGCGTGTCTGCGAGAGATAAGGCGCCGAAAGTGCAGCAGAAACAAACAAACAGGAGCGGGGGGAGGGCGGAAGGAAACAGAGACCAGAGAGAGAGAGCGAAACAACTCGGTCAGCGAGGTGGGGGTCGCCGGCAGCCCCGGGGGCACAGCCGCAGCCCGCCGGCCCAGGGCCTCCGCACGGCCCGCGGCGCGCCTGCCTCGCACGCTGCCGGCGCTGCCCGAGTCCGAGCCCGGCCCCGGCCCACAGGTTGGGCGGGGGCTACGCACGGAGCGCGGCCGGCGCTGCCCACTCCCTCCCGGCCCCCAGCACTCACATCGCCGCTTCCCCAGCCGCGCTACCGCACCGCGCCGCGCCGCTCCCCGCCGCTCGCAGCCAGCCGAGCCGCGCCGCTGGGCGGGCCGGGCCGGGAGGGGAGGGAACGCGGCGACGGGAGCCGGGAGGGCTCAATCCGCGCTCTCCTCCCCCGCCCTTCCCCACCTCCTGCCTTCGTCCGCTCCTCCTCCTCTGCCCTCGGGAGAGGCGAGCGCCCTGCAGGGAGCCGCTCGGACAAGTAGCCGCTGCCGCCGGGTAAGTGCCGCCCGCCGCAAGGTGCGGCGAGCCCCGAGCTGGGGAGGACGGGGAGGCTCCGTGCCTCCCCCGCGGGGAGCGAGCCGCGCAGAGCCGCCGGTTCGAGCCCGGCCGCCCGCAGCACCCTGTGCCTGGCTGTTCTTGCCCCACCGCGGCGGTGGGAGACGCGAGGTGCGGCGGGGGGGAGTGTGGGGGTGCGAAGGGGCTGGGGAGGCGGCGGCGAGCCCGGGGCGGGCGGGTGGCGGTGGTGGCCGGACGCCCCTGCCAACTTTCTAAGGAGTTTGGGCAGCGCGTGTGCCGGGGGTGCCGCCCGCTTCCCCCCCCCTCCTCCTACCGCCGGCCCGCCCGCGCTGCCGCTCCCGCCGTCCCAGGGCAGCGGCGGCTTCGCGCGGCCGGGCCGGGAGCGCCAGCGCGGGGCGGCTGGCGGCCGCGCGCCCTTGCGCGGGGAGGCCGCGGCGTGTGCGCCTGAGGCGGCGGGGGAGGGGACCGGGAGTGAGGGGACCGGGAGTGAAGGGACGGGACACGGGCACCCCCGACACGTGTTGCCGCCCGGGGGCGTTCGTCCCACCCCCGCCTCCGGGTGGCTGGGGCTGGTGAAGCAGCAGAAGCCTCTTCTTAGCTGCTTCCCCCCACAAATAAGTCACCCCGGGTTTGTATCCACCCCCCGCCAAGCGCTGTATGACTTATTTCCCGACGGTGCCGCGAAAAAAAAAAGAAAAAAAAAATGTTAATTCACCGGCCAGAGCTGGCAACCTTTTTTCTGTAGCTGTGTGCAAGGGTGGAGGAGAAGCCTGTGGAGTGAGTCATGGGTTTAAGAGGCCCTCTGGTTGTTTATGGCAAAAACAGGGGGTGGCTTATTCAACATGTGGGAAATAAGTGTAATAGGAGTTGCTTAAATTCATAGTAGAAAGATAAACCAGAGGTACCCGTACGTATCGCACATCCCCTGCCCCAGCTTGCTTTAAAAAGGAGGGGGGAAGTAATGTTACTTTTTCCTGGAGGAGGACTTGTGGTCAGACTGTCATAACTAACTGCAGCAGTTATGCGTTTGTCAGCATTTCCATTAGAAGTGTAGTTTTTTCTGTAGTTTACAACTTGGTTATAAAAATATGTGCTGGATTGAAACTTGGTCGACGGCCTCTTCTCCAGAGACATCTTTTAAGTTAATTTTGAAATTATTCTGCTTAGATGTTAAGTGGAAATTCGTGGAAAATACTAGCTTTTTTTGTTTCTCTGAACTTGAAAACTTAGCTTCTTATGCACATGGACGCATTTACAGCTGTTAGTCCGAAAAATCTTCCCTCCCCCCAGTTCATTATATTAGGGAAGAGTTTAAAGGCGTGGCCTCTGCAGGCATCGATCTTTGGGCATTAATTAGTGCAGCAGAGACTTTCTGGAGACCCTTGCAAGGTCCCTGCTGCCTCGCATCGGGACACTCATCTTCAGCAGTGACGTGGAGCACTGCATATCCGCACAGCTCGGACCACCAAGTGCCAGGGCTGCTTGAACGCTGCAGACAAGAAGCTGGTGTTAAAATGAAGGCTGAATATGTTAATTTTTCTCCGTGGGACTTTTTTTTTTTCTTAACCACATCTGTTCAATTGCTGCTGCTGCTGAGACGGGGAACAAGCACGGTATTTAAGAGGTTTCGTTCATATACCTCTGTAAATGCACAGATCTGCGTCCCGTGAAACACGCCTGCCACCCAGTGGATGCAACTGATCTTTATATACTCTATATTCTATACATTGACTGCTTCTCTGCCCAGCCCTGCCCTGTCGGTATGTTGGCAAAGCACCCGGGAGTTGTAAAAATGCTGGGCTCATCTGGCAGCACTGGGCCTGTGTGCGATGGTGCTGTCCCTGGGATGGGATCTGCAGCCGTCGTTCATGGCCAACTCAGGTCATGGACCATCACCCAAGTTCATCCACCAAGGGTGTGTAGTGGTGAGGTGACGTGAACAAGGCAGATGGTTATACCCAGAGGGAGAGGCAGTTTCATGCCGGAGAGTAGGATTTTGCAGCCCCTGCCTTTCCTGTAGGTTTTCCTTGTAAACAGAAAAGTTTTCACCTGTGGGCTGGTGGTTTTTCTGGGTGCCTGGCCTGAGTCCCTGGGATCTGCTTTGCAGTTATGCTGAACTTGTCCACCTGGAACAAAAGTCAGTGGCTGTTTGCTCTCAATGTACAGAACATGTTTTGTAGGTCAAAGCCTGTTAGAAATACAAGTTTTGAGTGTTAGAATTGCTCACTCAATGTTTCTAGATTTTTTTTTTGTAATATTTTCCTATCTTAGTTTTCCACCTTTAAATATACATGGATAACAGTATCCTTTATCATACAGATTACTGTAGTAATGAGAATCATAACAAAAAAAAAAGATAAAAGGAAGAATTTTCTCTCTGGTTTGAAAATGTGTTGTGATGCTCTAGAGAAAAAGGGCAGAAAGAGGAATTTGTATGTTAATTGTAGTAAAGTTACTATGGGGGAAAAAATGTGACCAGGTCAGTCACAATTAGAGATTGACCTTCATGGATATAAGCACTAGGAGATAGTTTTAATTACTACTGGCCACATAGTTGTAATAATTCCTAAATTCTGCAGCATTAATCATGTTTTTAACACTGTTATTTGTGCATAAATTCCTAGGTTTTCATTCTTTTAGGAAGAGGGCAGAAAAGCAGATAGGTAGTGTCCTCATGTTCCCATCCTTCATCAGCTGTTTCCTAAAGTAATGCCTGGGACTCTGGTGTTTGATCTCTCTCTTGAGGATAACTCATGGTGGTAGGTCATGGCTGTGGTCTCTGTTGCTGTGAAGATCTGTAGGATGGGGCAGGGAAAGGGCAAGGAGGACTCTTGCTCATGTCCCAAGAAGCTGGTGCCATTGTATGATCAGCAGTGGGAACTGAGAAGAACGTGGACATGGCCTAGCGAACACCTACTGAAAATGTGCAAAGTGCAGTTTGTCTTCGGATGTTTGACCGAATGTGGGTGGATTTTTCATGGGGGCTGCAAAAGGGACACCTCCAATATAACGGTTCCAGTCCTCATGTCAGATTTCAAATCTGTCACCAAGAGCTGGAAGGGTGCTACAGCCTTCCGTGTTTACCGGAGATTTCCATAAGCATTAAAAGACAGCATTTTCCCTGGTTGTCTTCTAAAACCAGCTGAACTATTTTGGCTGAGTTCTTCTCATCACATTCTACCTCTTTCTGCACCCCTCCCTCAGAGGCAACCTCTACAACACATGGAACAAAGTTTAGCCTGAGGCAGACTTTCTACTTGGAAAATTTCAACCCAAGCAGTCAAAGTCTGGCCAAGTTACAAGCAGCTGGAAGCAGCATCTTGCATTGGAAGTGTTCAGCAACTGCCTAATAGGCCACGCTACAAGCTGCATCAACACTGTGTACATGTTTATGTACAGGCAAATACACTGCTGAGTTATAAGATTAATTAGTAGGTTACCCAGTTGCCTATCTGACACCCAGTTGCTTGTGATTTTTTTAAAATAGAGAATCTAGCCTAGAACTCTTTGGTTAATTGCATGAATGCTTTTCCTTGCATTATTCACTGTTGTTTTCCTGACTGAAAAATTGAAAACTTTAAAATGGAACCTTTGAAATAAATGACAAGCCAGGGCTTACTCGATCTGGATCTTTCAGAATGACTTAACAATTTTTAAAGACCAATTTACAGCAGAATTAGAGCAAATTGCTTCCCAGCGTTTTGAAGTGTAAAAAACCACATCTCCCAAATTCCTGAGCTATTCATGAACTGTTCTGTTGTAGCAGACTCACCCTATATTGTGTCCCTGATGTATCAATTGACTCTGCAGTGAAATGTTAGCTTAAAACAATTGTGCCATAGAGTCACTGTGGAATAAATACCACAAACTTTGGCAAAGTTGCTTCATTAATCTTTCTTAGTTTAGAGAGGAGCTTAGGCATGCCTTTCGTCTATGGAAATGCAGCTGTTTCTTGTGGGGTCCCCCGGAGTCTGGATCTTGGTGTAAGGCTGCTTGATATCATTATATTCACAGTTTTTGTGATTATATCTTATCATTACCAATAGATTACGTATGGTTTTGTGTGTGTGGAATCAGTTACTAGTACGGCGTACTCCAAATCACTTTTTAAAATGGTTAGCACCCATCAGAAGGCATTTTTCATGCAGACAGACACAAAGGAACCAGGAATGCGGTTACACCAGCAGGACAGGAGACTGTCTTCAAACTGGTAATCTGAAAGAAGGCTTAAGAATTTGTGTGGAGAATCATCTCAACAGGGGTTTTCATTGTAATGCCGTGACTGAAGTGTGGTCTTTGGCTGTATAGCAATATAAATATTGCACAGAAATAGGAAAATACGTGGCATTAGCAAGATCACAGGAATTCTGTGTCTGGTTTTGCTACTCACGTGTGAGGGAGGATGTGAAATATTAGTAAGAGCGCAGTGACAAAAGTGATCCAGGTTTGGAAACCAAGCTTCACAATTCAGGTGTGCAGAGTTTTTTCAGCTCAGAGGAGATCGAGAGGGAAATGATTCCTGTATATATCATTCGTACATGTGAGGAAAATACATGAACATACTGAGACATTCAGTGGGAGCTGAAGTTAGGTATGTTGTACCTTGGAATAGTAAGTAGCAATGAGGGCAATAAAGTGTTCTGATGGATTTGCTGTTACTGGGAGTGTTTAAAGTGAGATGGGGTTTCCTTCTCAAAGATGTGCTTTGACTTGGTTTTGTGGAGGACATTTCCATTGAGTGTAGAAGGAGGAAGGACTGTGCTCTGTTCACCTACATTCTTCCCTGGATTGAGAAAACAAGATTATTTGTAGCGCTTTCCGTGTATTGTAGCACATGTTGCTACTTGGACAAGATTATAACAAAATGTCATGCTTCAAAACTTGGCCGGTTTTGTCTTGGATCAGGAAGACCATTTTTTTTTCTTTGTGCCTAATTTAACTTCTGGGATTATGATTAATTATTGTATACACTTTTTCCTCCAGAGCATCAAGATCTGGTGGCAGCTGGAGATAGGATATTGGGTGCTCACCATCCTCACTTCTCTCTGTCAGTACAGAATCCCCTCATATTCCCAGGTTGGTGTACCTTTGCTCAGGATACTGACAGCTGTATTCCGGGATAAAGAAATTTCCCCTGCCATTACGCAGGCAAGGACGTTGCTCACTGTTGAGAAATCAGCTGCTGAGGGTTCATGGTACCTGCAGTCCTGCTTTCCCTTTGGCCCCCTCTCTGTCCAGACACCAGAAACAGGGACCTGGGCACACGTGCAGGTGGCTTGGCAGTCACTAAACCAACAGAAGTTACGGCAGTTAAATACTTTTGTGACCCGAAACACAACTGACTGCTCAACTTAAGGTGAAGTATTACCTGCAGAGCTCCTTTTGGGGCAGCTTCACCATAAAGCTGAAGGTTTCATTTGGCCTGGGAGTCGCACTTGAGCCTAGATAGTTTTCACATGATGTTTTGTAATTCCATAGTTTGTTCTTTTTAATAGAACAGACACATTTTTTCCCCTGGCATCTGAGCTAGAATAAATACACTTCAAGTGATAAAGTATTTCTTTCTGTAGAAAATGTATTTTATTGCACCTACTCTAGCATACATGGTACACAAAAGAATGCCAGGGACTGATGTTCAATATTTCACACAGTAGTTTTGATTTGGGTTTTTTAATTTACACTTTAAAATATCCTATGGAAGTTTTAAGGTAACAAATTGCGCATTCTATGCAGAATGACATTAGTAGAAGTTTTACTGTTGAGAAGAACTGAAACTCGAAGAGCCTAAGTTCTTGTAAATCAGTGTCTCTGGACTTCTCAAAAACATGCATATAATTATTTCCGCTTGCTTGGAAATACTTAAGCACTAAAGTACTCCTCTCAAACATGATTTCTAAAAACACTTTCCTCTGGTGCCTCTTTGGGATGTGCATGTTTGAGAAAATAATGACAGTACAGCCTTCTAGGGTCTGACCCATACAGCTATCACTTCTTTCACTGGAGTTACTGATAATGCACTATTGATTTTGAGGAGATACAGGATCCAACTAATTAATGAAGTACAAATCAGATTGCATGTTTTCAGTTTTTCAGAGCTCTAGTTAGGTTCTTTAGTAAATTTCTTCCCAGAAAATGGCAAAATCAAATAATCAACTGTAAGTTTTGAATCCTATTTTAATGTTTTAGTAGTTGGATAAAACTCTGTTTTATATGGAGATGATAAAGAGAATCGCCACATGATGTCTGTTTTGAAAGTGCAGTCACGGGTTGTAGCTTGCCACCTTGTGACATCTTACTGTGTTCATAACGTTTAGTGAGTTTTACTCCCTTGCTGTATGTGAAATGAAACAGTGCTTTAGGCTGAGATTAAAATTTAAAGAATTGTTAAGTGACCTATGTCCATCTCAGGGGCATATCAAATTTGAACGTAATAGTACTAAATAGTGGGGCTATATAACTGATTGACTGTAAACCTAACAGCACAAATTGTGTTTGTGTCGGATAATTATGCACCCAGACAACCAAATTAACAAAGGCTAGAAATAGTAGTAGGACCGTGTTCTTTGCCAGATTTGGTTTCCCCCTTCACCAGTGCCAAATGTAACTATAAGTAGTATAGTCAAGAGTTAGACGTTTTTAGTGAATGTTTTATTCTGTACCTGCTGTGTGTGTGCAAATTTCCCATGTAGTCCCTAATCCAGCACATCTATGGCCACTGAAGACGGAATTTTGTCTGCTCCCTAGAATTAGTTTGCTTTCCTTCTTTTATTTATTTGTGTACGCAGAAATACCCTTTTTCTTGTTAAAACCTACTATTTCAGATTCATATGCATACTCTAGGCAGTGCCAATATTCTGTTGTTTTGTTTGTTTGTTTTTTCCTCCATTAATAGAAGTGACGTTAAGTAGTTATAGTATCTGAAGTACCTGGTTATACAGGCATCAGTGAAATCTGATGAGATGTTTCCACTTGCTTGGCCTTGTTCTGTGACTCGTTTATGTGTCATATATTCAGGCAGGAAACCGAGCACGCTCCAAGTCCTGGCAGAAGATCCCTCCTGTGGTATCTGCTGCTGCAGCTTCTATTTCAACATCTGCTGCTGCTTGGAGAGGCGCTGCCGCTGTGTCATTTCCAGCAGCTTGCACATTAGGTGTGAATCAGATGCTTTTGGGATGTGCTCGGGCTCTCTGGGGTGGACATGAGCTGGTGGCTGAGAAGTGGAACTGCTGATGGGCAAGTTGTAGGATTTTGCAACTTGCTGCAGACCTTCAGAGACCTTTTTCGGGCAAGGAGGGATTGAACAGCATCCTGGTATCTGTTTTCAGCTCTTTCATTTTTTTCAGAGGGGCAGTTCAATGAGAAATTGCAAGGCCTCTCAATGTTGGTCAAGAGAATGACAGCAGGTGGTTTTGTTCTGAGGTAAACTGAAAGAGCCCTCTTTGTCACTAGTTTAAAAATTGAAGATGTGAGGAGGTCATGCTATCCTGTGGCATAGAATTTGCTGGGTTTTTTTATGATAAATTACAGGGGAAGTGGTATTGTGGGTATAAGTACAGCAAGACTAGTCAGAAAACGGATGGTGACAGTACTTACCGTTTATATAATGCTGTAGGAACAGACTGATCTAACATGTGATAATAATGCGTTACCTGAGAACAATAAACCTCTAGGAAAAGAGTCCATAGTCCAACTGCATAGTCCAGTGCAGTTACAGAAACCTCAGTATTTTGGAGGAGATCAACTGATCTAAACATCAAAAATGTACAAACAGAGTAACTAAGTACAGATGACTTAATTATTTAATTAATGCATTAAAATATGTTTCCCCTTGAGCCCAAGGAAGACTTGTGCCAGCATTTTCCTTTTGTGTTTCCTTCTGGGAGAGGGGAATTACACCCACGTGTAATTGTGTGCAGAGAATAGGTCACCCAGCACCTGCTTACCTCCACTGAAGTAGTGCTGAGCTTTTTATTTATGTATTTGGCTATCTGTGTGCTCTATGCAGCTGTCTTTTGCTGGATGCTTTTTCAAGTGAAACTTTCATCTTGAGACATCCAAAACAGACCTTTAGGGTTGTTTTTAGGTTTTCCTAGTTGAACAAGTTTTATGAGTTAATAGGTTTAGTCTTTAGGGTTTGTAAAATATTTTTCTGTGACTTTTTCAAATTCAGTTTTCAAATGTTAATATTACAGTGTAGTAAAACTTTTCAGCCATTACAGGTGTAATATTTGAATAAATGAATGAACTGGCCTCTGACCATAAATGTACTGCAGCCAAGATGGTGAAAACCAGAAATATGCTTTTATATTCTTGGCAAATGACCATTTGTGGAAATTTTCCAGGATACATCAATAGATGTTAAATAGTTTTAATGTACTTGTGTTCAAATTTACTGGTATACTTTTATGATTATTATACTCTTTGGGGAGGGGAGGAAGTGATGGTGTCATTATGTACCTCATCTGAGGTTAGTTACTGCAAATACATTACCTAAAGTCTGATCTAGCTACTTGGCTTTGCCGGTTTGTAGTTTCTGGGGCGGTCTGAAATACAGGTCAGGCAGATGAATGCTCACAGCACGTATTCGGGGTGTTGGTTAAGAGGTCTCCATATGTTTTTTGTGGGAAAATCAATACCTTAACTTTAGTAAGTGTTGTGGGTTGTCCCTCTGAAATAAAAACTGCATCAGAAATTGGGAGGTTTTAGTTTCTATTTAATTGCTTGCTGTGTGACTAGCAGCAAGGAGGGTCAAGTTGTACACGAGGCTGCTACAGTACAAGCTCCCTCACTGTCTTCACTAGTTAGGTGTTCAGGTTTTTTTTCCTCTTTTCCCAAATCTATGTACGTTAGTGAACGAAAACTACTCATTTCATGTTTTCCGGAATAATTACCTTTCTTGTGGAGAATTAGTCATAAATTGTGTGTACTTCTTCACATACTTTAAGACTCAGACTAGGTTCCATGTCTTATGTCTTTGCCTCAATACCTGTCGAGAACATTACTTATTTTTCTGAATTCTCTAGTCTTCTAGGGCTCATGCATTCTCCCTTTTTTGTTTCAGATTGACATTGAGACATGTAGTGACATTAAATATAGTTAGAGACTGCATAGTTCATTGGAGCTTCTGGTTTATGACATGTGGTGGAGAACCATATCGTCTCCCTCTCCGCCACTGCCCCCCCCCCCCCCTTTTTTTTTTTGAAGGAGGAGAGGGTTCTGTTACATACATGTTTGGGTTTAAGTTTCCAGCTGTATATTTTAGTATCAGACTGAGCAATAGTCTTATTATAGGTGTTTCAATAGGCACAAGTATTTGTGCAGGTGTGGTTTAAGGGAGAAAATGCATAATTGTGGTTCTTTTGTATAGCAACGCATTGATGTTTGCAGAATGACTGCCTTTCAGCAGAGGAAGCTATTCTAAATGGGAAGTATTAGGAAAACCACTGAATTTGGATACAATGGCAAAGAAATGGTGCAGGTAGGTTGGACTAGATGATCTCCAGGGGTCCCTTCCAACCCCAGCCATTCTGTGATTCTGTGAAACTGGAGGGCTGATGTGAGAAGGTGGCTTTATGAACACTGTCACTGGTACTTTTTTGTATGTGTGCTTTCTTGTTCTTATCCAGCCAGCTTTCTAAATCATGTCCTTCAATTTTTTAGTGCACTGAAGTAGAAATAAAAATCCTAAAGGTGCTTTTTCACCATTCTGGAGAAAATCCTTTCTTGGGATTACTTGTTTTATCTGCCAGAAAAAATAAATTACTTACCACTTCCAGATAAGCAAGGGAGGAGATGACAATGGTACGTGAATTCTCACTGGAACATGGTCACAACTTGGGTGGCTTAAAACCAGATGTCTCCGTGCTTTTGCTCTGTGGAGCCACCACATCATGAATGTTTCTTCATATGCCTGAAAAATAGAGAACAGAGCTGGGAATGAAAGGAAATAAGGTAAAACAAATTAGAAAGGGAAGGAAATAGAAGAATGTAGATCAAAGTAGTTTTCTCCTTCTAACTGTGAGGATATGAGCCAGGGAAACTATGAATAGTCCCGCTGATAAAATTGTGATAATTTAAACTACTACAGAACAACTGGGAGCTTGATCATCGCTTACAGATGAATGTTGAGTTGAATTCATTATCTATAGCAAGAAATTTGAATTCTTGTAACCCAACTTAGTGTGAGGACATTTGTTTACTGAAGGATTTTTTGGTGCCATTTTTAGGAACAAGGTGTTAGCTTTTACTGAATGTGATGAAACTGGACTCAAATCTGAATGCTGCTACCAAATAACATTGAAGAGCAATCATCTGTAGTTACAGCTTAGATTTCTTTCCCTTCCTCTCCCAAACATTGTGCTAAAATGATGTAGTTTTGAGGAGATTAAGGGCATGAAGTGTGGACAGGCAGTTTTTTCACCTAATTAATTATCAGATTTTCAAAGTGAGTGGTAGCCATCAGTGAAGCACCAGAGCTTTCCTAGTTGGGTATGACCAAGAGCTCAAGATCTCCCAGTTCCTTTTGAACAGTCTGGGCTTACTTTCCCATGCTTTGCAGAGAGAAAGAGAGTGAGGAAGATACAAAAAGCCCTGAGCAACTCTGTGGGGATTGTTGTTGGCTTGGAATTGGTGCCAGTGATCAGATTCAAAGGGAAAGTGATGGAGAAACTGAGGCAACAAGGCCTCATAAGTGGTGTGGGTGGAAAGAGTGTACGAATGAGTAGCCTGCCACCAGCTCCATTTTTTCTCACTAGCAATGTTTGGTTTTTTTCAGAGGGTTTCAAATCTTTATACCTTTGGTATGAAAGTAAGTGGATGATGAGGAGACATCTTAATGAGACGTATAGAAGCACAGCTAGAAGAAGTGTATTTCTGCTTTCCTCAGAGAGATGATGTGGAATGAGAAGTGTTCAGAGTCGGATTGGACACGGCTTTGAGCAATCTGATCTAGCGCAAGATGTCCCTGCCCATTATGGTGTGTATACTAGATGATCTTCGAAGGTCCCCTCCAACCTAATCCATTCTATGATTCTGTGATGTTGGATGATGTTGTAGAGAGGAGCTTCATAACAAAACGAAACTTGAGTGCACCAATATGTATGGTCTTGTTTTTGTTTTATTCTTTTAAGTATTTCTTGGGCTGACATTTGGCAATGTTTGCATGAAATTGAACTCTTACGGGTCCAAGTCAGGAGAGAGAGGGAAGGATTTAATCATGTATTTTCATCTTTCCCATAAAATGTATCAGGGATGTTTTGAATACAGCATGAAATGAGGTAGCGAATGGGGTCCTCTTATCCTTTCCCCTCATGGATTAAACCTCACCTAACACAAGTCTTCTCATCCAGAATTACTGGCATCCAAATCCCATTAGGAGAACTGAATTTGCAGCATTTTTTGACCATTTTGGATATAGGGGAAAGGGGAATGACTTTGTGTTAGTAAATGTCATTCTCTTTTTTTAAGACCTATGTGGTCACACCAGTAATGATGTTCTGCAAGGCAGGAGGCTGATGAGCAAAGGGGTGAGAGCCTGGTTATAATTTTCTTTAGTGAAGCAGAACTAGGAAGGAGAAGGCTCTATATTTATGCCTTATATTACACCACCCCCTGCCCCATTTTGATGAATACAGAAGTGTGGAAGAAAATAATCCTTGAGCCAGCACAGCTACTCAATGATTATATGCTGTTTTCCACATTCTTCAGTTTTGTTTTGTCTATGTAGATTGAAAGAGCTTTGCTGTGCTAGCTTTGGCCAGCAGATCTTCAGCCTCTGCTTTTCTGCCTATAAACATGAATTGTTCCCTGGGCATTAAAGAGCCAGGTTTCCTGTGGATTTGTGTGCAAAGCATGGTTCTCCTTCCTCCCTGTTTCCCTCTCTGTACGGTGTCCAGCTGCCATTTCACCTCAAAAATGCAAATGTGCATCTCCTGATGGTGCAGGTGGTATCTTTCCTGTTTGCTGTCTGGTGTTGCTAGTTGATGTTTAATGGTACACATGAATTATGCAACGTGCTATATCATTTTGTTGCATAATTTCTGCACCTCCAGATCTGACTTCTGCCAGAATGGTGCACAAATTATATACTTGTATAGCTTTGAAAATGTTCACTAGGTAATGCAATTTTCTTGAATACAATGAGAGGAAATTAGTATATTTTCAGAAAGTAAGTAGAAATAATGTACCTAACCCTGTTAGAATCACCTGAAACCACAACCTTCGGCTAGGTTATTTGGGATCTTCTGTGGAGGCAGCAGCCTGCTGCATGCAATTAACGATTAGCAATAAAGGAATTAAAGGGTGCTTGTTTATGGTAAGGGTGTTCATTTTCTCATAGAACAGAGACTAGCAGGGATTTAGTTGCTCATAGCTTGTGCATAGCAGTAAGAGCTCATATCCTAAAACCAACAGGCCTGAGGATGTGGGCAATTAATTAAAAAAAAAAAAAGCACAACAAAACCCATTTTCTTTACTCTTTCTCCTTCCTGAGTAAGATCATTGACCACTGTCTCAAGAAAAGCTGTTTTAATTATTCTTATTTGAAATATTTAAATTAAATTAGTTCGATGTCACTCTTCAGTGGTGGTGGAAATAAAGGAAGATTTCTGTGACCGCAATTAGAAGTAGCATATTTTTGTCTGATATGCAAAGCTGGAATAAATTTCTATTGTGTCTTGCTAAAAATGGGGGGGAGCATTAAAAGTTCAATAAATAAAATTGGTTACAGTGAAGCAGTGGATGAAACACTCTGAATTTAGGTTACTGTCCTAGAATGTGACCACTCTATCCTCCAATTTAGGTCTCTGTCCCTTGACGGTAGAGGGAGTGGAAATCATTAAACTTGGGCTAGTGGGATGTTTTCCAGAGCACAGATATCTTTAAAGCTGATGGACCCTCAGTAAATGCAGGACAAAATGGGTTATAAGGTTAAACATATATACTGCAATGCTATATTGACAGCATTACAGTAAAATAACAAACCTTAGTGTATATATAGTACTTTGAATGGAGCACTGACAATATTAAGTCTTTATGACAAGTAACTTGAGGAGAATATTGAGCTCCTTTCATTAAAGAATGACTTCTGCTAGGGGAAAGCAGGAGAAAATTCACATTTGTGAAACCATGCCTGCCATAATGTCTTCCCATTCTCTTAGCTTCTGGTTCCCAATTTTGTTTTTGGGGCTCCCAGAGCCACAGAATCAAGAAAGATGATTCCTGGGAGGCTTTTGGAAAATGCATCATACTAGCAGCAATTCTTGCTGGAATGGAGCCTGTGTGCGTGGTATTCTCTAGGATATGACTGACTGCCGCACCTTGTTTTTATGGGCAATTGGCAATTGTAGAGGGGATGGTTTGGTTTCTTGGGGTGATCCACAGGATTGTAATCTTACAGGACCTGCTGGCAGGACTGCTCATCTGGCTGAAGATCAGCGCAGAGATGTGAGACTGCTGTTCATGCAACTTGGAAAGTAGCTGAGAGATCAAAATGTTGGTCTTCCAGTGGAGAGTTCACCTTTCCTGCACCCCCAAGCCCCTGACACCCCTCCTTTCTGTGTCCTGCAGTCTATTTATTTTTTACATTCTCTTCTCCATGATTTTTGTATTCACCAATTGGTTAATGTAGCATGTATTTGGATAGGCAAGGCTGCTACTAAAACTATTGATTGCTTCCTGTACAAGCAAGTTACTGGGTCATGTTTCTAGCTAACTGTTCTTTAATAGCCAGTTCTCCATCTGAATGAGTTGTGATGGAAAATGGATTTATTCACATGAGCTGACTTTTTTTCACAACTTTTTTTTTTTCTCCTGTCTCTACAAGTTAGCAATTTTATCTTTTCTCATTAATTAGAGCAGCTGGAAGAGCAGTAATGAACATCCTTTGTGTTCACATCCTGAGCAGTGCAGAAATACTCTTGCATTCTTATAAGCATCTGAAGTAGTTGTGGAACTCTAGCTCAACATTTTTCTAAAAATGATGTCTGTCTGGATTTCCTTCAATTCCATAAATTTGGCCTGCATCCGTACAGGGACTCAGCACAAGTGTGCGAGGTAGCCCATATGGCCTGCCTAGAGTAGTGGGATTGAAAGGACAACAAAAATTCAGAGAAGCAGTTTTTCATCTGACTGGGGCAGTGGAAAAACCTTGCAGCAACCACCCCAGCATGTGCATTTGCTAGATACTCTTTGTTATGGTCTGAAACACAAGCGTGAATAAATAATTCCCTGGTACTTCTTCAAGATATCAACAATAATTTCCTGTAGCGTGGCTGACTTTCTGTGGCTGCGCAGTCTCCACAACCTAACTCCCTAGCCTTAAAAAAATAAGAATAAAGCAGCTGCAAAAGTACAACTTTGGGTCCAGAATTGTCCAGCTAAGGGCGGTGCCTGGCTGTTCTCCCTCAGGAGAGGGTTTGATGAGGAACATTATGATCCCTGCTCTTACTCTCTTGCTCTGTACAAAGGCCAAACAATAATAGTAATTCTGACACCGCTGTGCTGCAACTTCTGTGCATATCTGTGCGCCTGTCTCTGGCTGTACCAAATACTTTGTCTGTGATTAATAGCATTCCTTGCATAGAAACTTTTACAAATCTCAGCTTCATTCTTGATTTGATTTTTATACTGATAAATATAGACATAAAAAAAAACCAGCATGAACACTGGGTATTTTTCTTTTTCCCAGTATGTGTTTATTATTCATGAATGTGTTGCAACATGCAAAAATGTAATGAGTGACTCACAGAATGAGAAGAGGAAAAATATAGTTATAGCTTTTTAATGAGGATTCCTCAGTAGACTACAGAGTGTCCCAGATAAGAAACCACTGTTTGACTACATAAAAACCACACAGTCCTTGCTTTTATGTTCCTTTGTGTATTTGCAACATAGTTTCACTTGGTATATATTTCTATTCATTCATTTGCCTGATTGTTTGGGGTTTTTTTCCTATATTATATCATGGATGACAAAACTCCAACATTAAAAACAAACCCAACGTGTACGTGTTTACAAATAATTCTGAATTTCTAAAATTTGTGTGTGTGCATTAGAAAGGAGAAGAGCAAAGCCTAATTTTACTGCTCCGGACTCAGTAATATCTCTAATAGTTTTAGACTGAGCTTATATTCTTAAAAATAATCCTTGCAAGGACTCCAGAGCAAATATAACCATCCTGTTAAAGCAACAGAGCTCTAAGGAGTATAATAGTTAGGAATCTGAAGCTCACCTTGTGAGATGATGTCCAGCGCTGATGTACTTCACGAATCAAGATTGACTTTCTTTCTGGAAAGACAGTTTCTTATTCCTGGAAAATCTAACCTTTTCTTTTATATATATGTTTTTAAATGTGAACAGTATTTATCAATTTCACTTCATGCTGGGTATGCCCTCACCTTTGTGTCTTTCTTGCACAATAGCAGGAAACCCATATTTGCTTACAAGCTTTAAGTGCAAATCCATAAAAATAGCTGGGTGACCTAGTCCCTGTCTTTCAAACCAGCTGTATACTGAGCTGATCATTTCCCTTGGGAAGATGTGGATCTAGTGTAATCTTCTTACAATCAGGATTGTATAGCATTGCATGAAACTGAAGTATATTTTTAAAGAATCTTCAGGGCTGGTACACACAGTGTGAGAATTTGGTATAAAAACATCATATTGCTATGCCCTTGCTGGTTCTCTTGGGATAATCAGTAATTATTACCATAAAAAAAATGAGGTCATTTTGGTTTTGTTTGTTGCAAATATGTTGTAATGAGGTGTTCTGTACATAAATAGCATTGCTGTTACAGTGCATGGCTATACTTGGGCATTAATTAGAACCACACTATCTTCTGCCTTGTTTCAGAAACTGTTTGTCTTTTCAAGCAATAAGCTCTTTTAGATAATAATAATAATAATAATAATAATAATAATAATAATAAAAAAATCCAGTTAGTTACCCATTTGTTGATATACATTCCCTGTTTACTTCCCAGTCTTCCCATTAGTTACTTTACTTGTTGTAGGGCCTGTGCTCAAACAGGTTCTAGAGACGGTATTTCAAGATGTAAAGGACATTGCCCTTTTTGCATCGGCGTAGTGATCCCAAATGAAGGACTGAAGCAGCAATTTATTAAGTGAGTTTCGGGATGCAGGAGCCTTAACTGCTTGTCCGAATATGGTTAGTGATAACATTAGGTGAGACAGGATGATTTCTCCTGTCTGTCACCTGAGAAAACCAGGTAATATTGCATCTGATTTACAAACATTTGCAGATTGTGGCTTAATTCTGTTCTGTGATTTTTTTGGGGGGGATCTAAAGCCTGCTAACAGAAGTAGTATCAGGTATTGATTTGTTCTGTCCTTATTTTGAGTTCTTTGTGTGACTGCCTCAGAGCTGTGGGTTTACAAGTGTAACTTCTGTCGCACCTACTGGCAGGTGTATTTATAGGATGTTTAATGGTTTAAAGTGCATTTTCTGAAACAAACAGGCAAGTAGCATGCTGGAGGGAGGGTGGAACAGAGCTAGCTCAGGTCTGAGAGCTGTGGGTTAAGTGGCATCCTTGTCCCTTCTCTCTTCCTGCAGCACCCCCCAGCTAACATGCCTCAAGCTTTTTTTCAGGTAATGTGCAATCATGTGAGGAGTGAAAATTTACATTATTGCTGGGCCAGTCTAGCAGATCGTTACCACCCACAGCGAGAGGTCCTATGGCCTTTGCTGGCAGTGCTCATCACAGCATTTCTGAGCTGATTCAGTGGTGGCCAATGACCCGCACCAACCCCGATCAGCTTTCTGACAACTTAATGCATTTAATGGGATCAGCACAAAGTTTAACAGGTACCACATGAACCAGAACCGGTACAAGGAGAGGATGGGGAGAGAAAAGCTTGGTTGGGGTTGTTAGAGAATTGTCAGAGAGAAGCTGGAGCCTGTAGCTTCTGGCTGAGTGTGGATCAGGGGTTATCCTGTGTCAGAGCTGTATTTACCACCTGGATTTTTGCAATTCTTTCCCTACGAAGCCGGCTTCTCAGTAAAAAGGAGGATATAACCACATCTTAAGCCATTCTCAGAAATACTGAGAAGCATACTTCTCAGCAGAGGCAAACCCATAACAAAAGGAGGAAGGAAGGAACTTAAAAGAGCGAGGAAAAGTGACTATATAAGTAGATATTTCCTAGAGGCTTGTCGTCTCTGGGATATGACCTAGGAATACCTTAGAGGTGATCCAAGAAGAGTTTGTGCAAGGCTGTTCAAGGTCAGGGGCTTGTAGCTGTGTGGGATGTTGCTGTGCTGCTGGCAGAAGCAACCACCTTGCCAAATCTGCCTCCACTAGGAAACACTGGAGGCAAACTTGGAAGCGTAAAATGGATGAGGTTAAAGCTGCCTGGTGCTCAGTTGTTAATCCATTTCATTTCAAACACCTCTCTTGCCCCTTCTGCTAGCAAGGTGTAATTTCTGTAGGCTTGGGAGTTTCCTGACCACAGACTTGCGAAATACTTTCTTGTGTATTTTGAAATAAGACAACATTTATTATCTGAAGGATTCCAATTACATGCAGGACAGCCAGATACCTTCCCTCCCAGCCTTTGAAAAGAGCAGTGGCCTGTTCATATGTGCTTTGTTTACTACCACCTTTCTTTTCCTACAATTCAGCTGAAGTTCAGAAGACCATCACAGTGAATAAGTAGACTATTTTATCTCAAATTCATTGTGTTGTATATTTAGCTTATACTCAGTGTGCAGTAAAACATTACTGAACCAGACGTTTAAATTGCAAATTAAGAACTGCTCTCCAGGTATCTGAAACCCTGGGTTCCATGCTTTTCCTTTGAGATGCTTTTTTACTGAAATCTTTGAAAATGCAAGAGGTTTCCAGATTGCAAGCAATAATCTTAAAAATATCAGAAATTGATCATCTTAAATTGTGATTAAGTTGTCGAATAACAGTGATGAGAACTTTACCTAATGTCCTGTAGCAGAGACTTCCTCTGGGGATAGGAGTAAATTAACTTTATCATCTCCTGATGCAATTCCTCCAATGTGTAAATATTTACAGCATTACGTATTTGGCAGTGTTAGAAACCCACAATAGTTTCAGTCTGTGTTTTATGTGATACCTACTACAAGGGAGCTGCCAGTCCACAAATCCAAATTACTGGGACAATAACACCATGGTAGATATATTAAAATGTTGTAGCAGTGCTGCTACTGCTGCTTGGAGAGGAGAAAGGAAGGTGCAGGAGGTGCAGGAAGGTGTGCTAACTCAAGACTTGGGTGAAGGCTGGTTCAAGTGTTGTCCTCCCATACACATACATCGTGGTTTGGGGCACGTCCATCACTCAGGTGTCTTTCCTGCCAAGTTTGTGAATGGGATTAGGACGATTTCCGTCCTACAAGGATGCCTGAGATTAAATATCTTGCGAAGCTTGAGATGCTGGGATCCTACAAAACCAAATATGAAATGGAAGTTCTTTAAATCAGATTTTTAGTCAGTGTTGAGCCAGAATTTTATGAGGCCCCGAGTCTGTGCAAGTTGATGGTATGAGCCTGAGCTGAGAGCAGGGTGGTGAGATCTCCTCTTGCAATAGTGGAGTTACAGCATCTTGAGCTGCTTTAGAGACGACACCACGGGGTCCCTGTAAATGGGGGCTTGCTAGGCTTCTGTTGTGGTGACCTTCTGTTAATAGAACAGGAAAATGAAAAACAAGGAGCTTTTAAATCTAAAGTTTCTCTTCCCTTTCCTTCATCCAAATAACATTTTCTCCTCTCCAACCTCCAGCCCAAAATCAAAGCTTAAAACAGTCATAAACCTCCTTTAGGCCCATTTTTATGAGGCTAAAATGTATCCATCTTTCATGTGGAGCAGCATACCTCCAGAGTGCATCTCTGTGGTGTGTCCCTACACAGCTTCAGAGCCTCATGCCATGCCTTGTGCAGGCAGGCTGCCCTGGTCCCCTCCTCTGCCTCCTGGGCAAGCATCCCATCCCATCCCATCCCATCCCATCCCATCCCATCCCATCCCATCCCATCCCATCCCATCCCATCCCATCCCATCCCATCCCATCCCATCCCATCCCATCCCATCCTTGCAGACCTGTAGCTTTCAAAAACCAGTCAAGAAGGAGGGACAGGAATTACCAAACAAGGGGGGATGAAAAGAGAAGTGGCTTCCTTGAGCTCACACTCTGCTCCCCTCAGGGTGTAATTTGGCACGTTTCCCTGGGAGCAGGGACCAACAGCAATGTGAAAATTGTACGATGTATTATTTATTTCTTTGTTCAGGCTTAACTCTTCCGCTGGTGGGTTCCACCTCTGCTGTGCTGTGCGGCTGCACAAATATTTGTGCTGGGAAGCAGCGAGGGGAATAGCTCGGTGCAAGGAATATGCAGCCAGGATGGAGCAGAGGGCTAAGGCTGTTTAAATTGGCTTAAGTTGTGCTGTTGGTCAGTGTCTAGCTATGTCTTTTGGGCAACTGATTATCTAAGTTTCATAGAGATACTCATCCCAGCAGTGGGCTAGGTCATGTCTTCTTCAAGTCAAAATTATAATTAGCAAGAAACCTGATACAGTTCCAGGGATGAACATCCACCTGCATTCTGTCTCGCTAAATATGTTTACATTTTACATATGCTTTTAAAAAAATACTGCTTCCAGATTTAGCTTAGAAACTTGGAAATGTTTGCATAGCTTGTGCTCATATATCACTACAAAATGATTTTTCAATTTAGTTGATTGCCTGGATAAGACTATGTTGTTTTTTTTCGCCTCTGTTAAACATGACTATTAGAGTTTCTTTAATAATTAAAATAGCAATGTCCCTGTGCAAATGTTAGTTTCCTTGTAACTGCTGTGCACCTAGGTCAGATTTCTTCCCACAGTGCTCCATGATTTCCAAAGAGTTTTGCAGCACAAGAAACAATTCTAGAATAAAATCATAGAATCGTTTGTGTGGGAAGAGACCCTCAGGATCATTGAGTCCAACCATAACCTAACTCTAGCACAAACCATGTCCCTAAGAACCTTGTCTAAACACCTTTTAAACACCTCCAGCGATGGTGACTCCACTACTTCCCTGGTTAGCCTGTTCCAATTACTTTTAGATGTAAGATTGGATTAGAATTAAGTTGTTGGACAGAGGGAAAATGCTTCTGCTGTGAGTGGTGGAAAACATATAGTGACTAAAATAACATCATGGTGTTTCCTCCATGTGGTCTTTTTTCAACTGAGAAATACAAATTAGGATATTTTGATAAAAGCTGTAGCAAAATTACTTCATTAGTGACTGAACTGATACCTTTAGTTAGTAAGTCATAAAATACATTCTGCTGCTGCTTTTCTTCAGATCTTCCACTAAAGCAGACTGCAAAATAACATGATAAAATACATCTAATAAAATCATACCTGGACAACTGCTCTTTAAGCAATAAACTGGGAGCCAGTTTTGCCTTTGAGTGCTATGCAGGTATCATAGGGACTGAATTAATTGGAAGTAAAACCAAAATTTTCTTCTTGATTATTAAACATAACCAGTAGTTGGAGATATTAATGTCCATAAAACACTGAGTTGTGCTCAGCGAACCACTTGTGGGGCTACTGTTTAATTATTACTGAGGGGGTAGGGTGTTAATGACAGCTGCACTTAATCATATCTGCAATTATTTCAGTGTGTTTGCTAGAAGTAGATTCAGGTTTTTACTCATGTCGTCTTTGCTCATTGCTTCAGTTACACCCTCTCACCTTGCGTGGGCTCGGGTGTTTGTGCCGTGCGTGCCCTTAGGGCCAGCATGCTGCTTTGGGCTCTGTCTTTCTGGAAGTTAGTGGAAAATGAGTGCACGTGCCAGCCTGCAAACAGAATGTGTGCTTACCCTTCCCGCTAAAACAGAGCGGGAATCATTCTGTCTTCACCCTCTGAGCTGTATTTCTAAGACTGAACTTCTGTCAGGCCTTGAGGTGCACCTGATGGGTGGGTAGAGCCCAGCCCAAGTGCTCGTGTTGGCTTTGTGTGCGGGGCAGCTTTCAGTGTGTTGTTCATGAGGCACAAAGTTCATTTGAAGAGCATATCGGAAATGTGTCAGGGATGGTCTACAGCTTCCTCACAAGGGGAGGAGAAGGGGCAGGAGCCAAACTCTTCTCTTTAATGACCAATGACAGAAGCCGAGGGAATGGCAGGAAGATGTGCCAGGGGAGGTTCAGGTTGGACGTTAGGAAAAGGTTCTTCCCCCAGAGGGTGGTGGAGCACTGGAACAGGCTCCCCAGGGAGGTGTCATGGCCCCAAGCCTGACAGTGTTCAAGAAGAGACTGGACAACACCCTCAGACACATGGTGTGAACTGTGGGGTTGTCCTGTGCAGGGACAGGAGTTGGACTTGATGATCCTTGTGGGTCCCTTCCAAGTCAGGGCATTCTATGATTCTATGAAAACCCTGGCTTTGGAGTTGGTCAAATGCTGCACACAGGCTACATTTCCCTGAGCGATTTGGGCCCTTCTGAGTTTCGCCTTTTTTCTAAAGTTAACTGGTTTAGCGTGAGCAAGGCGGTGTTGGTAGGAAGTACCAGGTGTTCCACAGAAACGTATTTATTTATTTATTACTCATGAAGAGGAGCGCGTGGGATGTTACCTGAGGGCTCTGAGATGCGGGTGCTCAGACATTATGAGCCACCTCAGTGCCCGGGCTGTGGAGAGGGGAGTGGGGTGGCAGCCACCGCCATGAGCCCAGCGCTGGTGTGAGCTGGGGAAACAGCCACGCTCGGCCGGGCTCCCCAGGCGAGGGGTGCGAAGCCGGCCAGCCGCTCTCTGGCCGCCAAGCTGCCCCGCTCCCCTGCGCACCCTGCCAGCACAGCCTGGGGAGCGGAGCGGGGCCGCCGCCACCTGCGGGCCGGGCCCGGCGGAGCGCTGGCCGCCGCCCGGGGCGTGTCGTGTCGTGTCGTGTCGAGCCCAGCCGCGCCGCGTCGAGCCGCCCGGCCCCGCGGTGACTCACCGGCCGGGGCCCGGGCACCACTTCCCCCCTTCCACAGGAGCCATTTTAGCTGCACGAAGCTGCGGGGCGACCGGGGCGGCGCCGCAGGCCCCGCGGCGAGGCGGACGGTACGTGCTCCCCGGGGAGGGAAGGGCGGGCGGCCGGGCCGGGCGGGACGCGGCTTCCCCGGGCTGCCGGCCTGTGCCTCCTCGACGGGCTGCCCGCGCCCGGAGCGGCTCTCCTCAGCCGTCTGAGGGAGATTTGGGGGAAAAAGGGAACTTCTAGTAAAGTGGAGCAGTAGGGCGCACCTGGGAAGAGCAAGAAATAAATTGAACCGCGAGTAAAAGCGACGTTTTTGGGCAGCAGCGTGTGTCTGTGGCTGTGTCTGAGCGCGTCCCCCCGGGCGAAGGGCACGGCGGCCGCTGCTGTGCTGCTCCGAATAGCTTCATAAGTGTTACAGCCCATTTGTCATTTTGCCGCGTTTTATAATTTTGTTGCCTTTCGAAGCCTGTGGAGGTGTTGGGCAGGCTGCTGATTTGACCTCTCCAGTCGCCGCTCAGCTGGTCAAACTACGCACAAATCTTATTTATTCTGAAGCTGCATTTACCTGGACCCCATTAGCAAGTAGTAGAGCAGGGTCCAAGGCGATTCAGGCCAGGTGTTGGTGATCAGCGCCTTTGCTCTGTGGATTGCCAGGTGTGGTCCTGAGCGACTTTAAAATGGCAGGTTTGTCGTTTCGAAGATGGATTGCTTTCTATGCCCGTGACCTTAAATTGTGACTCTGTTTCTGTCGAAATAAACTCATTCAGCAGCAGCCACCGTGGCGTCATTTTAAAAAAGAGGGGTTTAAATTGTTTTGTGCACAAAAAATGGGCCAGTACTCACCTTTTGCTGAAAATTATTAAGGAATTATACTAATGGGGATGGTGTACACGGCAGAGGGACAGACCAATTATAAAATGGGCTTAGTGGTAGTTGTAATTGGAGAAGAAAATCCTGGAGGTAATTGCGGTGTGTCAAATTGCTTTTTAAACTTTCAGTGGATGAAAACCACTGTGATTCTCCTAATTGTGTACTTCTGAACTCTAGCACAATATTTTGAAAAAGAAGAAGTGTTTCCACCTTGTTTGTAGTTGAACAGAAATGCAGGCTAGTATCTTTAGAAGTTTTGTCCGTGTGTATCACTTTGGAAGGAATATTTCGGTCTTTCAGCTGAGAAATAAAATAGAGTATCTTCTTTTTGAAAACGAAATGACAGGGAGTTCAAACGGTTGCGCATGGGGGAAGACTTTCTGGTTTCATTTACTTTATGGAGCCTATATCTGAGGAGTGTAATGGAGTCTTGCCTAATACTGTGATCGGTTGCAGGGGAGGGAGTGAGGGAGGCAACCATTAAGTAAATGGTCGTGTTTGGGGTGAGGCTTTCTCTTGTCTTCAGCCTTTCCAGTGTTCACTTGTATCTTCCTTCTGCATCTTACAGTACAGTACATTTTTACCACCTTTTGATTTTATGTTTTGCCTTTTTCTTTCTACAAGCAACAGTTTTTGCTAGGGTTTGGGAGATTTATTTGGTATGTTGTTTCATGTTGAAGAATCCACAGAGGAAATTATAAAACTACAGAAGAACCAGTTGAAAAAAAATTGTTTTGAGTTAGCAATAGAAGTTTTTTTTTACTGAAAAAAATCTTTCAGGTATTTGTGTCTTCTTTCTTTTCATCATGAGTTTAGTTTTCAGGTCTTAGGGCTGAGGCGACAACTGTCTGCCATGCTTGCAATCGGCAAAGCACGAGCCTCCCTTTCCTTACATCTTCCCTCCCTTTCCTTCTGCTGTACCATACCCTGTCGAGACATCCAGCCTTAAAAACGTGAGTTATCCTACATTGGCTCCCAAGCTGCAGCTGCGTATCTTGGGCAGAACGCTCTTTGTGTGCTAAAGGGTAAGTAAGTGCTGCTGCTTTCTCTTGAGCTGGGCTTTGCAGAAGAGCAGCTCCCCTTTGAAAGCAAAGCTGCCATGTTCAGGCTCTCCTGCTGCTGCGCAAGGGCTGTGCCAGGGCTACAGAGCATCTGGGGTGCAGTGGTGGAGCTGGGAAAAAGCGATTTGGAAGTCCTCCAGGCTTTACAGATGACGGCTTGGACAGATCTTCTAGAAGGCAGAAGAGTGGATTAGAAGGGACAGAGAAACTGTGTTGATTTTTATAGCTGAAGCCTGTGTTTGTCTCAGAATTATTTTTTTTTCTTTTGGAATCTTTCAGTTTGTATTGAGTTTGTGGTTGTTGAGAGATGAGCCATGGGAGTTGTATCATTAGATGCCAGTTAGCTTGAACATTATTTCCAGATCCATGCTTTTACAGAAAGGCCTGTTTTCTAATCTGCTCTTTTTTCATGTGTTGAATATTAGAATTGCCAAGTCCGTGATCTTGGCACTCAAATGAGAAAAAAAAAGTAGCAAACGTCCAGATTTAAAGAATGTTGTTGGCCTGGTATAGCCTGATGTTTCAGTATTGCTGCAAACCCGTACTTCAGCGGTGTGCGTTACTCTTTGGACACATCTGTGTATAAAAACAAAGTACAAGAGGTGTATAAGTACACCTTTTTGTCTTTCAGCACAGCTGTATTCAAGGGTGGGGACTACAGTAAGACTGTGTTAGGTGAGCTGATAGAAAAGATTTTGTAAGAAAAACACAGGATTTCCCTTTGTATCAGAAAAGCAGCTTTGATCTCCAAAACAGCTAGTGCTTCTTGCAAGCGTTAGCAAAAGTTTCTCAGTTTTCACGGGCGAATTTTGTTGTTTTCACTTACAGTTTTGGTAACTTGCTGGAGTGTTGTTGGGTGTGCAAGGAGCAACAAGGACTTTCCCCCACCAGAGTGATTCAGCACAGGAGTGGCAGGAGGTGGAGTTCCCATTTCCAGCCTTGGTTATGATCTGCTCTGTAAGCACTGAAACATTGCTACCATACACCAGTGATTTGCTGTGCTCATCCTTTTAATGTCACTGGTGTACCTTAGAGATGATTTGCTTTCTTAAATCTTACTTAAATGTTCCTTCACAGATAAAGTAGTTGACAGAGACTATACTTGCTGAAATGTTAAGTCTTTTGCTTATCAAAAGTCCGCAGCAGCCATGTGAAAGGCTCTAGACATTCTCACTCTCCCGATCTGAGAGAACTAATCTGTGTAGAGGTAAAAATGATTTATTCTTCAGTATAGGTCTGTCCTGCGGCAGAGCTTCCCACTGTGTCCGCCTTTGTGCTGAAAGGATCCCATTAGATAGGGACTGAAGTTTATGCATTCTTGCCTTTAAGTGCTTTAGGCCTTAACTACCTACCAGCTATCTTTAGTGATGAATCTTTAGTGATAGCTAGAGCTCAGGCCATTTATTTGTCCCTAAAGAGATCCGTCATCGTGGGTCACGTGTGACTTTGTGCTAGGTTCAGCTTTGAATATGAAAATGATAGCCATTTTGTTAGCCAGGAAGGAACCTCTGATTCTCAACCTTGCATGTAAAAATTATTTCTGTATTGGGAAAAAAAAATATTGTGGTTCAGATAATTTGATAGGAATAGAAATACTAAATACGTAAGTTGGAAACTGTGAGAAAGGGTTGCTTTTAGTTGGATTGAATGTCACTATCTGCTTCTATAATTAGACATTTTAGTCTGTTTCTAGAACAACCTATATTTAATGCATCATCAGCATTTTTGTGTGAATATACCAAATCTATTTTTTATTTTCAGGGAAATGTTTGGCGTTTCTTGGGTGGTTACCGTTAGTGTACGTTTAACGGTCTCATCACTTCATTTGCAAGCTCCTTCCGCATTTGCCTCACTTGCCTCCTTGCGTGGTAGTGGTTTGACTGCTTAAGTAGGTTCAGTATAAATGTCATCCCACACGAGACTGCGTTTTAGAATTGAAAGAAGGGGGTCAGCTTGGTTGTTTCACACTGCTGTTTGCTGTTGAGAGACAAAAGCATGTTAATATATATCGTAGCTGCATATACTGTTTTGTCGTGCTGTATGTTTCTCTAGAGTTACTTGCGTTTCTCATGGGGTCATGGGTTAATAAAGCTGACAGGTTGGGAGAAATCTGCCCTGCTTTTATGAGCTCTGTATTGAGTCACTTCTGCTGTTCTCTAGTTCCCAGCTATCTCAGTGTTTATTCAGTTTTATATTGCAGCTAGGGAAAGACACAGCAAATTGTGATTGTGAAACTACAGTTACAGCTTGTGATACCCAGTGCTGACCGCTGTCAGAAAATTAATGTTTAACTTACTCTTCCAACCAGACTCAATTTCAAGTTAAAAGCAGGTTGACCTGGATACTGTTAGTTTTCATTTCTTTGTGTGTGCTACATGTGCTGCACTAGATAATTTTGGAGCTAACAACAATAGTTTCCCAAGGATGTGATGGTATGGTTTGTTTTTAGTGGAGACTGTCTTTCCAATCAGAAGATGACCCTCCTAGGAAGACCTTTCATTAAAACTGTATTTTGAAGGCACCAGGGCTTACAGGTTGTCTGCTGAAGGCGGAATTTGGCTTGACTCTTGCCCTTGGACGTGATGGTTACTCCTGTTCTCTTGGTAGGTTTGTTCTTTTGTGCTGTCATTTTCCCCCTTTCCAGAGCCTCTGTAAGCTATTATTATTATTATATTTATTTTTAGTATATATCATACATTTTAGATAATATATCATTATTGTTGTTGTTATTATTATTATTATATGTAAACTATTAATATTTACTCTGTGTAGCTATTCAAGCTTTGTCACCATGCCTGTGTATTAAAGATGCAAATGAGGGCATTGGCTATCAAGAAAATAATTACGAAGCTTACATGCAGTTGATTGCAAAGGGTGGCAAACGTGCACAAACTGCAAGAATTTACTTCCCAGCTCGTCGTGAGCTGGGGGCTTCAGGTGCCCTTGGTGGTGTGCTACAGAAAGGCTACTGTACTGTCCTGTTTTTTTTTTTGTTTTCCGAAAAAACCAGCCAACTTTTGTTTATTTCAAAAAGAGAAAAGAAGGAACTATAGAGAGGAAGTGTCTGTTTTGGGGCTTTTTTTTTTTTTGTTACAAAGGTGGTTTAGACATATGAATGAGAATGAAACTGTTGAGAAGCAGTCTCAAGTTGGACTGCTAGGGATGGCTTGTGGCATTTTTAAAAAATACTGGCTGTTTTCTATTCAAGAAAGTCTTCTTTCTTCTAGCATCAGCTGAAAGCAACAACAAAATAAGTTGCTTTTGGAGCAGCTCGGTGAAATACAATTTTAATTCGTCTGATGGGGCCGTAATATAGAAAACCATTAATTTAAACTATTTGAAAATGGGCTGTGGAGGGATTTCCTGAGAAGAAAACCAAGAATAAAGTTACTATTGGGAGAATATTTTCCTAAATGTGCACTTCTGAAAGAAGCCTAATTATGAATGCTTGGTATAATATAACGTTATGCTTTTTTTTAAGCTAATTGTCTTCTATTATGGTCCTTCAAATGAGCTATATTAAATGTTCTTTCAGTGGTAATGGACTAGAAATAAATCTCAACAGTAAGAAATGTTGTAAAACTTTTTCCAAACTACAAGATAAAGGCTTGATCTTGCAAATGTTTTGTATAAAAATAATAGGGATCTTTGCAGAAAAGCTTTAATATTTCTGTAGCCACATAGTTAGAAAGGATAGATTTTGTGTCTAGATTGTGATGTTTGTGATGTTTAAAGCTTCTTTTATGGGTGTCCTGTGTTCAGCTGGACTTAGGAAGCATCTTGTTAATTTGTATGGCCAGGCTTCATAAGCAAAAGAGCTGTGATGACATTTTATTGATATACTGTTGTTCAAAACATGTGCATTTACTGAGAGAGTAGCAGTTATTAGTTGCAGATAGCTACCTGGGTAAAACAGCCACTGCCCTGAGAGAAGAGACCCAGAACCACTGATCCATACATGCTGCACAGATGGGGAGGTCTGCTGCCAGGATTTCTAGATGGGGTGAAATCAGGAAAAAGGACGACTGTGTGGAGAGAGCAGCTTACTTTGACAGAGGTTGCCTTGGAAGAACCTGTTGTTACACTGTCTGTGGTGAACAAGCCTGATATTTAGTAGCTAGATTGGAGAATGGTACCAGTGCCTCGATGGTGTCTCCGGTGTCTCTGCACCCCATGTGCTTGCCTGGCTTATGTGCACATGGAAGGTGCTTCAGCCTCACCCCAGATGCTTTATTTCACTCCTCAGTGAAGGTTTTGTGCGTAACCACCTTGCTCAGCGGCACATCCCGTTAAATCCAGGTGGCAGTGGTTTACTGGGATATGCCCTGAAGCACAGAAGGGAGGTTTGGACCAAGCATGTTTTACTGCAATAATGAACTGCCCTAGAGGTGATGGGTTGTAAATCCCTAAACGGTGCATTTAGCTCATTTAGCATCTGCCCAGGCCCTTAGCTTGCCCTTAGGTTCTTGACTCAACAGTAAGAACTGCGCTAGTTGAGCTGAAGTTGTAATTCAAACTCTAGAGATACTTTTTTTTTTTTTTTTTGTGAGTGTATGACCTTGCACCAAATATAAAATGTATCTTTAGTGAGACAGTTAGAGGTGGGCACACTGGTTCGTAAATGTTTCCATGGCAGTACTCATCCAGCTGTCTCATTGCCCCTTGAGGGTTGCTACCCTCGCTTGTCGTTGCTGACAGTGTAGTTTTTTCCTAGTGTTTTATGCCCCTTTCCTCCCTTCCGCAGTCCAAATTGTTCGTGTGAGCAACTCCTTACCTGGTTGAGCCAAGATGAGCCAAGTTGGCAAGGCAGGTGTCCACACCGTGGGAAGTTTGTGTGCTGGTTGACTGAACCAGGTTAGGGATTGATTTCGGAGTGATGGAGCTGGGAAGTTTGTAAGACCTGGAGTTGAGAAATAAAGGGCAGGATGAAGTAGCACAGTTGTCCTTGGAAGAAGACCATTGTCCATGGCCAAAGCTTCAACAAAGTGATGATTAGGACAGTTAGCTCTTGTACTCTTCACATCTAAACTCTGTTAAAAACTTATTTTCCAGATGAGGTGACTGGACACCACAGCTAGATCCTTCTGCTTGAAAGGAAGAGTGTGTTACCTAATAGGGTAGGTTTTGCCCAAAATTATGTAGAGGAATAAGTCTTGATAACGTATAATGGGAGGAAGAGGTATGTGGTTGTCAGTTGGGGAACACATGCAAACATAAGCTTTTGGTAGATGGAGAAGCTTGGGCCTTTTTGTTCTTTTTCCTTCTGGGAGAAAAGGGGGAAGGAAACACAAGGATAAGAACTGCACCACTGAGTCTTTTTGAAAGAATGTTAACTTATTGCTTTGTTTAAAAATACTCTAGATATTCCTGTCTGCTAAATCAGGTTATTGAAATGAAATGATGATGTTTGCTCTGAGCCTGAAACAATAGAGGAGGAAAGCAGGTGTTGGGGAAGATTAAACCTCTTACCTCAGCTAGAAAATGTTCAGATAGAGCTGAAGCTCTAAGGATGCCATATTCTTGCTGAGACTTAAAATGTAAGAACAAGGAAGAATTTTAAAAGTTGATTATGGTCAGTTGCCAAGAGCAATGCTGTGATAAATTATTAACTCATTGCACTGAACTGCCTCATAGCGCAAACAGAATAGCTGGTTATTGTGCTCTGCTTGGTAAGTCAAACACTGTAAAAAATTCCTTGGTTATCTGGAAAATGTCTTCTTTGGGGTGTCTATTAAAGGGACACTGTAGCATTAAAAATCATGTTCCCCTCTATTGAAACTGGTTAAAACAAATAGAAATTTGTGAAGGCCATTTCTTTCTTGCCTGGCTGCTGGGTGTCGATCAGCTTGGTTTCACTTTGGCTCCACTGTCTCTGTGGTGCTTTGTAGAGGTCTGATCACTCCTGACTCCCCCAAAAACACACTGGTAGCAAGGTGGCTGAACTGCTAGTGGCAGAGACATGAGACAAGTTGATACTCATAGCTGTTGTGCTGAAAAAACAGTTTTGTGGAGACCGCTCCTCCCCAGTCGACTGTAACCCAGGCGGAGGAAGAAGCACGGGCAGGCGGTTCGGGGTGTGCAGGTGCCTTGCTGGTGCCACGCAGCAGCAGCTGTGAGGAATAAAATTGAAGTTTTATAAGAATTGAGGCATCCTGATTTTTGTTTTGCTTTTATACATATAAACACCACAACATTTACCTTTTTGTTTTTGCTTAAAATATACAGAGCTTGAAAAATTAGATGGTGTTAAGGTGCTTCAAAATAATTTATAAAAGGACACCTCCACCATTATTATAGCCCTATGCTTGCATTACATTATTTTTTTGGCTAATTTAATAGTGTATAATCAATATAATAGAGATTATTGTGCTTGTAAATATAACTTGCTTGGTGTTATGCTTAGAGCTAGTATGATACTAAGGCACCATGAAAATAAATACATACGAGAATCTTGAAGTGTTTCCTGTAATAGAATCTGTAGTTCATTATGGGACACAGATGAACTTTCAGGGTTAAAAAGAATATCCATCTTGAGAGTAAACCGTTTCTGGATCACTGTCAGCATCTACCACTCCAGTTTTCTTACGAAAGCATTGAATCCTGCCAGTACATGTTGCAAGATATGACCAACGTGACTTACAAACTAAGAAGCAAATCTACAGAACGCTGTTGGCTACATAGTATTGTTGGAATCTGAGATGGAAAATACTTTTTTTTTTTTTCTAGTTCTCTTCTAAGTCCTTTTGCCAATCCAGCAAAAATTAGTAAGATTTGGATCATGCTGCAAGGCTTTTTTGTTCAGAAAGACTTTTGAGCAACCATTACTTTAGTTTGGTGGCTACTTGGGTTTACTTGAGTATTTGTCAAGGGTGGGACTTGTGTCTTAAGTGGATGTTAGGAATTCTGCAGAAGGGAGCTTCTGCTACCAGTTCTTCCACCAGCTCTCTGTTAGTGTCTGATGGGTTCTGATTTAGGACATTCATTCCAGCTGTCAGGACATGAACAGGTTGTGTGCCCAGTGACGTGGAGGGACGTGGTCTTGTCTTTTGGAGCACTGGGCAGCTGTGGTTCTCTTGGATAACCAGGTGGTCACGAAGCTCAGGTAGGAGCATGTGAAAGCTCTGTTGGAGTAACCTAATTGCAGAATAGGTTTCTAGTTAGAAATGAGGCGAATGTAGAGCCTCGTCATTTTCAGGAAATGGCAGACCACTGGCTTTGAGCAGTGCCAGTCACCATGCGAAGGCATTTTTATTCCCAACTTTTCTGGGATGGGTATGGAGAGCACCTTAGGATGGAGAGCCTCGGTTCCATAAAGGGTGAAATGTGCCAGAAACTCCATGAAATCAAATGAAGACTTTTTTACTCCTTTCAAGTTTATACAGAAAATACTTCTAGATTATAGCAGATGACAGAGTTAAATCTACTAGATATCTACTGGTCGATATATTCCCCAACCTAATTACGAGTGATGTGTCTTCTATTACTTTAGCTGACAACCATGCAGATGCAGCTCAGAATTGGTTTTCCTCAGTTTTATACCACCACTTGGCCATTGGTGAAGGAAGGACATGAGGCCATCTCACTAATTTCTCATCCTACCCAGGCATATAGATTTTAGGCTGCGTAAGGAGATGTTTTCTGACAGGTGACATTGTGGGGTGATCTGAGACTGAGCAGAAGACGACTTAGGGGCCGAACATAGTGTATTGCTTCTCATATAGGTACAGTAGAAATTACACCTGTGCTGGAGTTTCTGCTTTTCACCAAAATTCTACTTTGTCTAGCAGTTGCTTCTTTGCTTGCTTCAGCTATATTAATTCTTATGCTTATCCTGTTAGTACTAAGTGCTTCTTCAGCGTTTCAAATTTGTGGTAAACTTAACAGGTGTTACTCTAGGTATTAGTGTTGGAAAAGCCCCATAGATCATCTAACCTGTCCGCTTTTCTAGGACAGGGTGGTCCCCTTAGGTAGACATGCTGGTGCTGTATTTGTCAGTGTGGTTTCTGCCAGTGGTTGTGGTTCATTTCTGAAGATTTCTGCTTGTTTGCCGTTTCACCTAATAAGTCAAGTTACTTGGTGGCATGCAAGCCCATTTGAGGAAAGCCAGGCTCTAAAACCTCCAGAGCTGGGCCATGCTGGAAGAGAACATGCCAGGAGCATTTCATACCCTGCTTTGGTGGTCTTCTGGGCCCACATTTCAATACACTTGACCTGATCACTTTTTTTAATCCATCCAGCTGGCTGGCTTTCTGTGCGTGGGCTTAACTTATTTAAACTTTTTTTTTTTTTTTTTTTTTTTTTAAGAATGTATCACAGAGTTTCTCCCCCCCGTGGGAGGCTGTGGCCCACGCGGGAGGACAGGCGGTCTCGGTGACAGCGTGTGGGGGCAGACGTGGCTCTACAGGCAGGAAACACCCATCACTGGGCTCTGGTATCTTTGTCGTTGCTTCCTGTCAGTTAAACCACGAGCAGGGGAGCAGATGCACCCAGAGATGACAACTCCGCCATTGTGTAACAAGGTGTCTTCTCAAGAGCGTACTCTTGCCTGTGCGCTTTGTTATCCTTCTGACACCCTTGTCTAGATACCTGAGAGTCAAGATCAGAATTTAATTAGTTCAACAGAAAGCAGTACTTGGACTCTTGAAGTGTGAACTATGAACGAGTAACCATGGTAGTTATCCTAACACAGTGAGAGCTGAAGTCTGGTGTTTCTTTTTCCACTGCTACCACTGTAGGAGTTTTTAAATGCACATGAAAAATGGACAGATTGGGTGTGAAGTCATGAAATGTCATTAATGTCTTTCTGGGCAGATAATTCCCAAGTTACTTGACCCAGTGAGGTTTTTATTGTAAGATCCTGTGATCTTTGGAGTTATATTATTGTTATCATTTTTTAAAATTTTAATCCACTTGAGGATCTGTTTCTGAGGCAGCTCTGGCTTTCAGTTAAACAACTTGTTACAAGTGCGGAGAAAAAGCACATAAAAGCTTCTCTTCTGAAAGATGTATTGGTTTTTAAGTAGGTCTTGTGATTTCTGAAGATATGCATGTTATTACAACATAGTTAATTTATTAAAGCTAGAACTCTAATAATATCTTCCCCAGCATCAGATTTTAGAGAACCGAGTACCCTGTGGATCAGAATTACGTCAGAACTGAAACTGTGCAGATTCATTTCAAGCCTTTTGCCTCACTGGATGCTCTTTCTTCCTCATGTGACAGTATAACTCCAGGTTTTTTTCCCCTTAAACTGTTTTTTCATTGACTAGCCAGCATTGAGTGGAGATGTCTTTGCTGGGTGATAAAATGTTTCTATTCTATGCACTCTTTAAACCAGAGGCTCTCAGCCTGGGTGGGCAAGAGCAGAGAGGTTGTAAGGGTGGTGAAGTTTGATGGGTAAGGAGGGGGTGAAGGGGTGGTTTGTTTGTTTTCTCTCTCCTGACTTCTCTTGGGTTAGAAGCACCGTGAATGGCACCCTGTACAAGAGGTGGGGAGGAGGTGGTTCTGCACTTGGCAGAAGAGCTGCTCTGTCAGAGACAGACACCACTCATAGCTCTTAGTGCTGCCTCAACCCTGAGGGAGCAGCTCCTGGTCACCCTGGGTTTCTGCAGGGCCAGGAGCTGGCACCACAAGGGCGAAATTCTGTATTTTGCCTCCGTGAAAGGCACCAGCTATCACATTTCTAGCATAGCTGCGCTGGAAGCCTTTCACAGTGACAGGATGCTTCTGCTGACCTTTTTTCCTTTCAGTTTTGAGCACTGTTTTTCATAGTACTGTCTTTTTTGAGGGAGGAAAGGTACAAATGGGGCACAACCCTCTGAGGCAAACACATTGTAAAGCCTCCACAAAACTACTTGAAGTCTATGGCATCTTGAAAAAAGGCATAGTATTGTTTGGTTTTCCCCACCCACAATTCTAATATTAATTTATTGTATCTGTGATTACAACAAACCACTGAGACTTCACAGAAATAGATGAAATGTTAGGCAACAGAAAAGAAGAGAAAGAAAGGAGGCTGGAGGATAAATGAAGGGAAGGATTAGAAACTACATAAAACAACCTCTCCCTGCGTTACCTTGTTTACGATACTATAATAGTTATCTTCCACTTTAACCTCAGCTTTTCCTCTTTTTTTTCCTCTTGACTGTGTACAGGTTAAATGCCATGCTAGAAAAGGAAAGGGTAATGTAGAAGTGGTAGATAGAAAGTTTTTATTTCAGGTTTATATGATAATTTGCAAGTTTTCATAACAGAGCTGATGTCTGCTGAGGAACTTGCATGATGAGGCTGCTGTGCTGCAAGAAAGGTTGTAGTGCTTGCTTCAGCCACATCCAAAGACCTCAATGAAAGTGGTCAGGGGGCTGGAGCATCTCTCCTGTGAAGAAATGCTGAAAGAGTTGGGGTTGTTCAGCCTGGAGAAGGCTCCAGAGAGACCTTATAGCAGCCTTTCTATATATGAAGGGGGATTATAAGAAAGTCAGATATGTTTTACCAAGACCTGTAGTGACAGGAAAAGGGACCATGGCTTTAATCTGAAAGAGGATAGATTTTTAGATATAAGGAGGAATTTCTTCACAATGAGGGTGGTGAGGCACTGGAACAGGCTACCCAGAGCAGCTGTGGATGCCCCATCCCTGGACATGTTCAAGGTCAGCTTGGAGGGGGCTTTGATCATCCTGGTCTAGTGTAAAATGTCCTTGTCTGTGGCAGGGCTGTTGGACTGGATGATCTTTAAAGGTCCGTTCCAACCCAAACCATTCTCTGATTCTGTGAATTAAGGCCTAGATCAACTCCTGGTAATTCAAGCAACTCAGTTAAGTGACTCAAGGAAGAAGGGCCTTTCATCTCCAGGAGATGCAGCCCACCTTTCCTCCTATTGATTACAGGGAAAACTTAGAGTAACCGAAGGCCTTTCTTGTGGAGATGTCTGAGATTCTTAGAATTAATCTGTATTTAGAGAACTAGATTGTCAGGAAAAATCCTGCTTTTGTGGATCATAGGGGGAAAAGCTGTCATAGGAGAAAATTGTTTCCTGATGGTAGAAGTTGTGTGGGTGCAGGTCTGCTTGACCCTTCTCCTGCATATGACACCATCAGGGTTTCTCTTTCGGGAGGCACGGGTGGGCTAGTGCAATGGCCCTGCTCAGAGAGTGCCCAAGAGAGAGGGCAAGTGCCTGTGGGTTGTGTGGGCGCATGTTTGCATATGCGTGTTTGCCTTCATGGGTAAGGACGTGGGATGTGTTGGTGCATTTGCCTTTGAAGCCTGCATAGCAAGAGTGGTCATCTTCTAAGCCTACCAGCTGCATATCAAAATCTTTATCAGCCTGGATGCCATAATATCTGTATTATTCATTCTATAGAAGCAGGGGGAGGTACAAAGAAAGAGGTCTCCAGGTTTGTGAGCCAGTGGCTGTGGCGAGTTTGTGCTGCTTTCTGTTGCAGGGTGAGACCAAGTTGGGGACACAACTCAGCCCAAGCTGACCGGGCAATTTTGTGTGTCCCCCCAGTCCTGCTGCCTTGCTTCCCCTTGCAACTGGGGAGTCAGGCTGGCTTGTAGGGGCTACAGCTGGGTGGACAAGGACGTGCACAGCAGCCACCTCTGATGCCTGATTTAGTTCTGCAAGAGAGACAGGAACTTGAATGATGAAATGAGGAAGAGGTGAGGCTTGAATTTCTCTACACCTGCTTTGTGGGGGCTTTGAAACTTTCCAGAATACCCTGATTTTGTAGATCTTTTCATGCAACACTCATAAATTCTGTGTCTAGTTCATTAGCAGTGAATTCCTGTGTCTTCCAGGAGCAGGTGTGTGCTCGTATGAGAGTGACTTAGGCTTCAGTGCGAATATTTCCCCAGACATTACGAAATGAGAAATACTGGCCTGTCCAGACACTGCTTTCCCTCGAGGGACTTTTGTAGACCTTGCTACTTTTCCACATCACTGTTAAGATAAATCTCTTTACTTTTTTATATTAATCTTGTTGGTCTTTAACTCTTGTTTCATCACAAATTGAAACCCCACAGTGGGAATTGTCAGTCTAGCAACAAGTCAGGAGATAATTTATGTGCTCTTAATAGCCAAGTTCACTAGTTTGAAATTCCCCAGACAAATAGTCTCCCTTCTAATCCCACCCCATGCAAATACTTTAGAACATAAAATTTAAGCTACGCTGGTCTGTGAGAAGAAAAATGCACAAGTGGCATGGGAATATTAGTTTCTATTTTATCCTACATAGCTGCAAGTTAATGTATTTATTATTGTAATTATCCTAAGCATCGTGAAGCACACACATTTTCAGAATAATCTGAATGAATACATTGCATTTTAGAGTGCATTAAAATTGGCAACTTAAAAGGTATTACCTAACTTTTAATTATGGCTTGAGCTAATGTTCTTCACTATAACTGTGTAAGCAGTCTTCTTGCCTTATAGAGGTTTTACAGGCTTGATTTTGCATGCAGTATTCTCTGTTTGGTTCTTTATCAAATATTTTTTTTCTGCAGACATTTGAGTGAATCAGATCTGTGACATGTTATGTCCTGGATAGATGTTAAGTACAGCATAAATGCCTGTATGCTGTACTGTTATTGCACTTTCTCCAGCTCAGACAGCCTTCAGCTCCTCGTTTACTTAACCCAGTAGCGGCTTTTGTGGAAAGGTGATACTGAACAAGCAGGTGAAGGGCATAGTTTTGAAAAAGGCAGCTTGTCACCTCAGAAGATGACCACTCTTGCTATGCAGTCTTAAAAGGCAAAGACACCACCTTATTCCACATCCTTGTTTTTAAGGGTACTGGTGGATGAAAAGCTGGACATGACCAAGCAATGTGTGCTTGCAGCCCAGAAAGTTAACTGTATCCTGGCTGCCTCAAAAACAGCTCAAGGGAGGTGATTCCTCCCCTTCTGCTCTGATGAGACCCTACCTGGAGTTCCGTGTCCAGCTCTGAAGCCCTCAGCATAAGAGGGACGTGCTGCTGTTGGAGTGACACAAAGATGATCAGAGGGCTGGAACACCTCTCTTATGAGACAGGCTGAGAGAGTTGGGATTGTTCAGCCTGGAGAAGAGAAGGCTTCAGGGAGACCTTATTGCGGCCTTTCAATATATAATGGGGTCTTAAAAGAAAGATGAGGTTTTCATCAGGTTCTGTAGTGACAGGACAAGGGATGATGCTTTTAAGGTGAAAGAGGTTTGGACATAAGGAGGAAATTCTTCACCATGAGGATGGTGAGGCACTGGAACAGGCTGCCCAGAGAAGCTGTGGATGCCCCATCCCTGGACATATTCAGGGCCAGGCTGGATGGGGCTCTGAGCAACCTGGTCTAGTGGAAGGTGCCCCTGCCCATGGCAGGACAGGTGGAACTAGATGATGTCTAAAGGTCCTTCCCGACCCCAGCCATTCTGTGGTTTTGTGAAGACAACATAACCATTCAGTGAATGTCTGACTTGGCAAATACTTGGAACCTGGATGTAGATTATGACCTCTTGAAAAGCTGGCTGAAATGAGACAAACATACACAAGAAGGAAATAAGAGGAACATAGAAGAGTTTGCCTCTCAAAGCAATGTTCTTTAGGTATATGAAGTGAGTTAACGATGAAGATGTTAATAGGGGAAAAAAGGAAAGATTATGACAAATATTTGGGATTAAAAAATGCAAACATACAACCTCTCTGCAGGGCTGAAGTCATCTCGGGAAGGTTTAGAGACGAGACAGTTCTTTTCCTTTTTCCTGGTGCAGTGGAGGTGTATTCAGTGTGTCTACATTAGATGAGATTATTGGGATAACGTGCACATAGAGCTCTTTGTGCTGTGTGCTCCACGCCCATAAGTAGTTGGCTGTCTAGTAACAAGGTGGTTTGTGTACCAAACAAGTTACAGCGAGAGCCTGGTCTTCAGTGTTGTTTTTTTGTTTTGTTTTGTTTTTTGAAGTCCCTCTGGCTATGTAATACTCACCTTTTCTAAGCAAGGCCACATCCCTCCCTCACTGTCTCTGCATGTGTATGTTGGTACTTTTTAAAAGTTGCTTCCAAGCTGAAGTTCAGTTTTAAACTAATGTTTTGAGAGTATATTTTGAGTTCAGAGCAAACTGGTTGGTGGGTGACTTTGCTCGCTTTCCTGAATGCTGCAGGAGAGCTTACTGATTGTGTTTACTTGAGCATATCTGGAGTATTTTGTTGCTTCTTGCCTTTCTCTGTATTGAGCTGTGACTGGGAATGCGGGTACGAATTACCCATGCAGAAAGCACATACCGACTTGGAGCTGTGACTCACTGTGTTGAGGGAAGATGTACAGTCACAGTCCTCTGACCCAAACAAGTCTTAGCCTTTCTACCTGTCCGTTTAAAAGCTTAGCTTCCTTGTTTTGTAATTAAAAAAAAAAATTAATATTTTTTTGTTAGGCCTGTAGATGACACATGAGTTGCAGCTACACTGATCTGTAAAATACGACACACTAGAAATCAGGCAGAAGACTTAACCTCAGAAAGAAGTAACAAACCCCATGCTTTGATTTGGTAGACTATCTTGAAGGTGTGGAGTTTGTTTTGGTGTCCCATTTAAGAGAACAAGCCTACCATGGCCTACATTAATTCTTACATGAACATTCGCTGAGCTGCAGTAAAGAGCCCAAATAAGCCAAAAATAAAGTTGAGTGCAGTCATGCTAAAAAAAAGGCAAACCAAAACAGTCAGTTACATTAGAGAAGAAAAACAGTGGAAAAAAGAACTTCAGGCTTGTCAGTCCTGTAGATTAGTGGCAAGGTGTTATGAAGTCTGACTGACATCTCTGATTTCTCTGTCTGCAACTTCCATATCAATCTGCTGACTGTAGGTACGGTTTGGTACTTTGCACCTCTTCTTATATTACCTTTCATTCCTGTTTCTACAGGCTTTTTTTGAATCAAGTATTTATGCTTGTGAAATGTTAGGAGGTGGTATCACTCACTTTTGGGTTGGACTTTTTTTTTTTTCTTTTTTTTTTTTTTCTTTTAATCTTATGAAAACTTGGTGCAAACATCAGCTTTGTGATTTTGACGAAGCAGGAGATTTGTCTTAATTTTTCTGAGAGATTTGCGGGTAGAGATGTTTCTCTCCTGTGCCAACCTCATAACTAATTCCTTGGCTGTGTTAGTAATAGTATTGGAGTCTCCAAGCCCTTAAAAACAAATCACAGTACTACTTGTCTGAGTCCACTCATCAAGCTATTTCAGAAGGGGCTTATAAGAAGTAATCTCGATGGTCATGGCTGAACAGGTGGCCAAACAGACCCTTGGGGATGTACAAGGAAGGTGTGTGTTGGCCACTGTATGGATGCTGTGCAGTGTCCGGTCACCTCTTGTCTGGTGTAAAAAAAAAAAAAATCATTGATGAATTCCTGTGGTATAACCATTTAAAATGTGTGACCGAATACTTAATTTCTCATATTCATGGGTGAAGATAAACAAGGATCTTTGTGACAAATAGATTAAGAAGCCTCAGGCACAGTTCGCAAAAATATGCTTTAACTGATAGGCTTTATAAGTAAGAAAGACCGAAAATCTGATATTTCTATATATATTTTAACCATGTGTCATTGTTAACCTCAATGCTAACTTAAATATAAATGTAAGTGCTTTTCCAAGTCCAGAACTAGAATACCTCAAAGACTAAACGCTTGTTTAATGCTGTGTTAAGAAAGTAATTTATCTGTAAGTGTTAGCTGCAGTGCTTTGCAGTGCTATGGGCTGTCCTGTTTCTCAACACAAACCCTTTTAGCCCTTTGTTTTTTGCTTTCCTCTGATCGGGTCTATAATTCTGTCTGAAGGATTAAAAAGTTACTTAAGTAAAGATTTGGGTTAAAGCAGCATTCAAACAAAACTCTTCCTTGTGTGTTTTGTTGGTGCTCTGAGTTAACTCCCTTCTATGAGTGTAGTGGTGTGAGTATTACCTTAGATTCCCAGCTTTAGCAAAATGACCACTTGTTCAAAGAAGGAGGCTACCTGAACAACTCCGGGTGAGTTGTAAGAATATACATATTTATTAAAACACTGTTTAATTCCAAGGTGAATGATGTGCGTGTAGGAAAGCTAAGTTACTGATCTTGCAAGAACTCGTAGAATACCTTGTGTGGTCCTCTGAAGCATCACCATCGCAGCTGATGTTTGCAGGGATGGCCTGCATCTTGCATGAAGAGAGAAATTGCTGCTACTTTTTTTTTTTTTTTTCAGCATTGTAAGGACTTTTCAGCGTTGTACAGTTTAACTCACCGCTGTCTAGATCACAGACCCTAGACTATGGAAACAGGATTAGCAGCACACCCTCCAGAAAGGGAAGGTGAAAGAGCCAAGCCCAGGGCAGCACCATGTTCTGGCCAGGCAGAGGGAAGCTGTCTGCACTGAGAGAGTGTGATAGCAGCAGGGTCTGAAGGGAGGTGAGGAATTAGTGTTATTAGGTGATCTTGAACCCAGAATGAACTGTTTGGGGTTTCTGAGACCTGCTAAAGTAAGCAGCAAGGTCTTCCAGGCTGTGGTTGTCATTGGGAGATAGGAGAAGTCTCTTTGCTGCTGGGTCTCCGGGTTTGTTCTTGGGGCATCTCAGGGCCACTGTTCTTGTCATACCCTGCCTGCATACTTCAGTTTGTAAAATGAAATCCCACACCGTCCTGTAGATGTCAGGTAAGAAGGAAAAACAACTCCTCTGCTGCAACCGTTTTTAGGTGATATGTTCTAGAATAAAAGTTTTTCCTCTTGATAGCAAGGGTTAAACGTTGAGGGCAACAGGTATAGGCAGACTTAGGTATGTGATATGTTCAACTGTTTTGCAAGGTGCTATAAACGTTGGCTCCATGTAATCTGATACCAGGGTAGGACAGGCTAACTAAATGAAAGAAAATAGACAGCAATGTAAAAGAACTGGAAATTCAAGTCTAGCTGACTAATACCAGCCTCCTCCAGAGGCTTTTGAGTGTTCGTGTTGCTGACAGCTGACAGCAAATGAGAGGCGAACAACAGAAACATTGCCTAATCTGCTCTATATTCATACAGATTCTTTAAAGACACTGCAAAGGTAAGACCCTTTATGTTTTTCAACCTGTCAGAGTTGCTGACTTCAGCCTTGAACATATGTATTCTTGACAGAAGTATCACACTGAGGCTTGATGTCTGTGTGTGTTTCGGAAAAGGGAAGCTTCAGTAGGTTCTGTGTGGATTAGTTTGTACTCCTTTCTAGTCAGTGCACATCAATGAAATCAAATTCAGATTTCTGAAACTGCTTCGATACTCAAACAGAAGTGCAAATCACACAGTATTTTTATGGCTACAACAGAGAGTCATTTTGAACTTATTGAAATGTTTTGTTCATTGTGTTCATTTGTTCATTTTGTTCATTTGACACTCCAGTTGGAAAACTTTAAAAATAAATTAAATTGCAAAAGGGAAGCCACAGAATGCTAAAAATTTGTGTTGCAGAAATTGTAATGGGGATTTTTACTGAGTTTGGTCCTGTAGCATCTCCTGCAGATGCTGAAAGTCCTGTGGGAGTTTAACTCTCTGATCTAGAATTACTGATGCTTGGCTGGAAAAGGTCACCTGGAATAAGAAACATTTGACTTAAACCTGATCTCTGCTGGCCTTTTTTCAATATATATTTTGTGTGCATTTATATTCCAGTTTAAAAAGAAAAAAAAGTCTGCATCTTTGGCCAGCAGATTTTTCTTTGGTAAACTTCAATTTTTTTCCTGCAGGTGATTTAGAAATTATGATTGAGTTACTAATTTGTGGGCAAAGTAATTTTTAGAGAGCAGTTGACAGTTTTATATCAGTATTGAGTACAGACTGTCAACTGGTAATTTGTGAAGTTTGGCAGTTAGCCAAAGCAATTACATTTAGTTTCCCCTGATCTTTCTTCCTCCTCCTGCCACCTCTTCATTCTCTTGTGTGCATGCATTAATCAAAAGAGCAAAATCTCTTGGGGTCAAGCAGTTCTTCTTCCCTCCACCCTGTTTTACAGGTTTCCTCGTATCCTGTTTTAGCAGCTCAGCCCTTCAGCTTTCCCTGTACTGAGACCCTTTCCCTTTGAAATCAGTGAGATCTGGCTTATCCGCAGCTCTCTTTTATAGTTACTTATAGGATCGTGGTCTTAATCCTCCTTAAAAGGTGCTATTAAATGCCAGAAACTGCTTGATGGTGCCTTTTAAAACATTTATTCTGTGTCACTGGAATAATTCATTTGGTTTACAGAAATTTCTGAACCGGATTTGGGATTTTATCAGTTTACAGTTTTCTCTTTATCTTTTTTAACCAGCTTTTTGAGATTTTGTGCAATATAAAAAATAGTAAGACGTCCTTGATACTAATGTTATTTATTAGTGCTGGTAATTTGGTTATCTTATGACAACACATAAAACCAACCCTGTCTCTGCAAATTTACTGTTGGATAATACAGTGTATACTGAGCGTTGTACGACAGGAAGTAAGGAGAGAGCTTTTGTTTTCCTTTCTCTCCATAATTAGTATTACTTGTGTCTTGACGAGCTGGACTATGTGGACACTTGCAGTGTCATATCGAATTTGTGGTTCATCTATTATGTTTTTGAAGTGTTTAATATATTATTATTTTTCTGGTGGAGAATACGTGAGTCCAGAAGTGAGCAGTTACAAAGGAAAAAATAACAGCAAAATCCTGCCTGTAGAGGTGTGTGGTTGCAAGCTGCATTACTGGAGGTTTGTCTCGTGTTGTGACAGTTCTTTTCCATTCTGTTTAAAAATAAATCCTTATATAATGAGGCTGATTTGTGATGTCTAATTACATCGAGCTGTTTTAAAAACATAATTTTGCTAGGCTTTTGACTTCTGTCATGTCTGTAGCGAGGAGTTTGAGCAAGTACATCTAGGCTGATGCATTTTTAATTGCTTTCCTTTCATCCCTTCAAAACTAGTTGCTTCTCGACTTAATTGGATATCTCCTTGTTCTCATTTTATCAGCTGTGAAATACAAGCACCTGATTTTTCCCTTCTCTTTACCAATTGTGATGAATTAACTACAAAGGCAGAATCAAAGGACAGACCAAGTTAGTGATTCCCAAGAGTTCTGGAACAGCAAACCACACTCCCCAGCTTGTGTTTACTGGAGATGAGCATGCATGTGTACCATTATGCAGCAGCAGGAACAGAAACAGGTCTTTGCTATGGATGTTACTGTTTTAAGCTGGTCCTTGGATCCATATTATATTGCTAAACAAGGCCATGATTTCAGAAGTGTTGTTTGTAAAAAAACCTGATGGTTGTTGGGATAAGAGACCTTTGGATAGCCCATTGTGGGGAAGTTCTTAGAAAGACTGACAGTCACGACATCGGTCGCCAGGGAACTCTGTGTGACTGTGTGCTTCTGGCAAATGCTTTTTAGGTGGTGAAGGCCTGGCTTGCACATGTGCGTTTGCCCTTTTTGACAGTAACTGCTCGCAGATTTTATCTGTGCAAGGCCAAGATGTTAGTGCTGCTCTGTTCCCCCGGCTGGCAGACTGACTGCTGAGTTCTCCCACGCTTGGCAGACTGTGTGAGCTCCCTATGCTCTGCCTGGGGGACATGGTCCTTTTTAGGGGGGGTCCAGTTAATCTCGTTTGTTCTGCCTTTAGTGGATGAGGGGGAGATCAAGCTAAATATTCTCCCAGTGGTACTGAGGTGATGAAGAACAGCAATTGGAGGAGGTGACTGAACTGGGAACGGAAAAGGAGCACTTCTGCATATCACCTTGCTGTACAGGGATGTGGGAGGTTTTGGGGTTTTTGCTTCTTCAGTAACCAAAACAGCTACACCAAAAGTAAAAAGTCAAGTCAGTAAAAGGTCACACATTTCATACATTTATTTTGGTGTATACTTTATGTGTGTGCATCTACACATACACAAAAATGTGGATAAAGTATGTTCATGTATCTGCAACTGGTATGTGTATGTACGCATCCATGCAGACGTGTAGAGTAGGTGCTATGCGGTGAAGCAACTTCACATGGCTTTTATCTAACTGCTTGAAGTAATGCAGTTTATCCATGAGCTGAGGCTTTAGTAACCCAAATTCAATCTGAAAAGTTTCAAAACCGTATGGATAGCCAAGGCTGCTAGGTCACATAACCGCTTCTGAAAATTTGCCCACGTCTTCTCTTTTCACTGTCTAATGTGCCAAAAAAGTGCAATTTGGGTAGCTGCAAAATGGTATTCGAATCCATTAAGCAGTTTTTGTTGGGGGGGTGGGACGCGGGGGGCAGGGAGGAAATCATGTCCAAATCATGGTTTGGGCTAGTGTTGGGATGTCCCATCTTCCTAGTCTCTTCTTTTTATACCATGTATCAAACCTATGGAAATGGAAGATTGAGTTATCTTCTTCTCAGAGGAACAGGGAAACTGAGGAGAGGATTTGGACTGTTGCTTTCCCCTGGAAATACCCTTGCTCTAGGCCAAGTTACAGGTAACTTTTCCCATTGAGTTGGCTCTACTTTCCAAGAGCAAACACTTTGCAGAGAGGTGACTAAAACCCAGTGTGGCCTTTCTCTTGCCTGATCAGATCAGGGAGGCTTGTTCTTGACAGATGTTCAAGCACTTTATTTGGAGCTCAAGAGCTTCAGTAGCAGAGCTGGGGAGAGCCTTCCTCACCTCAGTATCTTTTAGCTTGCTGTTTAGAACTGGCTTTTCGGTGGTAGTCTGATCTTTTGTTGCCACAGCATAAGTGAGTGAGTTACAGTGCTCAGCGTCCACACACCTACACTGATTAGGGGCCACCTTTTCACATTGAGCATGCTGATGGGAGATGATCCAGAGGAAAAAAAGCCTCAACTACACTGTAATTTTATTCAGATTTCCCAGCAGCGCTCTGCTGAGTTGTTGGGTTTGTGTATAACAGCTGTGTTATAAAAATGTGCAAAATAAAAGGAACTTAAAGTGTCAGGAACATGGGAAATAGGAAAAGGAAGGTTTTCAGGGATGAGGGAATCTGTAAACAGTACTGGATCTGTTACTGTTAGTCTGGAAAGGAATCTTGCCTAATGTTAAGTATTCAGGCTAAAAGAGGCAGTTGTGAGAGAAAAAAAAATTTAAAGATGAAAAATTCTTTTGGTGACAGCAAAGAGCTTTGTGCTTGCATTTGTGTTTTCTGCTCTCTTTGGAGTAAACATGCTTTTATGTGAGATTTAGGGAAGAGGGGATTCATTTCAACTTCTTACATATTGACTGAATTGTGTGCCAATTCTTTTTTTTTTTTATTTTTAATTTTTATTTTATGCTTGTTTATATTTAAGAGATGAACCCTCTTACTCTCTGTCCTCCTTGTAGTATATGTACTGAGATCCTGTGGTGACATAGGCTGATTTCCAGCCTGGCTGCAAAACAGGGATTTATTGACACTGATGATTTCTTTGTCCTTAATGAAAGCTCAGCAAAGGTCACTCTGTTGACTTGTATTATGTCAGCTGCTTTTTGCAGTTTCCCCTAAGCAGCGTGGATGCTTTCAGAAGATTTCAGACTGTTCCTTGCGTTGTTTCTTTCCTTCCTCGGTGATACCCCCGTGCCACGTTGCTTTTGTATCTCCTTTAATTTGTGTGAGCAGTTGAAATACTGAGCCTTCAGAAACTTCTTGTGCCAAGTAACATATTAACTTGTTCTTGTTCCTTGTCGTTTTGCTGACTACAGATGCCCTGGGTCTAAGAATGCGATTCAAAGCTCCTATTCTGTGCACTTTCTTACTGTTCCTGAATAGGACACATCAATCCATGAAGAATACAGTAGACTGTATTGTTAGCATTTATGCTTAGTGTGGACCATACATAAAGATCATAGTGGGTTTGGGATTTCTGCATTATGGGAACTGTGATATCATTCAGCTTTTCCTCTCTTTTTAAGAAAACCAGACTCTACAATGTATTATTTGTACAGTACCTTTAAAAGATGCAGCTCTGAGGAGGGTGGACTGGCTCTGGATTGATCCATCCTTATCCTCCACTGGTAAAGGAGTTAGAAACTTGAGTACAATGGTGCGGTTACCGTCCACATGTTTGTGTGACCTCAGCCGGGATGGTTTTCAGTCCTTCCGTCCAGAATTCCCAGGTGATGTCTTTATTTGTCCCTTTCTTCTCATTCACTTCTCTCTCCCTCCTGTATCCAAGATGGTGTTCAGCTTTGGTGGTTCAACTTTGGTGGTTCAGCTTTGCATTTCTGTTGAGTCACAACTTGGACACTTCTAAGCTAGAGCTAATGCTGCATACCAGCTTAGAACATCCATGAGAAATTGCAGTTGCAAGTCATTTGTGCCCATGCTAAATGAGTTGAGCTGTTTCAGCAGTAACTCAGGATTCAGATCTACATCTGAATCTTAAAGCAGCTAAGCTGGTTCTTACTTATAAATGTACGGATGATCTTACTAGTTTCAGAAAAAAGGCAGCGCAGGATGATTACTGTCTTATTTAGTAACCCTCAATGGGGCTGGATCCAGTACCTTGCTGGAGGCACCTTTCAGCTCAGCTGTGGTGCTCTCAGTACCAAGACTTGAGCTTCCCAAGTTTACAGATGGCCTTCTTCAGCAAATCTTTGTGTTTGTGCGTGACACTTTGATGCCTCCTACACAGTGCTCAAATGAAGAAATTTTTTATGATGAGGATGGCAAAACACTGGAACAAGTTGTTCAGAAAGGTGGTAGATGCCCCATCCCTGGAAACATTCCAGGCCAGGCTGGATGGGGCTCTGAGCAACCTGATCTAGTTGAAGATGTCTCTGCTCATTGCAGGGGGGTTGGACTAGATGACCTTTGAACATACCTTCCAACCCAAGCTATGATTCTATTATAATACTAAGACAGTATGGGCTGTGGTGGCTCATGTCGTCAGGAGTTGGTGGAGAAATTGTGGATCTCTTCCAAGTTGGAGCCCAGTTGCACTGCTGCAACTCCACAGTTGGGACCAAAAACGTTGGTTCTGGAGATATTTCTCATGAGCTTTGTTGAACGTGCTAAATAGGGCTGGGATTAAGTGCAGGATATATATGGTGAGAGTGGTGGGGAAAAAAGTTGTGATGTCTGGCTGGAAAGAGTCCTACAATGTATCTTCTGAGATACCAGAGTAGCAGTGTACAAAGGGTTAAATTAGCTGAGTGTGCTTTTTGACAGACTGAGGAGGTTGTTCTAGATGTTGAAATCAGCAGAGGAGGGGAATTTCCAGAGGGATTGAAATAATTGCTTTTTATGTTCATTTTCAAGGATTAAGCAAAATTAAGGCATTTATTTATATTGGTGTGTCTTAATATGTCTTTTTATAATATGTTTCTACAACAATTAGTAAAAATGAAAGTAAAACCTTACTTATTCTGTAGTTCTGAAAATCTGATGGAGATTTTATTGTAATACGTATTGGGATTCCCTCTCTCCTAGGACTAATTGTATGTAGTCAAGCTTATTGTGCATGCAAATACAATTTACGCTTTTTACACTGTTTGCCAATAACTGATTTTCTACTTGCAGATGTACATAAAATCAGGCAGGGGGATAAGTGGCATTATATAGCAAAAACAATAGTCATGTTTGTGTTAGCCTATAGGCAGCAGGATCTGTGATACTTGGAATAATGAAAGCACAGTTTATAATGATAAATGTGGAGGAATATATAGCTGGATTAGAATTGTGCTGGCTTCTGTGAAAAGCTGCTCTTGTTTTCTGTACGCCAGAGAAAGTGATATGGGTTAAAAGAAGGTACTTTTGCATCATTTTTCTATGCTATTATTGCCCAATAGATCATTTGCTATTACTGTGTACTGCTAAAGAAGTAATGAAAAGTTTCCTGTAAATAATAATAATTTGAGTGCCTAGCCTTTATAAGGTTAGATATAAAAGCCTGTTCATTCACTTGGGTCGTAATGTTGTGGTTAGAAGTTTCTTTTCTTGTAAGAAGGTGGTATCATTCAGCTAGATTTATAGATTATTTATAGATTCCTTGGTGGCTTTGGGGAGGGGGCATAAGGGTGAAGGACAGCCTACTATATAGCTGTATATTACTGCATCACCATGTTACCATAAAGTGTGACTGTTCTAAGGAGTGTTTGTGTGGATCGATGCTGCTGCAGTCTCTTAAATGATGTTAAATCATGATGAATAGTTTTGTATTGAGTTGTTTGTTTTTAAATAAAAAGTAAGAAAATATTTCTTTATAGCTTTTAGTAAGTTTGCTGCAACAGCTTTTGGATCGTACGCATTTATTGTGGTTTTTGGTATTGTAATACGTACTGTAAAATATTGTTATTTTACAGAATAATGAATGACCTAGCACTAGTGGAAGAATACGCCAATTCTCAGTGCATACAGGGAGCTTTTAAAATCTGTGTTACGGTAGCTGTACCTCCAGTTTTCCTTCTACTTAATGAGCTCACTAGGTAGCCTGCATCTCCAACACTTCATTTATCCTGATTTTACATTGACGCTATTAATTGTTACTGACCTTAGAAAGTTACTGGACCCTAAGAACTTGTACTCTTTGATCGAACATGTGGCTTCAATTATTGTGATGGAGATGGTTATAAGTCCTTGCTGTATTTCAGCTCTGGTTCTCCCTGGACAGTTAGCTTAACCCTCCTTTTGAAATAAGTCTCCATTTGGAAGCTGAGGAGGTTCTCATATTTGCCCAGTGATCCTTTGGAGTGAAGTTACTCTTCACTGTTTAGAGGGAGTGACTTAAAATACTGTTATTTCTTCTTAGCGGAGAGTTACAATTTATTTCCAAGCAGTAACCAAAATAGAAGTGGTACTTAAATAAATTTCCATACCTGTCCTTTCTTCTGAAAGAGCTGGTACATCCCTGTTGACATAGATTGACCCACTTCAATCACTGTCTGTAGGCAATATTAAACTAAAGATTGTATGGCTATATACTTTGTTTTCAGGCTGACATACAGGACAGTAGAAGTCTGTGACAAGTTGGTTTCAGTCTCACTGTACTGGCATGTGTGTGTAATTTCTTAGCAGCATTCTTATCTTCTAGAACAGGGGTGTTCAACACATTTTTGCTGGGGCCACATCAGCCTTGCAGTTGCCTTCTAAGGGCTGAATGTAATTTTAGGACTGTATAAATGTAACTACTCTAGAAGTTGTGGCCAAATAATTACATTTAGAGAAGTTACCCAGGATTATATGGTTGCCTGTAATGCTTTCAGACCTGCCGAAGGACAGAGAAAGCCATGTCAACTGTTTAAGTCAGGCTACCAAATAGCAAGGGCTGAGGTTGAACAGTCATGATTCTCAAAGCATATCCTGCTCTGTTCATGCATGTAGCTCTCATTAACGCAAATATTTTCTTGTTAGGGTTGTGGCTACTCTTATGAACCCTTTAACGACTAATTAAAGCACACTTAGGAATTTGGGGAGCTTCTCCTGTTTGCATAATCTTGGGTTTCCTGATTGCTTAGAAGGGTAGGATCTGGTGACTTAAATGCTTGAATGCTTTGCCATCACTACTTAGGAATTTGGGAATACCACAATCTATATGGGAAAAACAGCTGCTACATTTCCTAGAGTGAGGGAGTATGAGCCTGTGACATGATCCTCCCTAATTAAATTGCTTGGCACTGACGAGAGGAAGATGCCCTTCGTGGTTTTTTTTTATTTTGAGTTGCAGCCTACTTTGAAAACAAGGCAAAGTGAAACCTCCTGAACTAAGGCAGATGTTAATCCTCACCAGTGGCACTGAAGTCACCCATGGGCTTTTCTAGGGGGCTCAGTCTGGATGGGTACGTGTTAGACCTCTGGCTCTTCTGTCACAGCAGCCCTTAATCAAAGGCAGTTTAAAGAATTTTGATCAAAACACTAGGCACCACACATTTAGCTTCCTTAAAAACATACGGATTTAAATTCCTAGGCACCAACATATTCCCTTAGGTTCCTAATTTTAGACACCTGTTTCTGTTATTCTTTTGAGACGGTGGATTTTTGCATTTATGTATTGGTCACCTTAGCTGAATAAAAAGATTACGTTTTGTGCTCGCCTTTTTTCCCAGAAGTGATACAGCGCACCTCTTTGTAAGCTCATGTTAGCCATATTTACCTTTGGTGCTGATGAGTAAATGAAAATGTGGGCATGTAGGCACGCATCCCTCCAGTGAAGCTGTTTACATTCTGTAGTTTAGGATATATTTTTTTTCTTTGCTATTGTACTGTGCATTTTTTTTTTTTTGCCTGTTCTAATTTGCCATGACGTGGTCAGTGCTGTTTCCTTCCGGCTGCTTGTGAGCCTGTGGTAGAGATAAGGGTACGTTTACAGTGCATTTTTAACAAGAAGCTGAAGAACTGCTTCATGTAGGAACTCAGGGACTCTGCTTTGTACAAAAAATTTATTTACTGGTTTCATCTCTTTGACACCGTGGAAATCAAGATCCCAGACCATTTTACTTGCAAAATAACAACTTTGCTAAATTTGAACTGTGTATGAAGAAGAAAGGTGATACACTTGAGATACCCTACAGCTGAGTAGGTCGGTCTGGGTCTTATATTTTTACTTTGAATATACCTTACAGATGAGAGTTACTAATGAATGTGAAAACTGCATGTATGAATCAAATGAAAATATGGATTTTCTTTTTGTTAACTTTTGTAACTTTTTCTTTGGCTTCTACTTTTAAAATGAAACACTTTGAACAATTTGATGTCTTACCTTTTGGGACAGTTTTATTTTAAAGGGAGTTAAAATTCATATGTATTAATCAGTGGAAGTTATACCTCTGAAGATACAGAGGTATCTGACTTCCTTGGAGTGAGTTAGAACAGTTATAGTTTGGAGCAAGCTTTATTGTAGCTAAAGCAATCTTTTCTTATTTATAACTTTAAATTTTTTTCCCTCCACAGTGCTAAGAGCTATTAAGGTGGGAAGAACAACTCAGGAAAGGATTTCCCTTGGTTTGTTTCCCTTCGAGAAGAGAAGAACCTGGGAACACTGATGATCTGAGAAATACAAACACTGATAACTTGATTCATTTTGCGATCCTGCTTTTCTGCCCAGCTGGACCTCGGTGACGTTCTCAATTCTTTCACATTCAAGAACATTTTTCTTCGTATGTGGAGCTGAGACCTGGGAATGCGTTATTATGGCAGCAGTTGTACAGCAGAATGAGCTTGTGTTTGAGTTTGCCAGCAACGTCATGGAGGATGAGCAGCAGGTATGGGACGATGTAAGAAATCATATTTGTATAAATTGGTGCTAGGAATATTATGAAAACATGAGGAAAAAATGTACTGTAAAACATGAAAAAAACAAACATTGAGGTAATTATTGTTGCAGCAGATCTTTGTGCTATTTCGAAAGCTTCCTGTTGCTTCCTGTAACTTGCATGGGCAGGACAGAAATTGGTTGAAATGTTATAACTTCTGCAGTATTGCAGAGACATCCTCCTCCAAAAATGCTTTTTCTTGTG